>NC_139151.1:77933129-78533129 GCF_964270905.1 Leucopleurus acutus
CACTATACTGTTTCATAGCTAGTGTGAACACCTTAAAATAACAAAATAATCCTAACTCCCATTCCTTGTACCATTGTTATCATTCATTTCATTTATATATAAGCATATATGAAATTGAATACATTGTTAGTATTATTATTTTAGACAAAGTGCTATCTATTAGATCAACCATGGATAAGAAAAATAAGATGTTTTTATTTTACCTTTGCTTATTCTTTCTTTGATGCTCTTCTTTACGTAGATCAGACTTTCTGAGCTATGATATTTTCCTCCCTCTAAAGAACTTCTTTTAACATTTTTTGTGAGGCAGGTCTACTGGCAACAAATTCTTCAAATTTTGTTTTTCTGAGAATGTCTATTTTTCCTTCACTTTTGAAGGATCAATTTCATGGTACAGGATTTTAGGTTATTTTTTTTTTCTCTCTCTCTCAACACTTTAAATATGTCACTACACTCTCTTCCTGCTTGCATGGCTTCTGAGAAGTTGGATGTAATTCTTATTTCTGCTCTTCACAGGTAAGGTGTTTTTTCCCCTCTGGCTTCTTTCAAGATTTTTCCCTTACTTTTGATTTTCTGTAGTTTGAAAATAATATGCCTTGGTGTAGCTTTTGGCATGCATCATGCTTCGTGTTCTCTGAGCTTCCTAGATCTGTGGTTTTCTGTCTGACAGTAATTTGGAAAAATTCTCAGTTGTTTTTGTTTCAAATACTTAGTGTTCCTTTCTTTCTTCTTTTTCTGGTATTCCCATTACATGTATGTTGTGCCCTTTGTGGCTGAACCACAGTCCTTTGATGTTCCGTTTTTTTTTTTTTTTTTTCCAGATTTTGTTCTCTTTTCTTTTTAGTTTCAAGGATTCTATTAACATACCCTCTAGCTTGGAGATTCTTTCCTCAGCCATGTCCAGTCTATTCATAAGCCCAACAAAGGTATTCTTAATTTTGGTTACAATGATTTTCATGTCTAACATCTCTTTTTGGTTATTTCTTAGAACTTCCATCTCTCTGCTGACATTGCCTATCTATCCTGAGTGCTTCTACTTATCCATTAAAGTTCTTAACATGTTAATTGTTTTAAGTTCACAGTCTGATAATTCCAGCATCACTGCCATGTGGTTCTGGTGCTTGCTCTATTCCTTTTTTTGTGTGTGTGTGTCTTTTAGTGTGCCTAGCATGTTTTTCTTCATAACCAGGCATGATGTACCAGGTTAAAGGAACTGCTGTAAATAGGCCTTTAGTAACATGGTGGCAAGGTGTTGGGGGAGGGGAAGTGTTTTGTTGTCCTATGATTAACTCTCAGTCTTTTAGTGAGCTTATGCCTCTGGACTCTGAACTTTCCAAGTGTTTCTCAGAGTTTTTTTTTTTTCCTTAGGTGGAACAGAATGGTTAGAGGGAGCTGGAGTTGAATATTCCCCTTCTCCCAGTCAGTCTCTGGTAATACTCCAGTAGTTTAGGCTACAGTTAACTCCTGGAGTGCAGGCCTTGTTGAGAAGAGTAGAGTGCTATGACATGTTTCAAAATGGTTCATTTCCCTTTCTCCTTGCTAGAAGCATGAGGGACTTTTTCTCTGACATTTATTGTGAAAACCTGGTCAAGTTCCTGCAGGTAAAACTCACAAAAGTGTGGTGTACCCCTATGATTAAGTCCTCCGGGGTTTTTAACTCTCAGACTTGTCCACACTGAGCTTCCAGCAATTAGTCAATTTCATTTCAGGTTTTTCCACCCTGGTACTGGTTCCCACAGTTTTTTCACTTGTGAGTCTGCTCTAGTATGCTGTGATTCCCTGTGTTCACCTGTCTCTCCAATTTTGGTGGCAATGGTTTGACCTGTATCTTCAACTCTTATGTATCCAAGAAGAGTTGATTTTTTCAGTCTGTTCAGCTTTGTACTTTTCATTTAGACAGAACAGCAATTTCCAAACTTCTCGATGGGGATCAGAAACCTGAAGTCAGAAATACATTTTTTTAAATTATTCTTCATTTTTTTTCCTGTTTATAAAGCTTTCCAGTAAATGGTCAGAATTTTGAGGGTAAGGACCATAACTAGGTCCTTCAGAGTACCTTGTAGTATGCTTTCTGTTCATGTGTGACAGAACTAATACTTATCATTAAGACAAAATTATATATTGCTATAATGGCTGTTTAAGCAATCTCACATTTTGTGATATTTATAAGAAGTAAAAACATCGGTAATGGAAACAGCTACTATGGTCTCTAGGGATGTGTTAGAAATAAGACAAACTTGCAATTTCTTTGCATTGACCTCATCTTGTCAAGTTGTCTAACACAGGATAAAAATCTAAAAGAACTAGGATAAAGGGGTGGTGGAATATGGGGAGAAGGGTACTGAATACATAAAACATAGGAAATATGTACACACACACAATTTTTTTTCATATTTATCACTCTGGATTTGCTTGCCAGGGTCCTTGGCTCCCTCACCTTCATCACCCCATTATTCCCTATCACCACATTGATAGTTTTCTTCATATAATCTATTAGTGATTTTAATTTTAATACATTCATATATCAATGCACACTTTATACACAGTGCTTAGCATAGTTACCAACACAGAGATGACATTCAAGTGATAATTTTTAATACATGAACTTAACTAATACAATAGGAAAACTTTCCTAGGATGGCAGTGAAAAAAGTTATAAGTAATTTGATTTTAAAACAAGAATATAGACAAAATGGCTCTTTCTATGGGTTATTTGCAATAATCTTGGCTGACTCTTCACTTCTCTGTCACCATAGAATAGGAGGTCATGGCATTGAATGTTGTGTCAGGAGTGGAATCAGCCACTTGGCACTGAAAAATTTAAGCATGATCTTCTTTTGTATATGACAGTGTGACAATGAGAAGAGAGCCAATGTGACAGGGTTTGGAGTGTCTTGGCCCAGAAGAAAAGCCTATCTCACTTTGAAACACAGACCTGAAATGCTCAGATTGGGCAGGAAGCAAGGATGGTTATTATCTCTTGAGCCAAAGACCACATCTCTATATTCATATGCTGGCTCCTCTTACTATAATGCATAGCAAAACAAAACATTGTGTCTATAGAGATTAAAGGTACCTCCTGACTTGACTGCCCTATCTCAATAAAGCACATTTCTTAAAAATAGATCTTAGATGCTAAAAATGGATCTCTGCACTTATATTAATGGTTTTAAGCTTTTTGTTTAGCAGATGCTACATAGGCAAGGCAAAATTTCTAATTTTTAATGGTCTGAACATTGACATAATTGTCTGATCCCACAAGGCAGCAGATATTGCCAATTTACCCAAAGCCATGAAGTCAGCAAGAAACAGTGTCCTCTCACCTTTCATGACCACTTTCATTCCTCTATTTCAACCTGCTCTTAGTCTTTGGCTCTGAGTTAATTGCCCTTTGCACCACAGACCTGAGCTTTAGCACCTCTGTTTTTGACTTTGGCTCCATTCCTGGATTACACTGTAGATCTCCAAGCTCCTCATTCCCACACACTCCCTACCAATCCTCCACTCTCCCTCCCATCCTCCATCTCAAGCAGCCTCAGGTTATCCTTATTATACTTTGTCCTGGCCCAGCCAGCTCTCCTCCCAATTAAACCCATACCATGTCCCTGTAATTTAATAGAAACAGTTATGAACACTATTTAGTCTTGGCTTCAACTCAGTCCTATGAACAGGCCTTCCTTGAACAATCTTTATACAATACAACACGGTTATGTTTCCATTTTTACAGCTTGATACATTCTATTTTGAACCAACTGAACACTATCTACTCTGAAGTTCACTGGACCAGATTTCAGCTAAACTTTTTATGTAAATCCTACAAGTATTAATTTTCTCTGGATCTTACAATAAAAAAAGATAGATAAGCAGGTAAGTAAATAAATTCACTCATTCATTCACACACATGTTCTTTAATCCCTCTATTCAATAAATATTTATTATGTTCCTACTATAGGGTAGTCACAGGGCTGGATATTTCACTGTGGCAGAAATAGATCTAATTATTTAATTTTATACCCCTTAGAGTCTGTGTGTGTCACCTCAGTTCTTTATATCTTCAACTCTTCATTTTTGAAATGGATGTAATAACCCACACCTTTTCTGACAAGTGTTGAGGTTGAGGTATGATGCGATTTTTTTAAACGTAAAAAGTTCCAAACAAATATAATGGATAATTATTCCTTTGGTGACCTCTGGGTTAATCGAAGTTTTTATGGCATATGTTTTTATGTTGCTACAGTGACAATTAACTGTAATTTATAAGATGTCACCTACTTAATAATTGATTGTGCTGTAAACTCAAGGTTGTTTCTTAGATTTTGTTATTATTGTTTTTATTAGAACTGTTAACTGAAGCTTTCTGCATAATGTACATGTAAAGAAACAAGCTGATAAATGAAGATGCAGCTTTTGTATTATTTATGAGGCATTTAAGAATATTTGAGCCTGGACATATCATTCTTAGATGACAAATAACCTAAGAGAGTAAAAACCTCATATAAGGAAGATGGAGAAACATGAATAGTTACTGCATTGAACTATAGTTCCCATGCATTTTGAAGTCAGCCCAGCATTTCACCATGAATTTAAGGCTGAAGTTTACAGGCATCAGATTTATCATATTGAGCTCTGCTGGAATTAGCCAGTAGTTAGGTGAAATGCTTTTACATTTCATGGTACCAAACTGAGCAACAGGCTCCAAATGTAAAGGAGGGAATTGCTATCACATACAGGCAGCCTCTGTGATCTTGTTCTCTAATAACTACTAAGTATGCTGAGTGTTTTCCATGTGTCAGGCACTGTTCTAAGTGCTTTTCATTTATTAAGTCATCTAACTCTTCAATGAACTCTTTGAAGTAGGTTCTATTATTATCTACAGTTATAGTGAATCATGAAGAGGTTATGGGATTTGCATAACAGCATTCATAAGAGAGCTGTGATTTCAAAGCAGGCACTATGGCTCTGCGGTCCTTTATCTTAACCACTGTCCTACACGGCCTCCCATCTAACACCCAGGAAAAATAGAAATTTGGGAGAAGAAATGAATAGATATGACCAAGGAAAGTAGGAACAACTCTACATTAACCTGACATTTTGTGACCCAGACTTTTATTCTTCTTTCATGAAATGGTCATTCCCTTGCAACACTAAATATAACTAACTCTTTAAGGACCAGACCAAATTCTACTTCTTTGATGAAGCCTTTTATGACCTCTCAATTACACCTGTACTTTCCTCTCAATTTTGTTGTAAACCTAAAACTGCTGTAAAAAATAAAGTCCTAAAAAATTCAGTGTTCTGGGCTTCCCTGGTGGCACAGTGGTTGAGAGTCCGCCTGCCGATACAGGGGACACAGGTTCGTGCCCCAGTCCGGGAAGATCCCACATGCCGCGGAGTGGCTGGGCCCGTGAGCCATGGCTGCTGAGCCTGAGCGTCCGGAGCCTGTGCTCCGCAACGGGAGAGGCCACAACAGTGAGAGGCCCGCGTACCACAAAAAAAAAAAAAAAATTCAGTGTTCTGATTTATAACTATGATTTTTGTTCATAGAATCATTCATTTTTATTCATTGCTCAAAGATTCATTGACTGCATCTGTGAACCATGTATCAAGTATACAAAGAATAAGGTGAGATAACTGATCTTGAGCATCTCACTTCGAATATGAAAAAGATAGTATTGATCTCACATATAAAATTCGTATGTAATCATGTGGTTAACATAAAAAAATCAGAATTATAATCAGTTATAATTAAGCCACTTTTATTTGCATGGTTTCTTAAGCAGCAAGAGGTAGGTCTCTGAAAATTCTCAAAGAAATGGATTAATGAAGAAGTTATTGAAGAAATGGATTGTGGAAATATTAGTTTACTAAAACAAACATAATAAAAATAGTACACTGAATAAAGAGAATGTTAGTGACTTTTTATACATCTACTCAACTTCAGTAAGTACAAATTATACAATGGATTGTATTTACCCTACTTGGTCTCTAAAAATTTGACATAAACTCCTGCAATACCCTCACAATTCAATATTATTCTTGTTAAGTGCATTTTGCTTTGTTGCAGACATTATGCTTCCCTGTAAACATATTTTCACAATATCTGTATCCCACAGAATTTGTAAATAACAATTTACTGAGATATAATTCATATGCCCTGCAATCACACATTTAATGTGTGCAATTATATGTTTTTTAGAATATTCTGAGCTGGACAATCATCACCACAATCCGTTTTAAAACATTTTCATCACCCTTAAAAGAAACTTCATAGACATTAGCAGTCACTCCCCATTCTCCCTCCCCAACTGCTCCCAACACTTAAGCAATCAGGAAAGTGGTTTCTGTATTATAGATTCGCCTACCCTGAACATCTCATGTAAATAGAGTCATATAATATTGTCTTTATGACTGATTTCTTTCAATTAGCATGTTTTCAAGATTTAACCATGTTGTATCATGTGTCAACAACTCATTGATTTTTATTGTCAAATAATAACCCATTATATAGATATACTATATTTTGTTTATTCATTCATCATTCATGGTAAGATTTGTGTTGTTTCCACCTTGGGCCTATTATGAATAACACTGCTATGTCTATTCATAAACGTTTTTGTGTGGACATATGTTTTCACTGATCTCAAGAATATTCAGAGAAATGAAAATACTGGGTCATATGGTAACTATATGTTTAACTTTTCAAGGGACTGTGCAAGCTTTTTCAAAGTGAATGCACAGATTTTTTTATTCCAGCAATAACCAAGCAGGACTCTATGTGGCCTTGCCAGGACAGAACCTACTCCCACCCCATGTCCTCCACCTTCCCCTTGTCTATAGAAAAATGTTAGCCTCCTAGGCCTTCCCAGAGTTCCAAAGAATACATTTAATCACAGAAGCAAGGAAAATGCAGAAATAAAAGAGTCAAGCAAGAAAAAGTGATAACAGGTTAGCCATTAAACAAAATCAAGGACATTTAGTTCCTCCTCAAGGGCTACAGATAATATTCTGAGCCATGTCCTTTGAGCTGTTTTTCAGATACTGAAACCCCCACCAGGTGGAAGAAGTTAACTGTATGCTGCCCACAAGCACATAGACCCCAGACTGGTTGGAACCAGAAGGTTGATGATGTTGATTGCCAATTACCTCACCACCAACCCATCAGAAGAATGTTCACAAGCTAATCACACATTCCACAACTCCCCTTCCTCACTCTGTCTTTTTTTTTTTAAATAGAATGTGATTATTAATTTTTTTCTTAATTTTTATTTATTTATTTTTGGGCTGCATTGGGTAATAAAAATCCAAAGTAAATCATTACATAATTACTGAGATATGTTTTATCCACAGAACACTTTTGACAACAAATGTGTGAGGTTTTTCCTCACACTGACAATTTTTAAACTCTCCAGACACCAGCTAGATGTTCCAGCTTAACTTAATTCATCTGGATTTAGCATCAGATTCCCACAAGTTAAAGACCCAGTCCCACAAGACTGCCCTCACTTCAGATGCCAGTTCACAAGTCCTGGGCTTCTCATAATTCGGACTGACGAGCTATAAATTAGGGGTTGCCATTCTCCCCTGCTTTGGTTTGACAGTTTGCTAGAAACAGTCACAGAACTCAGGGAAACAGGTTACTTCCTATCACTGGTTTATTATTGAAGCTGCAATTCAGGAATAGACAAATGGAAGAGATGCATACATAGGTCAAGGCACAGGAGAAGAAGCACAGAACTTCCATGCCTTCCCTAGGTGTGTTACTCTCTCAGAACCTTGATGTGTTCACCAACTCAGAAGTTATCCAAATCCTATCATTTAAGGTTTTTCATGGAGGTTTCATTACATAGGATGATTCATTAAGTCATTGGCCATTGGTGATGAACTTAATTTCCAGCCCCTCTCCTCTTCTCAAAAGTTGGATGGGGGTGGGGCTGAAAGTTCCAACTCTCTCATCTTGCCTTGGTTTTCCTGGGGACCAGCATCGGTCCTGAAACTATCTAGGGGACCCCAGCCACCAATCATCTCATTATCATACAAATGATACTATTATCATTCTGGAGATTCCAAGGGTCTTAGAAGCTATTTTGTCAGAACCTAGAGACTAACACCACATATTATTGTAAAAATGCTTCTAGCACTCCTATCACACAGGAAATTACAAGGGTTTTAGGAACTCTGCACCAGGGACAAAGACAAATACACGTTTCTTAGTATATGATAATATCACACAAAGCCATGTAGCCTCACGACAACTCTCAAAATACACCCACTTTATAGATGAGAGAATTGAGAGACTGAAAGTTGGAACAAACTGCCAAGTAACAAGAGTTTGTAGGTGGCAAATCTGGAATCCAAAATTTGATGCCTGTCTCTTCGAGGCTTGAATCCATTTATTGTGGATTAAGCTGCTGTATGTTTCTAGCTGGATAAATTTTCCAGTATGAGTCTTTCCTCATATGTCCTTTAAAGGATGTAGAGCAGTTGTCATCCTGATACTTTTTATTCATAACCCTGATGATTATCTATTTTGTCCTCATTCCAGATGTCATCCATTATTGATGGACTTCTTTTAACACCTGTCTCAGTGTTCAGACAATCCATGAATACAAGTTAAAGGTGTACACTGTGTCCCATTTATTCAGAGGCTTTAAACAAGATCCCAATGCATCCTGAGTAACCACTGCTTGGGCAAGCAAGCCTAGAATGTTGTTAGTTTGTGCTGTTGAACATAAATCTTTTAAAAATATTACTTAATACATAATCATCTGGCCATTTATACGTTGTATACTTGCTGAGAGCACACACACACACATTAAAAAGATTAAAATTTGGTGCAAAGCTACCAAGAATCCCTATTATACTTCAGAAAAGGTAGGAGTCAAGGTAGAGAAGGGTAGGAAACAGATATAATACAGGTAGAAGGAAGGGTAACTTAAAACACTCAGGAATTTAAATTCTGCCCACCATCCTTGAAAATATTAAATGCTTTTAAAGACATTCTCTTTTCCTTCTACTTCTTCTTCTTCCTCCCCCCACCCTTCCTCCTCCTTCTCCTTTTTCTAACAATCTCAAACACATAGTAGTACAAAGAAAATGTTTTGCTTTATCCTGGACTATTTGAGTATACGGTGTTCTGCCTTATCACCCCAAAGTAATAAGTAAAGTAAGACTTTACTGTGGATTTCCTATGAGTAAGGACATTCACCTGACAGAGGGGGTTTGATTTCTTTTTGCTTTGAATATTTATAGATATTGAAGTTAAATCTCCTCCAGGGAAGAGACATCCTTATTTTACTATTCATTTACTTATTTGTTCAACAAATATTTATTTAGCATACCTGTGAGTACAGTATTTGGAGTGCTTGTAATGTATTACTTGATATGGGTCCTGGTTGCATGGTTGTGCTCAGGTGGTGAGCAATACTCAAGCTGGATACACTTACATGTGCACTTTTCTATATGTACTTAAACATTCTTTTAAAATTTCTGAAAATGTGATACAATTAAACTTATAAATCTCATGTGTTGGTTGCACAACCATGTGAATGCATTTAATGTCACTGAACGCTGCACTTAAAAATGGTTGTAAGTTTTAAGTTATTCATGTTTTACCATGATAAAAAAAATAAACACATGGATGGACCTAGAGATTATTATACTAAGTGAAGTAAGTCAGAAAGAGAAAGACAGATATCATATCACTTATATGTAGAATTAAAATATGACACAAATGAACTTATTTATGAAGCAGAAACAGACTCACCGACATAGAAAACAAAGTTACCAAAGGGGAAAGGGGGTGGGGGAGGGATAAATTAGGAGTTTGGGATTAGCAGATACAAACTGCTATATATAAAATAGATAAACAACAAGGTCACACCATATAGCACAAGGAACTATATTCAATATCCTGTAATAAACCATAATGGAAAAGAATATATATATATATATATACTGAATCACTTTGCTGTATACCTGAAACTAACACAACATTGTAAATCAACTATACTTCAATTTAAATAAATGAATAAATAAATAAACAAACCTCATGAGTGTTATACGAAAGAGAAAAAGAGAGAGGGGATGATTTCTGGTTCTTCCTATGGGGCTTTTGAAAGGATATGTAATAAACTACAAGCAATAAGAAATTCAGTTTCTCCTTTAATTCTGTAGAACGAAATGATCTCTTTGTTTATAGGCTTACCTGCGATTCCTGTTTAATCTTAATGATAAGTCATTGGGTTACTCAGAAAACATCTGGAATAATTAAGATCTTACATAGTATATGTCAGTAACATTTCTTTGGTAAAGATATGTGCTATTCCTCTCATACATTTCTTCTTTTTTCCATCTTGTTTAGTGATTTTTTTTTCAAGCAGGTATCTGAGGGATATTCCAAAGTTTCGTCTGCCGTTAAGAGTCCATTTATTTTCATCCATGATGCCTAAAAATACACTGTTCACATGAATTTCCTGCCCATTTAGGTCCAACCTCTCTGGATAATGACTAAAGTTAAATAATTTTTTCTCTTATTGGAGCTCAAACTCTGTTCCAGAGATTGTGCTACACTGGGACAACAGAGATGAGTAGGACATTGTATTTTTCTCAAGGAGTTTTTATTTGTCCAGATGATAGATAACAAATAACTTCAATATACCATAGTAGTTATAAATGTCAGTCTTTAATTTCTTCATTCATTCATTAGAGGAACAGTAGAGCATAACAGTTAGCAGGCCTTGAAACATAACTTTCAGGCCTGATTTCCAGTTCTGCTTTTTTGTAGTAGCCAAAAAAGCAGTAGTAGGGATTCGGGGCATATTACTAAACCCCAGTTTCTTCATCCCTATAAAGGGTAAAAAATATTACCTAACTCCTAGGATTATTGTAAAGATTACAACATGCAGTAGGTGCAAAGATCTTATATGTGGCACATAATGCACATTATACAAATATTAATTATTCATTCATTTATGCATGCATCTGTAAACATTTCATTTTGCAGAGACTCATCTCAATTCCATTGCAGTGTCCAGCTGTCCTGGGTGTGAGTTTGTCACAGTAATTGTCTCAAGGGGTGAATGCTTTATTTCCAGCTTTGCTCCTTGTGTAGGGCAGGGAGACATTTAAAAAATAACCTGTTTCCCGTTATCTGTGAATACTTATATATACCTATGAATCAAGCATTTTGACCTGCTGACTTTTTAACTTAAATTCCTTTTCTTGGTAAAAAGACGCCTAAGTTTCTTGTGCTATTTCTGTGATTTCTTCCTCCCAATCTGGAGTTTTCCATTTGCTTCTGTTGGGGAGAAAAAGCTTTTCCTATATCCTGTTGGATTCACACTTGGGAACTGAGAATTAAACCGACAAAAACCAGACTTCCTTGGTGGTGCAGTGGTTAAGAATCCATTCGCCAATGCAGGGCACATGGGTTCGAGCCCTGGTCTGGGAAGATCTCACATGCCGCAGAGCAACTAAGACAGTGAGCCACAGCTACTGAGCCTGCACTCTAGAGCCCATGAGCCACAACTACTGAGCCTGCGTGCCACAACTACTGAAGCCCATGCGCCTAGAGCCCATGCTCCACAACAAGAGAAGCCGCCGCAATGAGAAGCATGCACACTGCAACAAAGAGTAGTCCCTGCTTGCTGCAACTAGAGAAAGCTCGCGCAGCGATGAAGACCCAACACAGCCCAAAATAAATAAATACATAAATAAATAAATTTATATTTAAAAAAAAGACAAAAACCAGATTTTCAAGAGAAGACAAATTTAATCATTTACACATGAGAGTTCACAGAAAAAATGTGACTCAAAGATGTGGGTAGAATTTGAGGAGGACAAGAAGGGCACTAAAGGGCAAACAAATGACTTTTTGGAAAGATACGGACCTTTAGCAGAATAGATGGGAGATGATAAGTTTGTGACGATGGCTGTTTAGTGGGGTGTGGAGGCTTCTCATCGCCAGTGATAAGAGTCAACCATCTTCTCTGGTTGCTCCTGGGGAAGACATCTGTGGCAATGGAGGTTTTTGAGTTCTTTGGGGAGGCTCTGCTTTTAGGCAGATGAGAGACTTCAGGAACTCAAACGCCTTCTGCTCAAAATAACTTTTTTGCCACGCATATTCTGGACCCCTTCACTTGCTCCTCAGGATTGACTGACACACCATCACCTTTCATCCGGTGATCGCCCTCCCACTCCTTTACTTCTACTAAAGCTTTGCTAAGCATTCTCTCTACCCAGCACCTTTCTCAATTCGAATTTCCTTTTCAGGTTGCCATTCCTTCATTACCTCTTATTTGTTTGCCTTCTGGAGCAGACCTCCCAAGCATATCTGTCTCCCTCTTCTCTTCTTTTCATAGGGAATGCAAGAGTTAGTAATGGAACTTTTCTTTCTCAGCAGTCAGCTTTTTTTCTGAAGGAAATTAATGGGGATTTATCATGTCAGGCGCTCTCTTTAAAAAGGCACAGAAGGGCACATTGATTTTCTTGATCTTCCCCTTTGATGTGAAGTTGAAAGCCAGAGCCACTTACTGTCCTCTTACCTACAGTGATCTCTAGCGTTCCATTTCACTCTTACTGTTGACTTTGTATTAATCTGAACTTTTTTTTAAATGAACACATTAAACTAACAATAAGGAAAGATCAAACTGACTTTTCTCTCTGGCCCTCTTGACCCTTATTCCCACGTATGGGTTTTCCAGCATCACTTGAAGGTCTCTGGGTAGCTGCCTTCCCTCTACATCTGTCTTATGGAAAATAAATGCTAGACTGGCACTGAGACATCATAATTTTGAATTTTGCTCTGTTGTTCATCTGGGTTATGACACACCACTCAGAGGCTGATAAAAATTCACCAATTTACCAAGCAAGACAGGCAATAATAAGGGACACATTTTTCTGCTCCAGGGATGATAACTATGAAAAGCACCTGCTGAGCAGGGGATAAAAAACGGGGATACCAAGAATTATTTTTGCTCAGATATTTACTAGGTGTTTTACCATGAGCATTTTTTTGCACTCCAAAAACTTGTACATGAGAATTTTTATCATTTCAATGAAACAGTAAAAATAGTGGATGTATACGAAAGCAATTTAAAAAATAATCTTAAGCTACCTGCAACGGGATCTAAGTGCATAAAGTGTTTAACAATGAAAAGCACATCGATAATTCCAATAGTTTGTATTCACCATGACCCAAATGCTGCCATCATTATGGGAGATATGGGGTACACGTGACCTCCAACAAGAGAGCAGAAAAGGAAAGAGCCTTGCTGTGGACTCAGGCTTTGGAATCCAGCTAAATTCTAAGAGATACATCATACTAGGACATTTCCTATGGCCGGGAGAATGGCCACCATAACTCAGAGGTATTCCTTCGCAGTTGCCCCTAACATTAATGGGTTAGCCACCATGTTTGAGTTTCTAATGACAGTCACCAAGAATTTTTCACAGGCCAGAACTCTTAAATTTTCATTAATATAAATAAGGACCACTGGAATATTTGTTATAAATGCAGAGTCCCACACCCCATCCTCAAAAATTGTTGATTGTGAAACAGAGTCCATGCCATTACCCACGAGACCTTGCACAATTGAGTCCCTGCCCATCCCTTCCACCTCAACTTGCACCAGGTTCCCCTTTTGTCTTTCAGCTCCAGCCCTTCCTTTTTGCCTGCAATGTTTCCTCCTGCCAAAAGTCCTTGTCATATACTATTCTTTGCACCTGAAACACCTTTTCCTTCTTGCTTCACTTAGTAAATTCCTAGTTTTATTTTAGATGTTAGTTAAAACTTTCCCTTCTACAGGGAAGTATTCTCTGACTTTCTAGGCTCAATCAGATACCTTAATTATAAGTTCCCTCTCACACTGTGTAGCTTCCTCTCAGTAGTAATTTTATGTGTGTTTATCTAATTACTTAACTGATGTCTGACTCCTCGTTCAGGATATAAGCTCCATGTGAGCAAGAAGTTTACCTTTTCCACGTTATCACCAGTGCCCATGACAGAGCTTAGCACACAGTAACTGTTCAGTATATGTTCAGCACATGTTTTTTATCAGGGTTTTTATGATGATTCTCTGAAAGTGGCCTATAAATAAGACCTTGAGAAATAATGAATTAAGAAAGCACTAACCTACCTTGTTCCTCTAAGAACAACCTATAAGGAAAAGCTCAAGACTCTTTTTCAGGAAATAATTCTATTTCCTGAGCAAATTAGGAGTCACAAAAAATTAACAACACAAGTCCAAGGTGTCTGACTGATAAGCCACACCACATAAATTTGGAAATCAGTCAACCATCATTCTGTATCGTTTGTGGGCTCAATTTCATCAAGACTATATACCCTTTTATGTAATGTATATATATTTATATTTTTAGAGAAGCGCTTTCTTTCTTTATTTCTTTTTGACTGTGTTGGGTCTTTGTTGCTGCACGCCGTCTTCCTCTGGTTGCAGCAAGTGGGGGTTGCGGTGTGCGGGCTTCTCATTGCAGTGGCTTCTCTTGTTGCAGAGCACAGGCTCTAAGCGTGTGGGCTTCACTAGTTCTGGCGCGCAGGCTCAGTAGTTGTGGCTTGTCAGTTCTACAGCGCAGGCTCAGTAGTTGTGGTGCATGGGCTTAGTTGCTCCGCGGTATTTGGGATCTTCCTGGACCAGGGCTCGAACCCGTGTCCCCTGCATTGGCAGGTGGATCCTTAACCACTGAACCACCAGGGAAGTCCCCTATGGAATACATTTCATATTGGGTATTTTCTCAGTCTTCTTGTTTTATTTTAAAATCAAAGAGATTGTAGTTTTTAATAGGAGGTCCCACATGCTTTGACACCTTCATGCCAACATGACTTTAATGATACTGTGGGACATCTTCTGGGCTCCTCATATAAGCATCATAGGCGTGCCAGAATGAGACAATATGTCAGCTCTCTTAAGCAGTATTTTATTCTGCCCTAAGCAATATTTAATTCCTCTATTTTTAATTATTAAATAGGGTCACTTGCTCAGAAAGTATATTCTTTAACTCTCTTAGGATACATTTTAGCATTCAAGAATTTCACAGGTAGGACATTTTTATTAGGATACAGAGAATGGGCAATATCTACAGCAAAATCCTGGACTCCTCCAAGGCTGGATACATAATTTGCAGGACCCAGTACAAAAAGAAAATGTAGAACCCCTTGTTTAAAAACTAGGAGTGGGAAAATGCCATTAGTGGACCATTTTCCTTTCTTCAGGGTCTTCAGCGTTTTATGTGTTTTCTCTCTCTTTTTTTTTTTCAGGCTCCGGACGCGCAGGCTCAGTGGCCATGGCTCATGGGCCCAGCTGCTCCACGGCATGTGGGATCTTCCCGGACCGGGGCACGAACCCGTGTCCCCTGCATCGGCAGGCGGACTCTCAACCACTGCGCCACCAGGGAAGCCCCACTTCTTACACTCTCACTGTTCTTTCTCAGTGTCCTTGGAAAGTTCTTCCTCACATTGCTGACATCAAAAAATTGCAATGTTCTGGAGTTTCATTCATGGACACTGTTCTCTCTTCTGCCTCCATGCATACCTTAGGTGATATAATCCAATTGCTTTACTTTGAGTACCACCTTCAAAGGAATAAATCCAGATGCACACTTTAAATCCATCTTGCCTCCCTGCGTTCTGAGTATACTATGTAACTGTCAAGACGCGGTGGTTTCATCTTGGGTCAACCTGGCCAATCTGGGATAATATTTCCCATAATTCCCTACTATGTATATTTCCAAGTTAGGGTAGACCACAGAAGAAAATGAGATTTGAAAGCAAAGCCATGGACATTAAGTACTGAATGTGCCTGGTGCTGCCGCAGCTCACACACATTTCACTAGTCTGCTGGCTCACCTTGTTAATGAGGAAGGTCACACTATCCAGTCCTTTCTGGCTGCCATTGCATTTTCTCTTGTCAACTTCTCTGGTTTAGGCCAAGCACGTCATGCATCTCTGTAGCAAAGTGATCCAGCTTCTTCTGCAAGTCAACTCTCATCATCGAGGTTAGAGGGAGGGAGAGAGAGACACATGTTCTGATTTGTTCTCACAGGTTTTCTTTTGTCATCGTAGGTTGATCCATGCTGTTTCAGGGCTCATTTTGTACTGTTTACTTTCTCTTGCCGTCTGTTTTCTCCCCAACTGCCAACGCTGCTGCGGAACAGTGATTTTAGGACCACACCAGATGCAAAGATTACAGCTTTACAAAAAATTCTTCATCAGTTCCAACAGTTTTGGAAGTCTAATCTCTAGACTGCGCCCCTTCTTCCCTACCGTTCTTACTGGTCTGACTCCCTAATTGAATCCTAACTGATGTGCTACTTGACACTCAATACCTACTTGGCCTCTCAAATGCAATATATCCAAAACTGAAATTCTGACATTCCTCTACCACAAAATTTCTCTTTCTAATTTTCTCCAACCTACATATAGCAACTTGATCTTTCTTTCTATTAAAGCCAAAAGTCTTGGTGTCACTCCCAATACCTCCCAGTACCACTCACACTCATATTCTACATTTCAGAAAATATTTTCAGTCTACGTTTAAAATGTATCTAGAATCCAACCTCTTTCTGTCCTCTTCATGGTACCCCATTCTATCCCAAGTAAATCATGTCTCACTGGGATGATTATATCAGTCTCCTAATTTGTCTTCCAGCATCTATTGCTGCTCCTAAGTCTATTACCAACTCACCAGACAGAGTAAGGCTGTTAGAAAACAAATAAGATAGTGTTACTTCTTTGTTCAGAACCTCCTAAGGCTTCCCATCTCAGAGTAAAAGCAAAAGTTCGTACTCTGATTCAAAAGGCTTTACTTCATCTGGCACCATCGTTATTCTCCTCATATTCTTATTCATTATTCTTCCCTCTGGCTTACCTCATCTACCCATACGGACCTCTCCTCACACCAGGCATTCTCCTGTCTCCGTATGTGCATGCTTGCTTTCCCCTCTGCCTGGAATGCTTTTTACAGACAGCAACACAACTTGTCCTTCACTTCCTTCCAGACTTTTTCTTGAAATCTTCCAGAACAACAACTTTAAGATTACAACCCCTATCCCCTCATAAAATATCTTCCTTCCCTGCTATATATTTTTGTTCTTAGCACTTAATACTGATTAAAATAATGTACATATATTTTACTTATTTATTTTATGTGTCATCTATTATATTACAAATTTGATGTGGGTAAAGATATCGGTTGTTCTGTCCGATAGTGTAACCTAAGTCCACAGTACCAAGTCTGCCAAATAGTAGGCCCTCAATAAATATTGTTGGATGGATAAAGAAATAGTAGTGTTACAATTAATACAGTGGCATAAGTCCATTAGGTCCTGGAAAAAAAAGAGGCTACCGTCATGGTATGGCATAGCTCCATGAAGAGACCTGTGTCATTTTGTCTGTCATGTTGAACCATATGAATTTCTAAGTCTTTTTGATTTATATGAATAGAATTTCATGTGGTTCAACCAATATGTAAAATGAGATCCTACAAAATATATGGCAGGCTGGGTGAACTGCCTATGAATAATATTAGTCAGTTGTCGTGCTTTGTTTCTCAATGCTGATTGCTTTTCACTGCTGATAGTTTACAAATATAGTTCCCAAGTTCTAAAATCTACATACTAAGTGGATATCAGTAACTCTAATGATTAGATAGGTTGCCAAATATTCAGAACCCAATCACTTGTGATTCAGCTGCACCTCTGCAATTGCCTACAGGATAAATGCTGCCATTGATATTTTAATGGTACAAAGCTTAACTCTGGCATCCATGAGCTTTTTCAGCATCACGAACAGTGATCATTAAATGTCTTTTTCTTGTATTGTAGAAATATAAAAAGAAAAACATCAATACATCTACTAAAGATTTTGAACATTGAGTCTAGTTCTCATTTCCCCTTTATATTTCCCTTTTAAGTACTTGTCCATTGAACAGATCAGATATTTAATATTGAACAAAACTCTACAGTTTGTCTCTTTCATAGGGGTAAAAAAGAAAATAAGAAAGATTTAGCTCTTTTACTCTCCAGTGGACAATTACGAGTTTGATACTCATTAAAAATATCTTTAAAATAATAGGTTAATAGTCACACATCTTCTCCATTACTTATTTTCAATCTACCTTAATAATAAGATGTGGCCATTATATCCAATCTATTTTTACAACGGCAGAAAAAAATCTACAAGTAAGATAAAAATAAGAAAAAATGGAACATCAGTGTGGAGTTCCTTGAGTCAATAAGGCATGAGAAAGGAAGAAGCGTGTCCTTGTAATTTGGGGAGGCAGTTCTAGATGGCATGCTGAATTGGTAATGGAAAAGAAATGATAAATGGGTGAGCAGCCAAAAAAAGGAAAAAAAAAGAAACATACTGATCTCCTGTGATGTGGTCAGCTAAGTGTTAGTTTTTTTCCATAGCAACTCTATTAGGTAAGTTTTTCTATCCCTGAATAAACTAAAGGTAAGAAACTTGTCTGAGCTATCATGTATATTACACATACAATACACATATTTTATATATTTATACCTTGTCACAAAAATGATTTGAAATAATTTTAAGAAATTGCAGCTAGTGAGCAATGGGAGTTAATTTAGAAGATATCTCTGTTTGGTACCAAATATTTTGCTCTGGTAAGTAAATTATGTCATAATTCTTTAGGCAAATGAAAGTATATCAATGACCAGATAAATATTTATTGCCTTTATTGCTTGCTAGAAAACATACCCCTTATTGGCTTTATCCTTTCTTTTTCTCACTTCTTCACTCCTTTATTGGTATTTCCTCCACTCTCAAATACACTATTTGCACTCAAAGCCTTCTAGGGTATATTTCTAGCAGAAGCCAAACTAAGACACATATTTGGCTTGATGGTCTCAATATCTCAATAGCCAACTCCAGCTCTATTTTTAAATGTCCTCAATACTTCAAAAGAATATGTCTAGGGCTTCCCTGGTGGCGCGGTGCTTGGGGGTCCGCCTGCCGATGCAGGGGACACGGGTTCGCGCCCGGGTCCGGGAAGATCCCACATGCCGCGGAGCAGCTGGGCCCGTGAGCCATGGCCGCTGAGCCTGCGTGTCTGGAGGCTGTGCTCCACAACAGGAGAGGCCACAACAGTGACAGGCCCGCGTACCGCCAAAAAAAAAAAAAAAAAAAAAAAAAAAAAAAAGAATATGTCTAATGGCCTGACTTAAATGAATCATCTAGTAAATGTTTTCTGAATAAATTAATTGCTCTGGAGAGCTAATATAGACATCTGAAAAAAAAATAAAGAAGCCAGTTAGTACCTTCTGTAACCTTCATATTTTGAGGGAAACATGGCAGAAACTTAGACTTTAACTGAGTGTCCTGGTTGTCTGTCTGCTGCCTTCTCAGTTGACTAATACTAATGCTGCCTTCTCAGTTGACTAATACTTACGCTGCCTCTTTGTCTCCTACATTGCACTTGCCTCCAGTAATTCAATCTCTCAATGCCATTCTCTATTCTCTTGCTCATTTAGTTTGAACAATACCTAAAAAATATTCATTCCTTGAAGTCCTTGAAATTAAACCTTCAGTGCTGGGAATAAAAAGCTCTCTTTAAATTTAATAACACTGCCAGCTTTGAAAGCCTGCTGTAGGCACTGTAGCGAATATTTTTTCATTTTACATTAATAAAATATTGAGGTAGTGTAAGATTTATTTTGCAGAACAGTAACAGGCTTAGACAATTTAATAATTTTCCCCCGTATAACCCAACTATTAAGTGACAGAGTCAGGTTTCAAACTGAAGCATGTATAACCCAGAGTATTTTCATTATATTATTTTCCAGAAAAACAAATATACTTATGCATACACACACGAAGTTAAGAACAATTTGTCAACACTTCGCAGTAGGTATTCAGTATCTGTGCCCTTGTAAATGTTGATGAATAAATACCCAATTAAGGGATCTCCCAGTTTTCCTAGTAACAGATCCATTTTTCATTAGCTGTGTTACATCAAGAGACTTATTTAATTTCTTTAGGTCTCAAAAAACAAAACAAAAGTGGAGAGCAAATACAGTACCCACTTAATGGTACTGGTGTTAGATTTGAATGAAACAGCAAATCTGAAGAGCTTGACATGATCCCTGGAGCATAATGCATCACCCCAAACTGGAAACCATTATTGTTAATGATCTGAATAAAAAGTGGTTTAATGGTACATCAAGAAGTCTTTAAAAAGACAGAGGGCATGAGCTATAAAGGTAAGAAGTTCTATTTCTAGAATAGGGAAATAATTTCCCCTATTATCCTTGCTTAATAAAATTTAGACTCTGTTGGAGATATTTCTAGAAATTCTATCACCGATAGCTTTGATGTGATGGGTAGTATGCTGACCCAGCAGAAGGAACATTTCCTTTGGAGACAATAGCCCACAGAGAATATTGTATTATAAACAAAGGTCCTTTTCACAAATGTAAATGTTGAAGGCAAGCAAATTAAAAAAATAGAAAGAAAACAAGATTTCATGATGTAGCATAAAACAAAGAAGTGTTATTAAGGTTAGATCTACTCTGCACTTATGCTACAAATCATTTTCATTCTGGTGGCAAATGCAGACACAATTCATAATAGTCTTTCTATGATACATTAGACACTAACACTATAACCATAAAGTAAGTGCAAATAAAGCAAAAAATCCATTGTCCTTCCAGGGGAGAATTTGGGAAGGCATTTTAAGCAAAGGAAAGTTGACTGCAAACAGAAAATTGTTTCGAGAAGTTAGTGCATTTTTTAATTTCTCTTATGCTTTGGAAACATTCCAATTGGGCCCTTAGTAAAATTTACATGCATTGAACATCTGTCTAAAATCACAGAGAACAGTCCTGGAAGATGCTACTCATTCTCCCAGCATGAACAATGAAGTGGAGATGACTGTGTATATATACATGTAGAGTCACTGCTGGGTTGAATGTGAACGTAACATGGGTAGGCTGGACGTGCAAGCGCTTTATCTCTGACTAGTCAGTACCCGCTGCCTGAATCGTTGTCCTACATCTCATCTATTCAGCAGACTCGGAAGGTAATATGATGCAATGGACTGGGTTGATTTTGTTAACTCAACTGAATCTGAAGTTAGTGTGTGGCAAACATCATCACGGTACAATACAGTGTGACACAAGGTCGAAAATGCTAACTCTGTTTGTTGTGTAAGACAGGAGGCTGCCTCAAAGCTCCTTCAAAAGGATTTCCAAACAAACACTTTCCGGAAAGCTTTCAGTTTTACCACCTTCAGAGTTTCAGGTATGCATCTGGAGAGGACTGGAGGAGAGCTGAATGGTTTTCTCATTCTCTAGACCACATGTAAATACAGAACTCTGACCTATAACCTGTGGCAACCAGCCCACCCAACCTTTGTAATAATCCACCCAAAATGGACAAAACTTAGTTGGTAACTGTCAGCTTCCTAATTTTTGCCCCCGCTTCCACTTAGCCCTTCCTTACTCAGGAGCAAATATGCTCCCCTACACAGTCACATTGGATGCCTCGCGTCTAGTTAGCCAATCTTCAGCTTCACCAGGCTAACGACCTCCAATCAGTGCACACCTGAAGCCTTCCCTATTTGTTCCCCCACTACAAAGCTTCCCAACTCCCTTGCCTTTTAGTCTCTGCCAAGTGATGGTGGCTGACCCCTTTGTTAAGCAAACTCTGAATAAATAATTTTTGCTTGGTCTCATTTGGGCAGTATCCATTTATTTTTACAACAGTTTTATTGAAAAGTCTCTATTGTAGCAATCAATCAACACGATTTTACCAGGGCCTAAGCTAGATTGTAAGAGAGCATTATACTTCATTAATTCTTTCCGAAACACACAAAAACAAAGTTTAATAAAATTTTATTTTGGGATACTAAGTCTCACTGCCAGATATTTTATTTAATATTCATGACATCTCTTGAAGATAAATATTATTTACTCCATTTATGGATGAGGAAACTAAGGCTTACAAGGCTACGTAACTATAATTGGTTTCAAAAAAAAAAAAGCTGGGATTTGGCAGAGCTAATATTTGAACACACTTCAAACTGAATCTAGAGCCGAGATCTAAATTACTCCAAGAAGGCAATATAGTGCAGTGATTAAGAGATGAACCCTGATATCAGATGGCCTGGAGTGAGTTTACTAGCTGTAGACACTAGCATAAGCTGCTTCTGCTCTTTGTTCTTTAGTTTTCTCATCTGTAAAAGGATAAAATAATTTCTATCAAAAAGGAATGCTCTGATAATTGAGTTACTTCATAGAAAGCACTTAAAATAGCGCCTGAAAGTAGAAAGTACTCAATTTATGTTAATCATGAAGAAAGAAGGAATCTGAGGAGAGGAAGAAGATATAATGTTCTGCTTTCGTCCTCTTCTCTTGGGTAAACCTTCCACTTCTTGGTGCTAGTTGTAACCCAGAATGGGTTGCTTTAAAAACCCATCAACAGAATGGGTTGCTTTAAAAAAATTTCTTAGAAAGTGTTATATTATGCTGAAAAGGCTAGCCTCGGCCAAAATGAACCTAACTATTGATTTACGTTTCATACACTGGTCATAATGCTTCCATCACCCATGATGGCTAACTTCAGTGCTGTTTCCACAGGAAATGTATCCTGAGGTCCACTTCAAAAGTTGGAAATGCAGCTTCTTCTCCACCTCTCTCCCACTTCCCTAGATCTAGAGCATCTCTTCACTTCTAGGGGAGTTAGAATGATGTTTCTGCATCTCCCAGCATAGGTACAACAGTTCTTTATATACTTGAACAACTTGTTAAAAAGGGTAGAGGGAAGGCTGTGTTTCTTTATCCTAACCCTCTAAATTGATTCTCCCTTACATGTTCTCCTTGTATTGCCCTCAGGGTGATGAGAATTTAGAGGCATCCACTCTAGCACGCTCTTCTGGTTCTGACTCTTTGCAAGTCTCTCAACTTAAAATAAGCTTTGAGCTTCAAAGAAAGAAGCTAGCAAAATACTTTGATTTTTCAAATTGTGTTTTATTTTGAAACCCCTGTGTTTCAGAGAGCATCAGTGTTAAAAAAATGACTTAAAAATACTCTGTGTATTGTTATACCTTATCAAATTTGGAAAATTTATTCTTTTTTATCTCCTTTACTTTTTGTCTGTCTTACTACTATTTCAGAGACCATCCTTGAGATTTCCCTTCACAAATAATGAAGGCTTCAAAATATCTTTAAGGAAACAAAGGGGAAAAATGTATAATTCAGTAGCACATTTTAAAATTTAATCCAAAACCCTCCTTAATATCTTGCCAGCAGATGTTTTAAGAGGCCTCAATAAATAGAGCTCATGATCAATATCATTTGTTTTGTAGATTTTCTGCGATAAATCCTGAGAATAATTGTTAGCTTGGCAATCTGAAATTAAGACCCTAGTGAAAAACTGTTTTTCTCCCATGTGATAAAAAATTGTCTACGAATAGACAGGGAGCATCTTCTCTGACTAATTGGGAAAAGAAAAGACCTTGAGGATTGAATTTGGTTATGCTACTTGCTTGCTTTGTGACCTAGAAGAAAATATTTAAACTTCCGCATTTTAAATGGAGGGAATTAATAATTAACTTGAAATACCGTTTCTAGAATTATATAATGTACCTACCACACTCATAGAGCATACGCCAAATCTAAGTTTCAAGAGAGTGGCTGGCTACTCCTGAATGACCAAGTATGTGATTAGAGGGTTGGAAATTTCAGCCTCACCCCATCCTTCACCTCCACCCGAGGAGACAGGAGCTGGAGACTGAGCTCAATCACATGGCCTGTGACATAATCATACCTCAATAAAACTCTGAACAACCAAAGCTCAAAAATCTTCTTGGATGCTGAATATATTAATGTGCAAGGAGGGTGACACACCCTGGCACGGTACCTCAGCATCTAGACTCCTCTCAGATTTTGCACCGTGTATCTCTTCCACTTGGCTGTTCTTGAATTGTATCCTTTATAGTAAAACTGGAATTCTAAGTATAGTGTTTTCTTGATTTCTGTAAGTCATTTGATGATGTTACTGAGACTGATGGGATCACGGAAACCCCAAAATTCATAGCTGGCTGGTTAGAAGTACAGGTGGCCCTGAGCTTTGTGGCTGATGAGTGAAGTGAGGTAGTCTCCTGGAGGATTTGACCTTTTAAACCTCTGGAGTTTGGCACCAACTCCAGGTAGTTAGTGCCTGAATTGAAATGAATTGCAGAACACCAGCTGGTGTCAGAGAATTGGGTTAGTAATAAAATAATAATATGATACTCAATGACCTCCCTACCAAGTGAAGAGTTTGAGTATAAGAGAACATAGCCAAAGGGGAACATGTGAATCAGGTTGCTCAAAAAGACAAATCAATGTGATTTTGGAAGAATGTACCTTGCTTCACATATATAGTTTGTCTAAGATTTTGCAACACTAAAATGCTATTACCCCTAAGAAATGTGACTACTTAAGTCAACAGCCTCACTCACCAGACTTGACTCCAAATCAGTTGCAAGTGTGTTCAAAAACAGACCGGTCCTGTAAACACAGAATTGTGCCATATTTGAGAAAATTCAAAATAATTTGCTTAAGGAAAAGCTGGAGTTTGTGGAGGGAAATGCACCTCCTAAGCATCTCTAAGCAGCAGAAAATGGGGATCATTAACCTCTCACAGATAATGAGAACATGGCCACAGTCACTGCATGCCATGCTCTCTGGAACTGCTGGGGTTGTGCTGGCACGTACAGAACATACAAAGAGGCTGTACATCTTGACGGAGATAATGCAGGTAGATGTTGACAATTAGTTCCTTTAATGTCAATACAGTCTACATTACTGTATTTGTTCATGTCTCCCTAATCTCAAAGTCCTAAATCTAAATTAAACAAGCAACTGTACAAGTAGAGGAGGGAAATGACATCGTGATCATATACTGACAAAGTAGCACCCTGTATTCCTAGAAAATACTCAGGCTTCAGAGTCACAAGATGTGATTTCAAGTTACTGTCACTTAGTAGTGAGATTTGTGCTAAGTCACTTAAATTCTATGTCTCAAATTTTTAATTGATAAAATAGGGGTTAATAAATTATATCTCACATGGTTTAGAGGAGTTAAATGAAATAAGCTCATGGAAGTGATCTGTGAGATGCAAAGCTCTCTACACAATTTTGACATTTATTATTTTCCTCTTAGTCACATAAATTACATGCTTTTTTATGCTGTAAATATCAGATACTGTTAGAGATTAATTAATAAACTTCCAGGCATAAAAATAAACATTATATTACTAACTTTTTACCAATTTTCAGCAAAATGAAGTCAGAATAAGACAAAAAGCAGTAACAAAGAGGAGAAAGAATATTCCCAACATATCTGAAGATCTGAGGTTACTTTTATGTGATGAGATATAATATTAACAGTAAAAATAGTAAAAAAAAAAAAAAGGTTAAAAATACTAAAAATATTAATAGTACATGGAAGCAACCTAAGTGTCCATCAACAGAGAAATGGATAAAACAGATATTGTAAACATATACAATGGAATGAATATTACTCAGCCATAAAAAAGAATGAAATTCTGCCATTTGAACAACATGGATGGACCTAGAGGGTATTATGCTTAGTGAAATAAGTCAGACAGAGAAAGAAAAATACAGTATGTTATTACTTATATGTGGGATCTAAAAAATAAACTAGTGAATATAACAGAAACAGATTCACAGATATAGAGAACAAACTAGTAGGTTACTAGTGGGGAGAGGGAAAGGAGGAGGGGCAAGATAGGTATAGGGAATTTAGAGGTACAAATTACTATGTCAAGATAGGTATAAGGCATTTAGAGGTACAAACTACTACATATAAAATAAATAAGCTACAGGATATATTATATAGCACAGAAAAATACAGTCATTAACTTATAATAACTTTAAATAGAGTGTAACCTATAAAAATATTGAATCATTATAAGTACATATGAAACTAATATAATATTATAAATTAACTATACTTCAATAAAAAATAAAAAAATTAAATTTAAGAATAAAAGATAAAAATATTAATAGTAAAAAAGTTAAAAAAAATAATGTCACCCTATTTCCTAAAGTTTTATCATTAAAAATTATGCATACTACCCATGTGTCACCATGTTTGTACCAGATTTGTGGTTCAGAATCAAGATTTAGAAGCTATCATTTATAAAAAAAGAGTACTGTGGGGCCTCCCTGGTGGCGCGGTGGTTGGGAGTCCGCCTGCCGATGCAGGGGACACGGGTTCGTGCCCCGGTCCGGGAAGATCCCACATGCCGCGGAGCGGCTGGGCCCGTGAGCCATGGCCGCTGAGCCTGCGCGTCCGGAGCCTGGGCTCCGCAGCGGGAGGGGCCACAACAGTGAGAGGCCCGCGTACCGCAAAAAAAAAAAAAAAAAAAAGAGTACTGTGGAAAGTGCATTATGCTAGAAATTAAAATAACTTAAATTTAGCACTACTTTTGGGGTTAGCATTGAAAATGTTTAATTTTTCTCTGCCAATTACTCAAAAATATGACATGATTATTCATGTCAAATGATCCCAAACATATTAAACCTTCAAACCTCTATGGTATTTAGAATTTGCTTCTAGAATCTAGATAATCACAAGGTTAGTATAATAGGCATATTTATTCTTCCATTCTGTTAACAACATAACATTTTTATTACTTTAATCAACATGTGCTTTCACATCCACACTTTATTTGACCCTTAAAATTAAGCCAGTGAGAAAAGTGGGATAGAGAATACTATTCTCACCTTTTAAATGAGAAAGTTAGGTATAAATTAACACAAACAGATTAAATACTTTGTGCAAATCACAGCATTCCAAATTGTTTTGACTCCATAATAGTTTACAGAGCTTTATGTCCTTCTCCATTCCAAAATGGTATCTATCAAAATGTAAGTGAATATTCAGTTAAAGTGAGTAAACAAAATGTCCAGGAGTCCAAGGTTGGGGTTTTTGATTTTCACTACGTCTGATAATTTCTTTTGGTTTCTCTGTCATGGACCCCAATCCCAGTTATTCTGAATATAGAAACCACTGGGCAGCATCAAGATCATGTGAATTTCTGAAGATGAATAAGTGTACCCTCATCACTCACTACTGGAAACTAAACTTAAAAAGCACAACTCGGCCGATTAGAAGATTAATATGCACACCCATGGAACACAAGCATCTAGTCTTGTCACTTTGACTTCTGCTGAGTCTGAGTTTAATGGGTTTTCTTCTCAAGCTCTTGGTTTGACAGCTAAAGGGAATCCCTACAATACTAACAGGGTTAGGCTCCTGAGTTAGACTCTTAACCTTCTGCTTAAGATCCGATGGATATCTTGACATTTTAAAAGCATCCCTTCTAGCTCAGGTTATTTGAAATGAGAAATCTAAGGCCAGGGTTAATGAAAATAGATTCCACTTTTCTTTCAAACTCGGTCTTAGGACAACTGTATGTTTCTCTCCTTTCTAACAATACATGATTAATGATCATCTGAGCACAAAAAAGAAAGGAGAAATGTTAGCAAATGTAACTCACTGTGACAATGTCTGAAACAGCTATAACATCAGGGCAGCTAGTAAAAGCATGTTAGAACAGCTGTTGCTAGTTTTTTTGTTTTTTTTTTCATCAAGTTAGCATCAGGGCTATCCATAAAACTCTTCTCAACCACAACCAATCCATGAGCAGAGGGTATCCACAGGCATTTTCAGGAGGTCAGTAGCTGCAGCTCATGTTTCCATGTGAGGGCAGTGCCCAGAAGCACACATACAGCCCTGCAGGTTTACTCAAAATCATTTACCAAAAAATTAGAACAGAAAATTATAAAGAAAATCAATATAAAATAAAGCAAGATGCTATTAAGCAGAAAAGTCCTATAATTTAAAGGTCAAACTATTAAAAAGAGAGAGTAAAGTCTCAAGAATTAATATGTTAACAATGGCATAAACGAAACTAAACAATCTGATCTACTCCACTGGGCCACTGTTGGACTTAAATCAAAACAGGGCACAAAATCTCTTCGGAATAAAGTAATATGAAATAACTTGTCTAAAATTGGTATGTTGCAGAGTAAAGATCCAAACTTAGGTTCTTCTGACTGCAAAGTCAAAACAGTTCCTCCCACAGCAGTTTGCTTTTCACTCAGGAATACTGACCAGGGGTCAGGTAGATCAAATTCAAAGCACTGGAATTAGTCAAAGGAGAGCAAAGACAGGAATTCTCAGGGATGCAAAGGAACCAGAGTCAAAAACATGATTGAGAATCAATAAAAAATAATCTATAAAATCATCTATGGGGCTTCCCTGGTGGCGCAGTGGTTGAGAGTCCGCCTGCCGATGCAGGGGACACGGGTTCGTGCCCTGGTCCGGGAAGATCCCACATGCCGCGGAGCGGCTGGGCCCGTGAGCCATGGACGCTGAGCCTGCGCGTCCAGAGCCTATGCTCCGCAACGGGAGAGGCCACAACAGTGAGAGGCCCGCGTACCGAAAAAAAAAAAAAATCATCTATGGATAACATATGTAATGTATATATGCCATTTACCTAATGCATACATGTAAAACATGTATAGATGCGTACATATATACAGCTATAATCAAAACGTAAATTAATTTCAAAGGAAGTTTGATTTTTAAAACACAAAAGTAATTTTAGTTTCCAGAATGAAGCAGAATGAGACAAGCACAGAACTGTAATCTAGGAGTCAATCACAAAGATCCTTATCAGATTTTGCAAGTATTTTGACCTTTACTCTGAATGATATGAGAGGCCACTACAGAGTTTTGAGGGGAAGAATGACATATGTAACTTAAAGTTCAATAAAATTCCTCTGATTCCTATGCTAAGGGGGGATGAGGTGGATTCCAAAAGACCAATTAGGATGTTACCATAACAATCCAGAGAAAAAATGGTGGCTAGACCAACACAGCAGTGTTGAAAGTGAAACAGGATTGCTTGATGGATCCACTGTAGGGTATGAGAGAAAGAGAAGTGTCAAAAATGATGCTCAGTTTTGTTTTGTTGCTTTGTTTGGTTTTGTCTAAGTAACTTCCACAGATGAGGAATCCTGTGGGAGGAATAGGTTGGTAGAGTGCCAGTGATTCTGGTGGTTCACTTGTAATTGTTGGAAGTGGCCTTGAGCAAGAAAGATGAATGAATAAATGCAGCATATTGTTTCACTGAAGGGGTTTCCCAGTCACAGGATCTTCTTATGAACTGAGTTTTGTACACACAGCACATACAGGCAGTGATAATAGTGATTATGCTGAAGCTCCAGGGATAGCACCATCAAGTGTGCTGTTTGGAGGAACTAATTTTATGAGCAGTAAAGAACAATTATCAAATGCAAAGCCTTACCTTCCCTGTCTCATGATAACACTTAAAAATCGAACATCCTGTGAAAGGATAAAAAAGGGAGGTGGAGGACCAGTAAAACTTTACAAACTAGGAATAAGTAAATTAGGACCATTAATTAAGAACCCTACCCTAGCAGCATGACCCTAACACCTCTCACTGATTCATTTTTAACAGTTATACATGGAAAATCATCTAAGATGTAACCTTTTTCCCAATTTTAAATTACATAAAAACAAGAAAACTAAATAATGATTGTGAAAAGAGCTAACATGAATAATGCTGACCTTGCCTTGGGTCTTTTCTAAGCACTTCCACACATACACCCTTTCTGTCCTCATATTAAACCCATGAGGTAGAGAGTATGATTATCTCTGTTTTCCAGATAAAAGAACTGATGTAAAGAATTGCCTAAAATAAATAAATAAATAAATATTAAAAAAAATTTAAGATATGTATCAACCACCAAAAAAAAAAAAAAAAAAAAAGAATTTCCCATAAACTGAGGTGCTGAATTTACTAGAATCAATATTCAGCTCAGTCTCCTTGAACTGTAGCAGTTGAATCTATCCTAATGAAAATTGATCTTCAAAATGATGAACTCAAGACCCTGCAAAAGGCTTAAATTTTCAAGGAATTCATTGTTAATGAAAATTAAACATTTGGGGTTTTAGAAAGATTACAACTTATAGCTGTTTGTGGAAGATGGGGAGGAAAGGAAGTAGACTGAGCTTGTGTTACTTATGTTAACAAGGACATTTGATTGACCCAGATACTCATGTCAAAACCTCTGATTAACTGGCAATGAATTGAATAAGCAATTCTGTCAATTTAGTCATATTTTAGTGACAGATATGACTTCTTGATAATTTAAATTCTCTCAAGGAATATAAAAACTTTATTTTCCTCTTCACCAATATTGTGTTTACTTTGTAAAAGTTCAGTTTGTCACAAAAAGTAACTAAGAAAATGTAGGTGAATAACAGATAACTAGGATAAAGATGATTTTTCTTATCACTAAGCACAGAAAGAAAACATAACAATTGATTTTAATATTCTGTCGGTAATAGAAATCTTTAGTGATGCCCACCCCCTCAAAAATATAGAAAATATTAGCAAACTAAAGAGGAGGGTTCAGATGATACAAAAAACAGGTGTTTACCAAGAATATTTGATTAGAGAAAAAATTTATGTTACATTAAGTGTGACGGAACAGATACAAATCTATTTATGGTGGAATTCCAATCATATTTTAAAAATACGTAAAATATGCCAGCATATCTTAAGTACTTATTTGTATGGTGAGAAAAGGGAACATAATATTCTGTAAGTTTCTTTAAGTGTTTTGCTCCTAAGGGAACACATTTTACCACTGTTATTTGGAAAATAAGTTATTCCTCAAAGTGTCTTAATAAACATTTTAAAACAATGTATACTAGTAAAACATATAATATGCCTTTTTCTTTAGGTTTCCACAAGTGAGCTGAATATTACAATCTCTTCACAGCCCTGAAACATTTTTGAGGGGTTAGACTGAAAAGAAAATAATTTCCCAGGTGTCAGTGGGTGACAAATGCTCCCACCAAGTGAATACAGGTTAAATGCAAAGATGTGCTCAGTATCACAACTCACAACTTTAGCTGGAGAACCAAAACTCATAGTGTAAACTCAAGTAACTACACTTGGGTAATGTGTAAAAGAAACTGTAAGCATAGTTTCTGTGGGTAATAGCTAATGCCAATTTGAAATGAAGTGTTTACAGGGAGAAATCAAACGCTCGTGAAAAGAGCCTTACTTCTGTAAGCCTAGGACTTCCCATCTGTAAAAGGATCAGGTTGTCTCCTCTAGGTCTGATCACTTAGATACTATCACTTAATGAGAATCCTAGCCACAATTTTATTACCAAACATAATGATTTATTTGTTTTAAATGAGTTACTTTGCCTTTATTATAGTCATATTATAATGACACATTGTGAGTAGAAAAGGCCATCCAGGTCTTATTGTCAAGCTCAGTAAAATTCCTAATGAAATGTCAGGCTCTTCTACAGGTCTATCATTAATACTCTTAAGTAAATCAGTCTTAATATACCTTTATACACCAGCCTACTTATTAAATTTAAATTCCTTCCTTCCTACCTCCCTTCCTCCCTTCTAGGGATCCAATTTTTCCTCTTTTATCACCTAGAGTATTTCTACTGATTGCGCAGTTGAAGACGGCCAGCATCACCTAGTTACACACCACCCATTGGCAAGGGGAGACAGGAAATGGATGACCAGTAGCATTCTGTTAATGCTACGATTAAGAGTATGACTCAGAGGTTGTACCAATCATATCTGATCAATTCTAGCTGCCAAAACTTAATATGTGGTAATGCCCAATTGCAATGGAGGATAGGAGGCTAATAATTATAGTCTCTAGTTAAGCTATATAAGCCCAGCTAAAACTTAGATATTCTATTACCAAATGGAAGACCAGGAGAATGGACAGGCATATATATATTTAGCTGTCACATTACCTTATTTTAAAGTCAAGTGTCTGGGATTCAAGGGAAGGAAGGGATGGCAGAAAACATGTGAGCACTCCTTACAAAATTCTAAGTAGCACTAATTTTAGGATTCTGCCTTTATAATTTACTTCTTTGGGGCAATACATTATACAACATCTGTCTTTTTTTTTTTTAACCTTGAGCCTTTTGTGTCCCTAAAATTATATCTACAGGCCTTAATTTGAGAAAAATAATTTTACAAGCAAACATTATTTTAAGAAAAAGTATTTCATTTGTCAATTATCAATGCATATTTTTTAACTAGTAAAATGTTACCATGCATAGCAGGGCAGGGCAGTCATTTTATTAAGAACCAATTTCTCAGAATTGAAAATTAACAGACTCCTGTTTGGAAACAGGATTAGGTGACATCTGTAGTCAAAAGAGGTTTGATTTCTATAAAAATCATATCCAAACACCAATATTGCCCAGATGGAACTGCAATAAGAAAAAAGTCTGATCTTGTTTGGAGCAAAAGTATAGTGCCATTCAATGAAAAACCCAGAGTAGCAGCTCTTCACCCTGCAACAGAAGTACATTCTTATCTAGAAAAGAATGCATGGGAAGATAAGAAGAGTAGCATTCAATGTGTCAGATAATTCTTTATACAGAAAATAATGAATGGTTTCTTTTCACTTAGCCGTGGTACGAAGAGTGAGTCCCAAATCTGGACTTTTCCTGTTAAAATCCATATGTCATATTTATCAGGACTACAAATTATTTAAGTCCCAGCTTTAAGATATGAACCATGCCCACTGACCATTAGCGTTTGGTTCTAACACCCCAACTAGTACTACAGAACTATCTCTTTCTCATTGGATACAGTCTGGTAGGACCAATTAATCAGCAGTCCTTCTTTAATCTGTATATCAAAAGAATAAATGATATATAGACAAGACCAAGGATGTTCTTTCCTTGTAATTAAAATGAAGATGGTTGGAGGCACGGTAGCTATATGCATACCAGACTTTACATCACTACACCACTCCAGAAGCAGCTTCTTCCCAACCTTTCAGAGTTAACGGACTAGCAGCCTTCCCATCACTTCTACGAAATCCTTATCTATGCAATGAAGTTCCTCTTACCTAAATTTAAAAAGTACAGATTCTCAAGTCCCAAGTCAGGTCTACCTACTGAGGCAGAATCATTAAAGAGATTTTAGTACTCTCAATATCAATACATATGATTGATGATACCCACTCAGCACCACCCGCTGACTAGCATTTGGCATTCTCTCCTTAACAGCCTTGTACCCACATCAGTATCACTTGGAAGTTTTTAGAAATTTAGAATCTGAGTCCTCACCCTGGATCTACTGAAATAAAACAGCACTTTCACAAGATTCCCAGGTTTGAGAATCAGTATTGGGGACAACAGTTTCGGGAAGAAAAAAAAAGTGTTGGAGTTGGGATGGCACTACATCCAGTGTGGAATATATGGTTTTAGATAAGCTCAGAGGTCCTTTGGTATGTGAACTTTCCCTAAAATGGCAACTTCTTTATAACTTGTTTTTTTTTTTTTTTTTTTTTTTTTGCAGTACGTGGGCCTCTCACTGTTGTGGCCTCTCCCGTTGCGGAGCACAGGCTCCGGACGCACAGGCTTAGCGGCCATGGCTCACGTGCTCAGCTACTCCAAGGCATGTGGGATCTTCCCGGACCGGGGCACGAACCCGTGTCCCCTGCATCGGCAGGCGGACTCTCAACCACTGCGCCATCAGGGAAGCCCAATAACTTCTGTTTTTGTTTTACTTGCTTAGGACTTTAAAGACTCTTGGAATGCAAGTTTCACTGACTAAGGAACTAAAAAGCTCCATGTGATGTTATCTTCTCTAACTTTCAGACATAGGTCAGAAGGGTCTTGATATGGTTTTGAGGGACCTTATATGATGGTTCAATCTACTTAAAAAATGGCAGAAATTTTACTTTAGTGCACAGTTTAAAACATCACTAAGCTCCTTCAAAGTTGAAATAAGTCTGTGTTTTAACCTGAGAAAGCATGGGGAGTTTTATACACAGGAGGGAAAAAGCGGAAAGGGGAGAACAGGCAGAAATAGAGTCAAGAGTTGGCCGATGATTGAAATTACGTTCAAAGGAGAGAGGAAAAATGTGTTGATTCCTCAGTCAGGCTTAAAGTAAAAGAATCTGGAAGAGGAAATACAGTGACTTCAGCTCAAACAAGATTTTCACTTAACAGAGCACTAACTCTGTAGGCAGGAAGCCTGGGTTCAAATCCCAGCTCCAATATTTTCTAGCTGTTAGATACTGGGGAGCTACTTAACCTTTATAACCTTCAATTTCCTTATTTATAAACGGTGACTAAGAATACTTAAAGGGAACTTGGGGGGTCCTACCCTAACCTTGGATTTAGTACATTATTAAAAACAACTAAATGAAAGAGAACAATGCAGAACCGATGCTGAAAATGTTCCATGGACTAAGAATTACTATTAACCAATGTAATTATGGGTAACAGTTATCTGTCTTTGCAAAGTAGAGCTCTTTTGATGGAGTTACATTTGATAGAGAAAATTCTTAGATTTATTTCCTGCATACTGAACTCTTTCTGTATTAATAAGGACAGGCTGCCCAGATGATTCCTTAAGTAGATAATCATAGCATTAAATGGAGACTGCTAGGGCAGTCTTTGCAAACAAACTGGTCTGAAACTGTATTGTTACACAGCCATCAAATATAACTGTCTTAATACCACAAACAATAATTTTTATGTTGATAAAGGAACTTTTGAGGTATCAACCTTGTGTTATTTGGCTTTCTTAGTTGTGTGTAATAGATGCAAACTCCTCTGCTGTCATTCCTTCCAAAGGCCACCTTTTTCATGAAGCCTTCAGTGGTTACCACACCTGGATAAGATGCTGCCCTCGTTTGACCATGTACAGCATTTCATTACATTTTATTTTACTGTAATACTTATCCCAATCTGTTTTATACTGAAGTAATTGACATGCATTTTACAAATGCTATATCATGCTATATATTATTATGTGGATGATATAACAGATAAATACTAATCTTGACTAAGAAAGGGATTATTCTGTATATTTTAAATTTAATATTTTTTTATTCTTTTGTAGAATCTAGTAAATTGCTGAGAAAATATTAGGAATTCAGTATAGATTTATTTTTTAAATGTCTGGATAAATGAACCTTACTATATGTGTATGTTAAATAAGAAATATTAATGGAGTATTCCATAGACAGTCTTCCATCAAATAAAATGTTTCCTCTTTACCTATTCATTAAAATTGTTGTTTGCCTAAAATACACACTAAGTAGAGATGTGCCAAGGTAAACTTTATTTTTTTAATTTATTTATTTTTGGCTCTGTTGGGTCTTCGTTGCTGTGCGCAGGTTTTCTCTAGTTGTGGCGAGCAGGGGCTACTGTTCATTGTGGTGCGTGTGCTTCTCATTGCGGTGGCTTCTCTTGTGGAGCATGGGCTCTAGGCCTGTGGGCTTCAGTAGTTGTGGCATGCGGGATCTAGACTGCAGCCTCAGTAGTTGTGGCGCACGGGCTTTGTTGCTCTGCGGCATGTGGGATCCTCCCAGACCAGTGCTCAAACCCGTGTGCCTTGCATTGGCAGGCGGACTCCTAACCACTGCACCACCAGGGAAGCTCATGAAGGTAAACTTTAAATACTATATACGTTATTAACCAAAGCAACGAATTACCCAGAACTTCTCAATATTCACCACTTAAGATGGGCAAAAATGAAATAAAGTAAATCACAGTGATAAAATCATTCAAAAACATCTAAGTCATATCTTGGACTCAGTATATAAGTGACTCAAATTCCTACCCCTATTTCATCTGCAGACATGAGAATCCACTTTCAGAATGATGATCCTGAAGCATTCTATCACATTATGAAATAACCCATCGTCTTCACTTCAAGGCATTTAATGAGACAAGAACATAGAATAATTTATTGTAGAGAGATTTACAGCCACAAGAGTTGGACAAAAATTGCTTTTCTTCTTAAAACTCACTAGAGTTCTCTCTAGATCAGTGGTTAATAAAGTTCTTTTTATTTTTTCAGCCATCTCCCTTTGAGAATCTGATGAAAGCTATGAGTTCTCTCACCTGAAAAATATACAAATATAACTTTCCTTTTTCTTTATCATTTCAGGAGGTCCAGTGCTCCTCCTACAGCCAGCCTTACACTGTTTATACTACTGAGAACCTCCATTCTATATTATAGCAAATTAGGAAAATCAGCCTTGCTCTCCAACTTCAGACATAGATTTCTGTGTTTCCCTGATTTATTTAAGCACTGGTGGAAGAGAATTTGTCTCTGCTATTTAATGCTAAAAGGGAGTTTTATTTCACACACTGTAGAGGTCTGGGACCATGTGCTATGCTTCTGTGAGGATTCTGAATGAGGAAATCTTAGGGCAGCTAGGTCTTTTAACACTTATACCTCTTAAGGAAAGTTCTTGTAGTGCATGTTACTTCACAAACTTTTTGAATATTGCTTCTAAAATTTGATAGTTCCCACAGTGCTAATCTCATATTTCCAAGGAAAATTTCAAACAAACTACACCCTGTCCCCCACTTTCCCAAGATCTCTTGCAACTATAGGGCAGACATAACATGAGCTTTGCTAGTCAGATATACATCACTACAAGATGTAGATATAAAGTTAATTACCCGAGAAACCATCTAGCTGCGTATTATCCATCTTGTCTGTGCACAAAGTGATAAGTCTAGTCAAAAGTAACATGCTCAGCTGCCAGCTCTAAATTTATAGAGTAATAGCCACATAACTCCCCCCTCCAACCCATCACTAACTCCTGGCAACCACTAATCTGCTCTTCATCTACATAATTTTGTCATTTCAAAATGTTACATGTACCTTTTGATATTGACTTCTTTCTACTCAACATGATTCCTTTCATATCCACCTACACAGTTTATCAATAGTTCGTTCATTTTTATTGTTGAATAGTTTTTCATGGTACGAATGTACCAGAGTTTATTTAACCATTCACCCAATAAGGACATTTGGGTTGTTTGCAGCTTTTGGTTATTACAAATAAAGCTTCTTTGATAATTTGTGTACAGGCTTTTCTGTGACCATAAGTCTTCATTTCTCTGAAATAGATGCCCAGTAGTGTAATTTCTGGGCTGTATGGTAAGTGCATAATTAGTTTTACATGGAATTGAAAAACTGTTCTGCAGAGCGGCTATACCATTGTACATTCCCACAAACAATGTATGAAAGATTCAGTTTCTCTGCATCCTTGCCAGCATTGGTATTATCCCTTTGTATTCTTGCTGTTTAATAGGTGTGTAGAGATACATCAACCTGCTCTTAATTTGCATTATTCAAAGGCTAATGGTGCTGAACATCTTTTCATATATTTATATGTCATATGAATATCCTCTTCAATGGAATGTCTGTTCACGCGTTTTACCCATTTTTTGGATGATGATGATGATGATTGTTTGCTGCTGTTGATTTCTTTTTTAATGTTTATTAATTTATCTATATTTTTTCTGATTAGTCATCCATTTTATACACATCAGTGTATACATGTTAATCCCAATCTCCCAATTCATCACACCACTATCCACACCCCCCCATTGCTTTCCCACCCTGGTGTCCATACGTTTGTTTTCTACATCTGTGTCTCAATTTCTGCTCTGCAAACTGCTTCATCTGTACCATTTCCTAGGTTCCACATATATGAGTTAATATATGGTATCTGTTTTTCTCTTTCTGACTTACTTCACTCTGTATGACAGTCTCTAGATGTATCCACGTCTCTACAAATGACCCAATTTTGTTCCTTTTTATGGCTGAGTAATATTACATTGTATATACGTACCACATCTTCTTTATCCACTCTTCTGTCGATGGGCATTTAGGTTGCTTCCATGACCTGGCTATTGTAAACAGTGCTGCAGTGAACACTGGGGTGCATGTGTCTTTTTGAATTATGTTTTTCTCTGGGTATATGCCCAGTAGTGGGATTGCTGGGTCATATGGTAGTTCTATTTTTAGTTTTTAAAGGAACCTCCATACTGTTCTCCATAGTGGCTGTACCAATTTACATTCCCACCAACAGTGCAAGAGGGTTCCCTTTTCTCCACACCCTCTCAAGCAACTGTTGTTTGTAGACTTTCTGAGGATGCCCATTCTAACCTGTGTGAGGTGATACCTCATTGTAGTTTTGATTTGAATTTCTCTAATAATTAGTGACGTTGAGCAGCTTTTCATGTGCTTCTTGGCCATCTGTGTGTCTTCTTTGGAGAAATGTCTATTTAGGTCTTCTGCCCATTTTTGGATTGGGTTGTTTGTTTTTTTAATATTGAGCTGCATGAGCTGTTTATATACTTTGGAGATTAATCCTTTGTCCGATGATTCATTTGCAAATATTTTCTCCCATTCTGAGGGTTGTCTTTTCGTATTGTTTATGGTTTCCTTTGCTGTGCAAAAGCTGTTAAGTTTCATTAGGTCCCATTTGTTTATTTGGTTTTTATTTCCATTATTCTAGGAAGTGGATCAAAAAATATCTTGCTGGGATTTATGTCAAAGAGTGTTCTTCCTATGTATTCCTCTAAGAGTTTTACAGTGCCCAGTCTTACACTTAGGTCTCTAATCCACTTTCAGTTTATTTTTGTATATGGTGTTAGGGAGTGTTCTAATTTCAGTCTTTTACATGTAGCTGTCCAGTTTTCCCAGCGCCACTTATTGAAGAGACTGTCGTTTCTCCATTGTATACCCTTGCCTCCTTTGTCATAGATTAGTTAACCACAGGTGCACGGGTTTATCTCTGGGCTTTCTATCCTGTTCCATTGATCTATATTTCTGTTTTTGTGCCAGTACCATAATGTCTTGATTACTGTAGCTTTGTAGTATACTCTGAAGTCAGGGAGTCTGATTCCTCCAGCTCCATTTTTTTCCCTCAAGACTGCTTTGGCTATTCAGGATCTTTTGTGTCTCCAAACAAATTTTAAGATATTTTGTTCTACTTCAGTAAAAAATGCCATTGGTAATTTGATAGGGATTGCACTGAATCTGTAGATTGCTTTGGGTAGTAGAGTCATTTTCACAATATTGATTCTTCCATTCCAAGAACATGGTATATCTCTCCATCTGTTGGTATCATTTTTAATTTCTTTCATCAGTATCTTATAGTTTTCTGCATACAGGTCTTTTGTCTCCATAGGTAGGTTTATTCCTAGGTATTTTATTCTTTTTGTTGCAGTGGTAAATGGGAGTGTTTCCTTAATTTCTCTTTCAGATTTTTCATCATTAGGGTATAGGAATGCAAGAGATTTCTGTGCATTGATTTTGTATCCTGCTACTTTACCAAATTCATTGATTAGCTCTAGTAGTTTTCTGTTAGCATCTTTAGGATTCTCTATGTATAGTATCATGTCATCTGCAAACAGTGACAGTTTTACTTCTTCTTTTCCAATTTGTATTCCTGTTATTTCTTTTCTTCTGATTGCTGTGGCTAGGACTTCCAAAACTATGTTGAATAACAGTGGTGAGAGGGGACATCCTTGACTTGTTCCTGATCTTAGAGGAAATGCTTTCAGTTTTTCACCATTGAGAATGATGTTGTCTGTGGGTTTGCTGTATATGGACTTTATTATGTTGAAGTAGGTTACCTCTTTGCCCACTTTATGGAGAGTTTTCACCATAAATGGGTGTTGAATTTGGTCAAAAGCTTTTTCTGCATCTATTGAGATGATCATATGGTTTTTATTCTTCAATTTGTTAATATGGTGTATCACATTGATTGATTTGCATATACTGAAGAATCTTTGTATCTCTGGGATAAATCCCACTTTATCATGGTGTATCATCCTTTTAGTGCATTGCTGGATTCTGTTTGCTAGTATTTTGTTGAGGATTTTTGCATCTATGTTCATCAGTGATATTGGTCTGCAATTTTCTTCTTTTGTAGTATCTTTGTCTGGTTTTGGTATCAGGGTTATGGTGGCCTCATAGAATGAGGTTGGGAGTTTTCCTTCCTCTGCAATTTTTTGGAAGAGTTTGAGAAGCATGGGTGCAAGCTCTTCTCTAATTGTTTGATAGAATTCACCTGTGAAGCCATCTGTTGCTGGACTTTCATTTGTTGGAAGATTTTTAATCCCAGTTTCAATTTTATTACTTGTGATTGGTCTTTTCATATTTTCTATTTATTCCTGCTTCAGTCTTGGACGGTTATACCTTTCTAAGAATTTGTCCATTTCTCCCAGGTTGTCCATTTTATTGGCGTAGAGTTGCTTGTAGTAGTCTCTTAGGATGCTTTGATTTCTGCAATGTCTGTTGTAACTTCTCCTTTTCATTTCTAATTTTATTGCCTGGAGTGCTCTCCCTCTTTTTCTTGATGATTCTGGCTAATGGTTTATCAATTTTGTTTATCTTCTCAAAGAACCAGCTTTTAGTGTTATTGATCTTTGTTATTTTTTTCTTTGTTTCTATTTCATTTATTTCTGCTCTGATCTTTATGATTTCTTTCCTTCTTCTAACTTTGGTCTTTGTTTGTTCTTCTTTATCTAGTTCCTTTAGGTGTAACGTTAGATTGTTTATTGGAGAGTTTTCTTGTTTCTTGAGGTAGTATTGTATAGCTATAAACTTCCCTCTTAGAACTACTTTTGCTGCATCCCATAGGTTTTGGATCATCATGTTTTCATTGTCATTTGTCTCTAGATATTTTTTGATTTCCTCTTTGATTTCTTCAGTGATCTCTTTGTTATTTAGTAGTGTGATGTTTTGCCTCTATGTATTTGTATTTTTTACAGATCTTTTTCCCATAATTGATATCTAGTCTCATAGCGTTGTGGTCGGAAAAGATACTTGATATGATTTCAATGTTCTTAAAATTACTGAGGCTTGATTTGTGACCCAAGATGTGATCTGTCCCGGAGAATGTTCTACGTGCACTTGAGAAGAAAGTGTAATCTGCTGTTTTGGGATGGAATGTTCTATAAATATCAATTAAATCTATCTGATCTACTGTGTCATTTAAAGCTCGTGTTTCCTTATTAATTTTCAGTTGGGTGATCTGTCCATTGGTGTAAGTGAGGTGTTAAAGTTCCCCACTGGTATTGTGTTACTGTCTATTTCCTCTTTTAGAGCTGTTAGCAGTTGCCTTATGTATTGAGGTGCTCCTCTATTGGGTGCATATATATTTATAATTGTTATATATTCTTCTTGGATTGATCCCTTGACTATTACGTAGTGTCCTCCATTGTCTCTTGTAACATTCTTTATTTTAAAGTCTATTTTACCTGATATGAGTATTGCTCCTCCAGCTTTCTTTTGATTTCCATTTGCATGGAATATATTTTTCCATCCCCTCAGTTTCATTCTGTATGTGTCCCTAGTTCTGAAGTGGGTCTCTTGTAGACAGCATATATATGGGTCTTGTGTTTGTATCCATTCAGCAAGCCTGTGTCTTTTGGTTGGAGCATTTAATCCATTCACATTTAAGGTAATTATCAATATGTATGTTCTTATTACCATTTTCTTAATTTGGGGGGGTTTGTTTTTGTAGGTCCTTTTCTTCTCTTGTGTTTCCCACTTAGAGAAGTTCCTTTAGCATTTGTTGTAGAGCTGGTTTGGTGGTGCTGAATTCTCTTTGCTTGCCTGTAAGGCTTTTAATTTCTCCCTCGAATCTGAATGAGATCCTTTCCAGGTAGAGTAATCTTGGTTTTAGGTTCTTCCCTTTCATCACTTTAAATATATCATGCCACTCCCTTCTGGCTTGTAGAGTTTCTGCTGAGAAATCAGCTGTTAACGTATGGGAGTTCCCTTGTATGTTATTTGTCGTTTTTCCCTTGCTGCTTTCAATAATTTTTCTTTGTCTTTAATTTTTGCCTATTTGATTACCATTGTCTTGGCATGTTTCTCCTTGGGTTTATCCTGTATGGGATTCTCTGCGTTTCCTGGTCTTGGGTGGCTATTTCCTTTCCCATGTGAGGGAAGTTTTCGTCTATAATCTCTTCAAATATTTTCTTGGGTCCTTTCTCTCTCTGTTCTCCTTCTGGGACCCCTACAATGTTGGTGTGTTTAATGTGGTCCCAGAGGTGTCTTAGGCTGCCTTTATTTATTTTCATTCTTTTTTCTTTATTCTGTTTCACAGCAGTGCATTCCACCATTCTGTCTTCCAGGTCACTTATCTGTTCTTCTGCCTCAGTTATTGTGCTATTGATTCCTTCTAGTGTATATTTCATAACAGTTATTGTACTGTTCATCTCTGTTTGCTTGTTCTTTATTTCTTCTAGATCTTTGTTAAACATTTCTTGTTTTTTTTTTGTTTTGTTTTTTTGTTTTTTTGTTTTTGCGGTACGCAGGCCTCTCACTGTTGTGGCCTCTCCTGTCGTGGAGCACAGGCTCCGGACATGCAGGCTCAGCGGCCATGGTTCACGGGCCTAAACACTCCGCGGCATGTGGGATCTTTCCGGACCGGGGCATGAACCCGTGTCCCCTGCATTGGCAGGCAGAATCTCAACCACTGCGCCACCAGGGAAGCCCTCTTGCATCTTCTTGATCTTTGCCTCCATTCTTTTTCCGAGGTCCTGGATCATCTTCATTATCATTATTCTGAATTCTTTTTCTGTAAGACTGCCTATCTCCATTTCATTTAGTTGTTTTTCTGGGGTTTTATCTTGTTCCTTCATCTGGTACAGAGTCCTCTGCCTTTTCATTTTGTCTACCTTTCTGTGAATGTGTTTTTTATTCCACAGGCTGCATAATTGTAGTTCTTCTTGCTTCTGCTGCCTGCCCTCTGGTGGTTGAGGCTACCTAAGAGGCTTGTGCAAGTTTCCTGATGGGAGGGACTGGTGGTGGGTAGAGCTGGCTGTTGCTCTGGTGGCCAGAGCTCAGTAAAACTTTTATCTGCTTGTCTGCTGGTGGGTGGTGCTGGGTTCTCTCCCTGTTGGTTGTTTGACCTGAGGAGACCCAACACTGGAGCCTACCCGGGCTCTTTGGTGGGGCTAATGGTGGACTCTTGGAGGGCTCATGCCAAGAAGTACTTCCCAGAACTTCTGCTGCCAGTGTCCTTGTCCCTTGGTGAGCCACAGCTGCCCCCCGCATCTGCAGTAGACCTTCCAACACTAGCAGGTAGGTCTGGTTCAGTCTCCTATGGGGTCACTGTTCCTTCCCCTGGGTCTTGATGTGCACACTACTTTGTGTGTGCTCTCCAAGAGTGGAGTCTCTGTTTCCCCCAGTCCTGCCAAAGTCCTGCAATCAAATCCTGCTAGCCTTCACAGTCTGATTCTCTAGGAATTCCTCCTGCCATTCCCAGGTTGGGAAGCCTGACGTGTGGCTCAGAACCTTCACTCCAGTGGGATGACTTCTGTGGTATAAGTGTTCTCCAGTTTGTGAGTCACCCACCCAGCAGTTATGGGATTTGATTTTATTGTGATAGCGCCCCTCCTACTGTCTCATTGTGGCTTCTCCTTTGTCTTTGCATGTGGGTTATCTTTTATGGTGAGTTCCAGTGTCTTCCTGTTGATGATTGCTGTGCAGTTAGTTGTGATTCTGGTGTTCTCAAAAGATGGAGTGAAAGCATGTCCTTCTACTCCGTCATCTTGAACCAATCCCCCACTGCTGTTGATTTTTAACGGTTCTTTATATATTCTGGAACCCAAGTCTTTTGTTATATATGTGGGTTGCAAATTTCTTATCTTAGTCTGTAGCCTTTCCTTTCATCCTCTCAACTGATGGGTCTTACACAGAATAAGTTTATTTAATTTTGATGAAATAACATTTATCAAAATTTTACTTTATCATGTTCTTAATGTCATGTCTATGAAGTCACCACTCAAACCAATTCCTGAAGATTTTTTGTTTAAATTTTGTTTTACATTTAAAGTTTAAAAAGTTTTATGTGTAAATCCAAGGTCCATTTTGAGTTTTTATTGTCCCCCTCACCCTGTTCCAGTATCAGTTGTTGAAAGTGGTAGCTTTACCTGAAAAGCTACCTGCCCTCCAATGAATTTTTAGAAAGCATATGGATTTTACAGGGATGGAAAACAAGTGTAGGAATAGAAACATTTAAAGAGAATGGTTTTGTTTTAAATGCTCGAGAGCTTTGTAGTATGATAGCTAAAACCTCAGAGAAGGTGAATTTTTAAGATTTTATTGTGGAACGTCCTCTGGGGACAGAACCAGGCCAGACTAGAAACATCCATCAATAAAATTAATGAAACAAAAAGAGTCTTGTAATTTCTGAGCTACAGAACTGGAAATATAAAGAAGGACTGGTGGATTATTATGTTAAATATATATATTTTTTAAAGTCAAGAATTTTCCTAGAAGTGCTTCATCATCCTCAAACATTCTAAAATTACTACGGCTAAATTTGTATCTAAGAATAGCATATCAATGACTTACAGGCATTTCAGATACCCTTGGAAGATAGATTATGTCACTCTTGGTATCTTTGCCTCATTTTCACTAGCCACTTTATGTCCTTTATGATGGAGGGAAGATAAAGCCTTAATAAATATCTACCTGCCAATGTCATTTTCATATAACTCAGAAATTACAGCTTGGTTTAGTTGACAGAGCAAAAAGTTTGATTAAAAAGGGAATTTAGATTCAGCTTCATTAATTAGTAGCTGTATATTCTTCAAGATTTCTCAAATCTCCTGCCGCAAGTTATAAATAAATAAATAAATAAGCAAGCAAGCCCATTAGCTATGTTTATTAACTTGAGGTTACTCCTTTGTACAATGGAGACAGGCAAATCTTAGTTTGCAGGATTGCTGTGGTAAAAGATTAGGACTTTGGGGACCACATAATAGGTGGTCAATATATTAGTTGCATTTTTTAACTGCCCACCCACTTCAGCATCCCATTTCCATTTTATTATCTCCTTTGGGTCTTTGGAGATTCCAAGGACACTTATTACTCACTTAATACTATGAAAAGAAGTCCCATTTTTTCTTTGTTTCAATGTACTGAATCTTTTAAATTTCTTGTTATCTGGGATAACTGTACAGATGTAAATGTCTAGCACAGTAAAGTAAGGTAGGTAGGAAATAAAAAAAGAAGGGTCATTTAACTGTTTTGTTTTGCTTTGTTTTGAAGTGTGTCCCTGGTAGTTACTGACCACTCAAGGGCAAAGTAATAATATAACTTTTTTTTTTTCCCTCAACTTATTTTCCTCAACTTCTGTGAAAGGAGACAAGCTATAAGATCTGGCTCAATGTACAATTGTTAGATTTGCTCAGGGGAAGACTACATAAAAGGGAATTATCATATGATAGAAGGCAAAAAAAAATAAAACCTTACTCAATATTTCAAAATCTTCAGTAGTTGATATTTTTTTGTATTTTTATAATAGAAGAAAAAATAGTTATTAAGTTATTATCTTTTCATGATGCTGCAAATTACAGAGCTTTTCTCCACTAAGCTACCTAGTGCTGGTATTTAGCCTGAATGTAACCACAGAGGAGCAGCTGAATCCTGAATAGTTGGGTTCTGGAATAAGTGATAGCTTTTTTTTCTTAACTGAAGTTACTGGTATTTGTTTAGTTTGTAGATTTTAGAATATGGGAACTATACTTCTGAATCATCAGAATGTCAAAGTCAATTTCTTTAAATATCCATTTTTAAATACTAGCACAAACTTCTCTATAGAAATGTTAATATTAATAAATCTACATCATTTATTTCTATAATTTCACTACAGATAATAACATTAAAAATTAAAGCTATGAAAATAACATCAATATTTGGGTTAGAATCAATGAGGTTGTTATATGTGTGTATATGTATATATATGTATATTTTTCTGAAAGCACTTTCTCTATTGACTTTGGTGCATGATTGAATTAATATTAAAAATGCATCTCTGGAGATGATCATGAGTGTAGCTTTAGGTATTTTGGAGAGTACTGAATTGTATTTCCTAGTACCTCAAATTTACCCTTTGTGAACAATTTAAATTTAAACGTACCTCAGTAATAAACACTGCCCAGCCAAGTGGGGCCAAATAAACAAGATCAGAGGGTAGAGAGAATATAGAGCTCTTGATCAGAGGGTAGAGAGAAAATAGAGCTCTTTTCTCATGATTTCTAGGCTATTCTTGCTTTGTGAATAGCTTTAAGCAGTTCATTACATCTCACTTAAAGAAAGGACAGATGGGTTGGTTTTTCACCTTTCAGATCTTTCAGTTTCCACTTAACTTAGTGAATTGTCCTGTTGGAGATCCAATATATCTCTTATACCATAAGTTTACAGGTGCTTGATGCTATTTGTAGTATCAAAATAGGTTGGCAAAATTCATTTTATAATGAGCTGGAATGTAAGTAACTCTTACTGCTAGAAATCAAATTCAGTCTTGTATAATAAAATTAATTACTGGTCTGTAGATATTAGCAAGTTTTGCCTGTTTTTGTATCTACTTTTAAATTTATTTCAACATTTCATATTTGACTACAGATGTGTGGAGTGGTACTGTGAATTCTCCTTTGAACCTATTATAGCATCATAGTGTGTTCCCTCTTTAATTAATGAATTAAATGAAATCTTTAGTATGTGTATACTTTATATCTATATTAGAATCATGATTATGATTTTCAATAATAATAATGACACAAATTTTCTGGAGGAAGAATCACTCAAAAATGCGTGGAAAATTTCAAAATAGTCAAAATTCTAAAATAATTATTATTACTATTGTTATCACTAGTATCACATAATACTGAATATAAAAGATAGCAAAACAATTCAACAGCATTAATTAATAAAACAAACCCTTCAGTTATTCCATTCACACACTGCTCAAGTCATAATTTTAAATATATTAATGAAATTAATGAAAAATATTATATTAAGAAAAGCTGTTCAGTTGTTTTCTTGTCTTTAATGCTCAGTATTTCCATTTCCAGGCAACCAGTCTACTATAAACAACTGTACAGCAACTAATTGGACAACCTGGGAGAAATGGATAAATTCCTAGAAACATAAATACCAAGACTGAATCATGATGAAATTGAAAATCTGAACAAACCAATTACTAGCAAAAAGACTGATCAGTAATCAAAAATCTCTCAACAAACAAAAGTCTAGTACCAGATGGCTTCACTGATGAATCCTACCAAACATTTAAAAAAGAATTAATACCAACTGTTCTCAAACTTTTCCAAAAAATACAAGAGGAAGGAACACTTCCAAACTCATTTTATGAAGCAGCATTAATTACCCTGATGCCAAAATCAGACAAGCACACTACTTAAAAAGACAATTACAGGCAATGTTCATGATGAACACAGATGCAAATATCCTCAACAAAACATCAGCAAATCCAATTCAACAGTACATTAAAAGGATCATATACTATGACCAAGTGGGGTTTATCTCTGAGATGCTATGATGGTTCAAGATTCACAAATCAATCAATATGATATATACCACATTAACAAAATAGAGGATATAAATTATATGATATCTCAATAGATTCAGAAAAAGCTTTTGACAAAATTCAACAACAATTTATGATAAAAACTCTCAACAATCTGAGTGTAGTGAGAATGAACCTCAACATGATAAATGTCATATATGACAAGCCCACAGCTAAAATCATATTCAATGGTGGCAATCTTAAAGCTTTTCCTCTAACACCAGAAATGAAGCAAGGATCCCCATTCTCACTACTTTTATTCAACATAACATTGGAGGTTCTAGTTTGAGAAATTAGGCAAGAAAAAGAAATAAAAGACATACAAACTGGAAAGGAAGAAGTAACACTGTCACTGTTTGCAGGTGATATGATGCTATATATAGAAAACCCTAAACACTCCACCAAAAAAATGTTAGAACTAATACAAAAATTTTTAGTACATTTTCAGGATGTAAAATCAATATACAAAAACTGGCTGTTTCTATACACTAAAAACAAATGATCAGAAAGGGAAATTTAAAAATTCCACTTATAATTGCATCATAAACAATAAAATACTCAGGAATAAATTTAACCAAGGAGGTGAAAGATCTGTACATGAAAACCTGTAAGACATTGATGAAAGAAATTGAAGAAGGCATACATAAATGAAAAAATATTCCATACTCATGGATTGGAAGAATTAATGATGTTAAAATGTCCATACTACCCAAAGCAATCTACAGATTCATTACAAAATTAAAACATATCAAAATTAAAATGACATATTCCAGGGCTGCCCTGGTGGCGCCGTGGTTAAGAATCTGCCTGCCAGTGCAGGGGATACGGGTTTGAGCCCTGGTCTAGGAAGATCCCACATGCTGCAGAGCAACTAAGCCCATGCACCACAACTACTGAGCCTGTGTTCTAGAGCCTGTGAGCCACAACTACTAAGCCCATGCGCCACAACTACTGAAGCCCATGTGCCTGGAGCCCATGCTCTGCAACAAGAGAAGCCACTGTAATGAGATACCCATGCACCGCAATGAAGAGCAGCCCCTGCTTGCCACAACTAGAGAAAGCCCATGCAGCAACGATGCCCCAACACAGCCAAAAATAAATAAATAAAATAAATTTAAAAAATTAACATATTCCATAGAAATAGTAAAAGCAATCCTAAAAGTTGTGTGGAACCACAAAAGACCCCAAATGCCAAAGAAATCTTGAGAAAGAACAAAGCTGAAGGAATCACACTTCTGATTTCAAACTATACTACAAAGCTATAGTAATCAAAACAGTATGATATTGGCATATAAACAAACACATAGATCAATGAAACAAAATAGAGAGCCCAGTAATAAACCCATGCATATATGGTCAACTAACGAACAACAAAAAAGCCAAGACTATACTTGGGGAAAGGATATTACCATCAGTAAATGGTGTTGGGAAAACTGGACAGCCACATGTAAAAGAATGAAAGTGAATCCCTATCTTATGCCATACAACAAAAACCAACTCAAAATGGATTAAAGACTTGAACATAAAACCTAAAACCATAAAACTCTTAAAAGAAAACAAAGGCAATAAGCTCCTTTACATCACACTCGATGATTTTTTGGATTTGACACCAAAGCAAAGGCAAAAAAAAGCAAAAATAAATAAGTGAGACTACATTAAACTAAAAAGCTTCTTCACAGTAAAGAAAACCATCAACAAAATGAAAAGTCAACCTAAGGAATGGGAAAAATATTTGCAAATCATCAAATCATATATATGATAAGAGGTTAATGTCCAAAATATATAAAGAATGCATGCAACTCAATAGCCAAAAAAAAAAAAAAAAGAATCTGATTGAACAATGAGGAACTGCATAGCCACTTTTCCAAGAAGACATGCAAATGGCTAATAGGTACATGTAAAGAAAGGTCCACAACACTACTAATTATCAGGATATGCAAATAAAAACCACAATGGAACATCATCTCACATCTGTTAGAATGGCTGTCAACAAAGAAAAAAAAAAAGAGATAACATGTATTGGCAAGGATGTGGAGAAGAGGGAACCTCTGTGCATTTTTGGTAAGAATGTAAATTGGTGCAGCCACAATGGAAAACAGTATGGAAGTTACTCAAAATATTAAAAATAGAGCTATCATATGACCCAGCAATCCCACTGCTGGGTATATATTCAAAGGAAACTTTTAAAGGATATTAAAGAGATATTGACACTCCCATGTTCACTGTAGCCATTATTCATGATAGGTAAGATATGGAAACAACCTAAGTGTCCACCAATGAATGAATGGTTAAAGAGGATGGGATGATAAATATATATATATATATGCAGCTGACCCTTGAAAAACATGGGTTTCAACTTTGAGGGTCCACTTATACACAGATTTTTTTCAGTAGTAAATAATACAGTACTACATGACCATAGGTTGGTTGAGTACATGGATGTGGAACCTCAGATCCAGAGGAACCAAGGATACAGGGGGCCAGCTATAAATTATATGAAGATGTTTGACTGTGCGGATCATTGGTGCTCCTAATCCCCATGTTGTTCAAAATGTACATACAATGGAATATTAATCAACCATGAGAAAGAAGAAAATCCTGCCATTTGTGACAACATGGCTGGACCTTGAGGGCATTATGCTAAGTGAGGTAGGTTAGACAGAGTAAGACAAATACTTCATAGTAACACTTAAATGTAGAATCTTTAAAAGAAAGTCACACTCATAGAAATAGAGGGTAGAAAAGTGGTTTCCAGGGCTTAAGTGGTAGGGGAAATAGAGAGAGGTTGGTGAAACTGTACAAATTTTCAGGGTACAAACCATAAGATGAATATGGTCTGAGGATATAATGTACAAAACGGTATTATATTTGATAACACTGCATCGTATGATTGAAATATGCTAACAAAGTAGAACTTAAATGCTATCATCAAAATAATAAGAACAAGGAGAAGGAGAAGTGGTGAGATGATAGATGTGTTAATTAACTAGATGGGAGGAGTCTCCTCACAATGCATATGTACATCAAATCACCACGATGTACACTTTAAATGCCTTACAATTTTATTTGTCAATTATACCTCAATAAAACTGAAAAAAAAAAAGAAACTGAGGTGACGAGGTTGTCAGCTTTTTTAGAGTTGACAGTCTTTGACGGGCAGAGACAGGATTGTACCCTCCAGAATCAGCACTCTTATTCAACCTACTACACTGCCTCTTTCTTTAACTGTCTTAATTCTCATAACATCATTTGCATGTGTGTGTTACTGTCCCCATTATATAGAAGCACAAACAAGTTCAGACATCTAAGTTACACAGCTAGTAAGTAGCACACTACAGTATTTCAATGGCTTCTCTTAGGCTCTGCTCTTGCAAATTCTTTCTTACTCTCATGTCTGATATTTCTCAAATTCATGTAGAGATTCCTGTGACTCCTCCCCTCCTCTAAATGACAGCATGTCCCATGTTTCTATGCCTGACCTTTCAATTTTATTTTTATACAGTTACCTCTGTTGCTATTATTTTGTCACTCAATCTAACAAATTTTAAAGTTGAAATTTTAGTCAACATATCTTGTTCAGTTTCTATTCCTAATGCTGCAAGTGCAGTACGGATAATTCCCACCCAGAATCATGCCATCAGCCTAAACATGACTAAACACCACACCTCTGCCTTAGATATTACTCTTTCTAATCTCCTTTTTCCTTTTAAAGACTTTCAACTTTTTTCCCAGTTACTGAGACCTGAAACCTCTCAGACACTTTTAACCCCTCCCATACCTAGTTACCTGTTGCACCTTTCTTTTCCTCCTCTCTTGTCCACTGCTCTATCCAGATACCAGTGTAGTATCTGGCATGTAGAAACCATTCTGTAAATACTTTCTGTTAAGACTCGAGGGAAAAGTAGTGTTATTTAAGAAAGAACAGAAACACTAAAGTAGGTTGCTAAGATGTCTAGCGTAAAGCAATAAAAGGACTGTGATTATTTACCTTCAGTGATGAAATTCCACACATAATACTCCTTTATTTCTCACCAAATCTCAGTTAGTTGAGTTAGGTACAATTATTACCTTTATCTTACAAATGAAGAATCCAAAGCTCAGAGAATTGTCTACCTAAATAACATTGCTGAGAAATGCTCGTGCTGGGATCCAAGCTTATCTGTACCTAAACCTCATTTTTCTTTTAGTGGAACTACATTCTTTCTACAATAATATAAAATTGTCCAGGGAACAATCCCAGACAAAAGAATGCCCAGGATACTGGAATGACATAAGGTTTTAGCTGCCTGAAGAGCTCTGCTTACTCTAGTGGGACCACAAATGCCCCAGCAGATTTTTGACTAGCCACTTAGTCATTCTATGATATTTAGAAGGATGTGTAAATATCTAACTGTTACCAACCAGGGTTCTTGGCCTCCTTAATCAACAGAAATTGATCAGAGGTCAGACAAGAAATTCAGGCAAGGCTTTATTGGGGTGCCTGCTGCAGGAGGGGGGAGCAAGAACAAACAACAGGTTCCCTTGCTGACTCACTCCCTGAGCGGGGGGCAAAGCTTGTTCCTTACATGGGGCCAGGGTAGGGGTGTGTCCAGGGGTTGGGCCAGAGGGGTGGCTTAGGTGGTGTTGTGTGCAGGGGGCATGCTCAGTACCCTGCTTTTGCTCCCCACCCCCTGCTTTTGCTCCAGGCTCTTCAAAAGTGGTAGTTGGGTTTTTTGGTCTTTTTGTATCTTTTGTCCAGAATTTGTCCCAACTGCATATGCACACAGTTATTTTTAGTCCCATACAGTTTCTTTGTATTTTGTTGCTAGAGGAGAGATGTGTCCAGGTGCAAGCACTGCAGCACTGCGGCAAAGGGTCACAGGTCCCAGCCTGTCTCATAAGTATCAGACCAACACCTCATTTAGGATAACACACAACATGGCTGTACTCATGCTTACAGAGAACTGCACAGTGGACTGTACATAGCATAGGCTTTGGAGTAGGGAAGGTCTGGATTTGAATTCTGGCTCTGTCACTTAACCTGGGCAAGTTCCTTACTTTGTTTAACTTGCTTTTTGTCTGAGCAATGGAATATTAAGGCCTACCTAAAATTGCTATTGTGAGGACAAAATAATTAAAGGAATTAGAGGTTTTCTATGCAATGAATGCTTAGTACTAAATATGTCCTTATTAAGCAAAAATAATGTCTTGATTAAAAGAAATTTAAATAATACTTTCTTACCTTTGTGTCATTTTTGACCCAAGACCCTTAAATTTGACATAGGGAGTATGAAATTTAGATTGAGGGACTTTTGTTAAATGTTGGTTTTGCTCAGTGATTATGTATGAGTCCCTTATAAAGAGTTTTCAATGCTAAAATCTATCCAGTGTCAAGTAGATATTTGGAAAGCATAAGGAGAATCATATAAAGGAGCATAACATTAAAATGCATCATTGAGGAGAGGATTATAAGTATTGCCAGCCTCCAATATTAACCTTAACCTTCATGTTTATGAAGATAATTAAATGAATGTTTATAAAGATAATTAAAAATCTCTCCATATGCTAAATACTTACTTCCATGCTATAAATAATTATAAATTTGAAGGTTTCAGTCATAAAAGGTAATGTCATTTGTTTGAATTTAGCCATTTTCTAAAATAAAAGGCTACCTGGTCCATATATATAGCTTGTTTCTCCAGACCTGTTTTCTATCCTTTCTACATTCATTTATCTTTTATCTATCCAAGGTTGCCCCAGTTATAAAGAGAGCGCAGCAATATATTTTACTTTTAAAATATTTATGTCCTCTAACTCAAAGAAATTGACTGAAGTGGAGCAAACATGATTGTTACTTTAGTGCACAATTTAATCTGATAAGTAAACATTATAGGCACTCATAAATCACTGGCCTGAAAGGAAATGTTCCAGGCTTATGAAGGTGGAGCGTCTGGCATGTTAAAGTCTATTTACCAGACAGCTGAATTCCACAGAGTAAATACAGTTCAGGTGTTGGAAATCCCTTCATGAATTTACAGCCTGCAGTAGAACTTTCTTAACACTGTATGTTAATATTGAATATGAACTCATAGGAGGCTTATATTTTCACCTATTTTTATATTTGGCCCAAACAACTATATGGTCAAGGCTAATCTGATCAATGCCTAACAAGACAGAATAGGCAAATAAGTAGTTTTTGTCAGAGGTCTTCTCCATGCAGCTCAGGACAAATCAAGGAATGGTACGGATTCATTTCAGAGATTTGCTATCAAAGATTACAATGGTCATGGTTAAGCTCATTCTCTCTAAATTCTGCTTTGTAATCCATAATTTTATCTATTTGATGTTCTACTCTATAAAACCATGCCTAGTAGTAATATAATGATGAATAAAGCTTGGCTTCTCCCTGATAGAACTGACAGATATTCAGTGCAATGTTTCATGTGGTTTCTGCCTTTATTCCCTGAGCCAGGTATGGTGAAGCCTCCTGGATAAAAGTCAGGACCAAACTGTCAGGAGATGTGAGGCTACTTTGGACCTTCCAGCTTGGGCTATTATCCAACAAAATACAACTCCATTTGTGGGCCCAAGTGAAACCAGCAAAGGTGAGAGAGCCCAGTTTCCGGGTTGCAAACTGACCACATCTGTACCCTCAAGTGGCAGAAGGAATAGGGAGCTCTGCAGGTCTCTTTTTTTTTTTTTTTTTTTTTTTTGCGGTTCGCGGGCCTCTCACCGCTGTGGCCTCTCCCGCCGCGGAGCACAGGCTCCGGACACACAAGCCCAGCGGCCATGGCCCACGGGCCCAGCCGCTCCGCGGCATGTGAGATCCTCCAGGACCGGGTCACAAACCCGCGTCCCCTGAATCGGCAGGCAGACCCCTAACCACTGCGCCACCAGGGAAGCCCTGCAGGTCCCTTTTATAAGGGGACTAATCACCTCCCAAAGGCCTCACCTCCTAATAACATCACCTTGAGGTGGGGGGAGATTAGGATTTCAACATATAAATTTTGGGAGGACACAAATATTCTGATAAAATATTGCTTTGTATTTATAATTTACTTTATGTGGTATCTTCTAAGTCAGGGATCAGCAAACATTATCTCTGAATGGTCTAACAGTAAATATTTCAGGTTTTGAAGGTCCTATGGCCTCTGTCATACCTATTCAACTCTGCCACTACACTGCACAGTGTAGGTAAACAAATGGCATGGCTGTGTTCCCATAAAACTTTATTTAGAAAAATAGGCAGATGGACAGATGTGGTTTTCTGGCCATACTTTGCTGACCTCTGTTCTAATTTAACAGCCTAGGAGAATGTATGTAATTCTCATTTTATAGTATGAATTCAATTATTGGCCATTAGCCTTTTTGTTGTCTTCAGAAAATTCTATATTGAAGGAACCATACAGACATTGTTATAGAGAATATCAAGACCAACTATTGCAGTCAACATACTAGTGCAAAGTGTGGAAAAGCCAGATAAACAGTTCTTATTACAGAATATTACACAGAACTTAGCAAATGTAAATAGTTTTGAATATCATATTTTCCCTGAAATAATACTACTGCTATTTTAAATACAATAACAGAAATTTAAAGACAATAATAAAGAATAATACAATCTCTTAGACTTTCTACTCTCCTACAATTATCAGAGCAACATAAAGTAATGTGAACCTAAGAAAAACAACAACCTATTCCAACAGAATGTTTGTATCTGATGAAATAACTACATAAATAGTATAATTTAGCACCATGCATTGATTAATAAAGATGTACATGCGATGATCATTTGAATGAAATTGTATTTCTTTCACTCTTGGAACACCATTTAACACAATTTTTTTGCAGATTCTCTAAATTTTTTCATTGTTCACTTGAGTTATATATATCAAAGAATAAACCAAAGTAAATAACATTGGAGACAGATAAGAGCATTCTCACTGGAAAAGAAAATAAATATAACTTCAAAGAGACCAGTTTGTAGGAGATTAAGCTTTTAAATGCTTCTTCTTACATGCTACCCAGGTTCTAACTAAATTAAACAACTGGCTCTTCCAAAAAGCTTCTACTAACTTCAAAATTGACATAGCACAGACAGCAATGGTAATTTAAAAAGACTGAGACTAATTAATTTGAGTTGAAAAAACTGTTTCTACAAATGTCATTTCCTGGAATTTCCAACAGCCCCTATCTTGATGTTTGAGGATTGAAATAAACAAAAGTACTTGTAATTCTAATAGTTACTAATTGATGAAGACTACCTCCTTTTGCTGCTGACACATGAATAGATAAATCAGTAGAACATGAGAGAAAGTTCAGAAGTATATTTAAGTATAGAGAGAAATCCAGGATATAAAAATATCTCAAATCACTGAGGAAAAATAACTTATTAACAACTTATTGTGGGCAACCTGATAGAAATTTGGTAAAAAGAAAAAAAAAAATGAACAACACTTTGCACAATACACAAGGGTAAACTCCAAATGGATTAGAGGTCAAAAAACAAAAACAAAACCCAAAAAACTAAAACTAAAATAAAAGAAGCCATATGTGTAATAGAAAAAAGAAACATATATTAATTATATTCTGAAGATGAGAAAACCAAACTTTTCCAACTATGGTTTAAAAATTCAAATTCAATAAGAGAAGTACATAATAAATTCAACTACATTAAAATACAGTTATAACGTGTAAAGACACTGTAGATAAAGTAAAAAGATACATGAAAACAGGAAATATTTCCAAACGATATCAGTGATGACAAGATAATCCCCCTAATATAAAATGAGCTAATACTATGAAAGGAAAAGATATCAGAAACACGATGTTAAAAATGAGTAAATACTATAACTACGGCTCATCAAATAGATACGCAAAATGGCCCTAAAACTTACAAAAAGATGTTCAACTTCTTCCACAATAATAGTAATGCAAATGGAAAATACATTATGTCATTTCTCACATAATATTGGCAGAAAAACAAAAGCTTGACAAACCTATACCACATGTGAGTAAAACGCCTGGAAAACAGGCACTTTCACGTGTTGCTGGTAGGATTACAAGCATTCTGGAGAGGAATTTGGTAATATGTGACAAAACTTCCTATCAACTTACAATGTACCCAGCAACCCTACTTCTAAGAATTTACTCCAAAGTCTCATTGTCAGAAGTATGAAAAAAAAAAAAAATGTAGGGCTTCCCTGGTGGCACAGTGGTTGAGAATCTGCCTGCTAATGCAGGGGACACGGGTTCAAGCCCTGGTCTGGGAAGATCCCACATGCTGTGGAGCAACTAGGCCCGTGAGTCACAACTACTGAGCCTGTGCTTCTGGAGCCTGTGCTCTGCAGCAAGAGAGGCCGCGATAATGAGAGGCCCGTGGATAGCGATGCAGAGTGGCCCCTGCTTGCCACAACTAGAGAAAGCCCTCGCACAGAAACGAAGACCCAACACAGCCAAAAATAAATAAATTAATTTAAAAAAAAAAGTAACAAATGTTCAAGCACAATTGGTGTCTTTAAAAAAAAATATGTATAGATTTTCTCACTGTGGCATTGTTTTTAATAACAAAATATTGGGAACAAGATCTTGCCAAACATAGAAGGTTATCTGAATAAATAATGATACATCCACAAATCCATACAATCATTACCATTCCTATGCAGTTGCCATAAAGAATGAAGACAATCTCTATAACTGATTTGGGGTGATTTCTAATGTATACTATTAGGTGGAAAAAGCAAATTGCAATATGGTAACTTTTGTGTAAGAAAAAAAAGGAAACAAGAATCAGTGTGGGACTGCAGAAGTACAAAGGATCATGAGAGATTACTACAAGCAACTAGATGCCAATAAAATGGACAACCTGGAAGAAATGGACAAATTCTTAGAAAAGCACAACCTTCCGAGATTGAACCAGGAAGAAATAGAAAATATAAAAAGACCAATAACAAGCACTGAAATTGAGACTGCGATTAAAAATCTTCCATCAAACAAAAGCACAGATGGTTTCACAGGAGAATTCTATCAGATGGTTTCACAGGAGAATTCTATCAAACATTTAGAGAAGAGCTAACACCCATCCTTCTCAAACTCTTCCAAAATATAGCAGAGGGAGGAACACTCCCAAACTCATTACATGAGGGCACCATCACCCTGATACCAAAACCAGACAAAGATGTCACAAAGAAAGAAAACTACAGGCCAATATCACTGATGAACATAGATGAAAAAATCCTCAACAAAATACTAGCAAACAGAATCCAACAGCAAATTAAAAGGATCATACACCATGATCAAGTGGGATTTACACCAGGGATGCAAGGATTCTTCAATATACACCAATCAGTCAATGTGATACACCATATTAAAAAATTTGAAGAATAAAAATCATATGATCATCTCAATAGATGCAGAAAAAGTTTTCGACAAAATTCAACACCAATTTATGATAAAAAACTCTCCAGAAAATGGGCACAGAGGGAACTTACCTCAACATATTAAAGGCCATATACGACAAACCCATGGCAAACATCATTAACGCTGGTGAAAAACTGAAAGCATATCCTCTAAGATCAGTAACAAGACAAGGATGTCCCCTCTCACGACTATTATTCAACATAGTTTTGGAAGTCCTAGCCATGGCAATCAGAGAAGAAAAAAAAAATAAAAGGAATACAAATTGGAAAAGAAGAAGTAAAACTGTCACTGTTTGCAGATGACATGATACTATACATAGAATCCTAAAGATGCTAACAGAAAACTACTAGAGCTAATGAATGAATTTGGTAAAGTAGCAGGATACAAAATTAATGCACAGAAATCTCTTTCGTTCCTATACACTAATGATGAAAAATCTAAAAGAGAAATTAAGGACACACTCCCATTTACCACTGCAACAAAAAAAAATAAAATACCTAAGAATAAACCTACCTATGGAGACAAAAGACCTGTATGCAGAAAACTATAAGATACTGGTGAAAGAAATTAAAGATGATACCAACAGATGGAGAGATATACCATGTTCTTGGAATGGAAGAATCAATATTGTGAAAATGACTATATAACCCAAAGCAATCTACAGATTCAATGCAATCCCTATCAAATTACCAATGGCGTTTTTTACAGAAGTAGAACAAAAAATCTTAAAATTTGTATGGAGACACAAAAGATCCTGAATAGCCAAAGCAGTCTTGAGGGAAAAAAATGGAGCTGGAGGAATCAGACTCCCTGACTTCAGAGTATACTACAAAGCTACAGTAATCAAGACATTATGGTACTGGCACAAAAACAGAAATATAGATCAATGGAACAGGATAGAAAGCCCAGAGATAAACCCATACACCTATGGTCAACTAATCTATGACAAGGGAGGCAAGGGTATACAATGGAGAAACGACAGTCTCTTCAATAAGTGGTGCTGGGAAAACGGGACAGCTACATGTAAAGGAATGAAATTAGAACACTCCCTAACACCATATACAAAAATAAACTGAAAAGGATTAGAGACCTAAATGTAAAACTAGGCACTATAAAACTCGTAGAGGACAACATAGGAAGAACACTCTTTGACATAAATCCCAGCAAGATATTTTTTGATCCCCCTCCTAGAGTAATGGAAATAAAAACAAAAATAAACAAATGGGACCTAATGAAACTTAACAGCTTTTGCACAGCAAAGGAAACCATAAACAAGACGAAAAGACAACCCTCAGAATGGGAGAAAATATTTGCAAATGAATCATCGGACAAAGGATTAATCTCAAAAATATATAAACAGCTCATGCAGCTCAATATTAAAAAAACAAACAAAAACAAAAAAAAAAACAAACAACCCAATCCAAAAATGGTTAGAAGACCTAAATAGACATTTCTCCAAAGATGACATACAGATGGCCAAGAAGCATATGAAAAGCTGCTCTAACATCACTAATTATTAGAGAAATTCAAATCAAAACTACAATGAGGTATCACCTCACACAGGTTAGAATGGGCATCCTCAGAAAGTCTACAAACAACAGTTGCTTGAGAGGGTGTGGAGAAAAGGGAACCCTCTTGCACTGTTGGTGGGAATGTAAATTGGTACAGCCACTATGGAGAACAGTATGGAGGCTCCTTTAAAAACTAAAAATAGAACTGCCATATGACCCAGCAATCCCACTACTGGGCATATACCCAGAGAAAAACATAATTCAAAAAGACACATGCACCCCAGTGTTCACTGCAGCACTATTTACAATAGCCAGGTCATGGAAGCAACCTAAATGCCCATCGACAGAAGAATGGATAAAGAAGAAGTGGTACATATACACAATGTAATATTACTCAGCCATAAAAAGGAACAAAACTGGGTCATTTGTAGAGACGTGGATACATCTAGAGACTGTCATACAGAGTGAAGTAAGTCAGAAAGAGAAAAACAAATACCGTATATTAACTCATATATGTGGAACCTAGGAAATGGTACAGATGAACTGGTTTGCAGGGCAGAAATTGAGACACAGATGTAGAGAACAAACATATGGACACCAAGGAGGGAAAGTGGCAGAGGGGTGGTGGTGGTGGTATGATGAATTGGGAGATTGGTATTGACATATATACACTAATATATATAAAATAGGTAACCAATAAGAACCTGCTGTATAAAAAAATAAATAAAATAAAATTCTAAAATTAAAAAAAATAGAATCAGTGTGGGAGCCAAGAATACACAATGGAGAAAAGACAGTTTCTACAAAAAATGGGGCTTGGAAAATTGGATGTTCACGTGCGGAAGAATAAAACTTGACCCGTAATTTACACTACTCACAAAAATCAACTCAAAATGGATTAAAGACTTAAATGTATGACCTAAAACCATGAAATTCCAAGAGGAAAATGGGTTCCTTGACATAGCTCTTGGCAATCGTTTTTTTGGAAATCTTGCATAAAGCACAAATAACACATTAAAAAAAAAACAGGTGGGCCTACATCAAACTATAAAATCTTTTGCACAGCAAAAGAAACCATCAACAAAATGAAAAGACAACCTACAGAATGAGGAAAAAAAATTGCAAACCATTGTAAGGGAGGAGAAAATTCCCCCCTCTACCCCTCTTGAGTTCTTATGGCTGGACTAATAATAAAATTGACACAAGGCAGATTATCAGGAGAAAAAGAAACAAATTTTATTCATGTGCATGGAGGTCTCAAAGAAATAGGACCTAAAAAATGGTCAAAGTAGGCAGCTTTTATACTCTTTTTTAGACAAAGAAACAATAAATTTGTGAGAAATTGACAGGACAAATAAACTTAGGCTTTGGGTGCTCAGTTTGTAAAGAATCTCAGCAGAATTTGGATTTGGGGCAGTAAATTAAAAAAGTAACAAGATTTGTATATATAGGCTCAGGACCTGAATTGCCCTGTCTCTGGCAATAAGGGTGTCCTTCTACCTCCAGATGCAGGGAGTGCACCTTTCACATGAGAGATTTATTTCCTGCTTTCAGGGAGATAGAAAGGAGGGTTAGTCCCTCTTGCATTGGCCATTTCTTAAGTAACTTTAATCAAAATAATATGCCACTGTGTTATATTTTGGGGCAGCCCTCCCTGAGCCCCAATACCATATATCTGATAAAGGATTAATATTCAAAATATATAAAGAACTCATACAACTTGATAGCAAAACCCTCAACTAATCAAATTTAAAAAATGAACATTTTTCCAAAGAAGATACATTAATGACCAAGAGGTACATGAGAAGATGCTCAACATCACTATTCATTAGGGAAATGCAAATTAAAACCACAATGAGATATCACTACACACCTATTAGAATGGCCATCATCAAAAAAGGTAAGAGATAACAAATGCTGGTATGTATGTGGAGAAAAGGGAACCCTTGTGTACTGTTTGGTGGGATTGTAAATTGGCACAGCCATTATGGAAAACGGCATGGTGGTTCCTCAAAACATTGAAAACAGAACTACCATATGATCTAGCATTTCCACTTCTGGAAATATATCCAAAAGAAATGAAAACATTAACTCAAAAAGATATCCGCTCCCCTATATTCATAGCAACATTATTTCAATAGCCAAGGCATGGAAACAACCTAAGTGTCCACTGATGGAAGAATGAATAAAGAAGTTTTGGGGCTTCCCTGGTGGCACAGTGGTTAAGAATCCGCCTGCCAATGCAGGGGACGTGGGTTCTAGCCCTGGTCCGGGAAGATTCCACATGCCGTGGAGCAACTAAGCCCATGTGCCACAACTACTGAGCCTGCACTCTAGAGCCCACGAGCCACAACTACTGAGCCCACCTGCCACAACTACTGAAGCCCACGTGCCTACAGCCCCATGCTCCGCAACAAGAGAAGCCACCACAACGAGAAGTCCGCACACTGCAACAAAGAGTAGCCCCTGCTTGCCATAACTAGAGAAAGCCCACGTGCAGCAACGAAGACCCAACATAGCCAAAAAATAAATAAATTAAGTAATTTTAAAAAAGAAGTTTTGGGGTGTGTGTGTGTGTGTGTGTATATATATATATATATACACACACACACACACACACACACACACACACATATACACATGCAATGGAATATCATTCAGCTATAAAACAGAAGTAATCCTGCCATTTGCAACAATATGGATGAACTTGAGGGCATTATACTAAGTGAAATAAGGTTAGAGAAAGATAGATACTATATGATCTCACTTAAATGTAGAATCTAAAAACAAGACACTAATCTCATAGAAAAAGAGATCAGATTTATAGTTACTAGAGGTGGAGGGAAGGGGAGGAAGAAGGTGGTTGAAAGGTACAAACTTCCAGTTATAAGATAAATAAGTACTAGGGATATAGTGTACAACATGATGACTATATTAACACTGCTCTACCATATATAGGAAAGTTGTTAGAAGAGTAGATCCCAAGAGTTCTCATTACAAGGATAATATTTTTTCTTTTCTTTTAATTGTAACTATATGAGATGATGGATATTAACCAAACTTACTGTGGTAAACAGTTCACAGTATATGTGAATCAAACCATCATGCTATACGTCTTAAACTTATACAGTGATGAATGCCAATACATCAATAAATGTATGCCAATACATTTATTTCTCAATAAAACTGGGAAAAGAAAAGAATGTGTATGTCTATGTAAAAACTATATATAAACACACATATATATGAACATTTACATATATGTATATACACACATATAGACATGTATCTGTGTATATATGTAAAATGTGTGTGCATATATGTATATTTATATATATGTATGTATATGCACAAACACACATTTTGCAAAAAGGAACATGGGAAGATAAACCAAAATGAGTCAAATTGATCACCACGTGGAATACGTAGAATCACAGTGGAAAAGACAGAGAAGGGAATGTGATTTTTCTTAATGTTGTATAGTTTGACTTTGACACCCCCCTAAAAAAAATCAGTAAGGATGGAAAAGCTTTATAATTGATTATGAACAAAAACAAATAAGTCTAAATATATTTTAAACCGATAACCCAAGCATACAGAAGAAAGAAGAAAAACAAATCAGATAACTTTTGAACATAGTACTGACTATATATGATCAGTGGGATATATTTTACAGAGAAAAAAATAAAAAGAAATCTTGAATTTTAAAAGCAGGGTTTTTGGTAGTAGTATTGGCTGAGTGATTCTCAAACTACTTAATGTATATCGTAGCATTAAGCAAATGGTACAGATGTATTATTAAAAGTTTTGGAGAACCAAGTTCCCTATAAGAGAAAGGGGAAATGCAAGTATGGAATGGGAAAAGGAGAGGAAAGACTTTGTGTTTTAGGATCAGAATTATAATTGTCACTATGAACTCATAATTAAAAAACAAACAAACAACAACAAAAAAAGTTCCCTAGCTCTGTCCACAGAATGGGCCAAATAACAATGCCAACCTAACTATAAAACATACGCAATCTGAGTTTCTAAATTCCTTTCACTACTGAAATAGCCAGGGCTTCATGGATAAATTGTTGCTGCCAGAGGAAACACAAGATATAAAATGAGACAGTTATTTGTGGCTGAGCGTATGGAAATGCTCAAAAAATGCTCATATCAAAGGATACACAGGGCCCAATTTGAAGGGTCTCTCACTGGTCACATCTGAGACATTTTAAGAATCAAAATAAATAACAACAGTAGTGAATTATAACACATTATGTAAAAAACGAAAGGAATCTATGAGTCCATGATACGAACAAAGCAAACAGAAACAAAGGGTGGGAATACTCAGAAGGGGAATCTAAGTTTTACAAAGAATGCCAACCATTAATTGTAGAAGAAATGGTTTTATTAGCATATCTCCATTTTAAAACCTATAATGGTAGTTTCAAGCAAATGTTATCAAACAGATAATAAATCACTGGGATCACTCTTCAGATTACTTATTAATGACAAGAGAGAATTACCTTTATATGACAACATCTTAACCCAGAGATCAAAGTTAGTATCACCAATAAAAGTACAACCTGACTGAGAACAGCACAATAGCACCTTATAGAATTCTTATTAAAACTAATTCAAAGGAAGAATAAGATAAATAAAAACTTACACACATTAAATAACTTGTCTGAAATCTTAAAATATAATAGTGTCACAAAAGAAAAAAAAAGAAAGATTCTTCCATATTAGAGGAAATTAAAAAAAAGAGGCAACTAAATACAATATGTAATTCTTGATTGGAAACGATGCAAACAAAAGACATTATGGAGACAACTGGGGAAATTTGAATATGGGCTACATATTAGGTAGTAGAACTGTATCAATGTTCAATTTCTTAGTGTGATAACTGTGTAACGGTTATTTAGGAGAAAGACCTTCTGTAGGAGATACTGGCTAGAGTATTTAGGAGTAAACTGGGATATCTGCAAAAAAGGTTCAGCCAAAGGAAAAATAAAAGGTAAACTGCTCACAACTGAAACATCTAGGTGAAGGGTATATAGGTGTTAACTCTACTATTCTTTCAACTTTTCTGCAACTTCAATTTAAAAAAAAAACAAAACAGAAATATGAAAGAATATTCCTTCTACTTTAACTACTACCCTTGTAATTGTCTTTAGACACTTTGGTTCTTTAGGTATTTCAGCCTAGATGTTGCATGTTGCAGATGAAAAAATATCCCTCCACCCTACTAGGTTCCTCTGGGTGGTCTAAGAATTAAATCGACAGATTAAGAGGAGAAAATCAAACAAAAGTTTAATAACTTGTATACATTGGAGAGACCCAGAAAAACTGAGTAACTCACCAAAATGGCTTAAACCCTCACCTTAAATATCATTTTCAGCTAAAAACAAAAGAGGATGTTGGGGGTAGTGGCTTGAGATGTCAAAGGAGAGGAATACAATTCACAGGAAGATGGAAAAGCACATGTTTGTTAAACAAATTTTTACTGGGCCATGCAGAGACAATGGGTACACAGAGAAGGATTTTTAACAACTAGACTTTGCTAGGTACCTCCTGGTCAACCACACCTAGTCCAAACTATAGCCATCTATGGTGATCGTTCCCTTCCTGTAAGAGGTCCTCTATCTAATTTCTTTAGGTAGCTAAGGGAGAAGGTCAACATTTCTTCCTGAATCTTTTGGATCTTAATTGTTTTCAGCTCAAAATAATCTGTGTGCCAAAGAGCCATTTTGGGGTTGCGACATTTGTTTTCCTACACATACATATGAATCTACAGTATGATATGTTTATTGTACAGATTCCTAGGTTCCCACAATTGAGATTCTGATATAGTAAGTGCAAGATACAGAGCTTCAGAACAATACTCCCGGGATATTTTGAAGCTAGTGGTCTAAGATCCACACTGCAGACAGTTCCCCAAACTGGTTGATAGATAACCTGAGGAGGTGTTTTGCTGTTGTTGTTTTTTAAGTGCCTGGAATACTAAGCTGCCATCAACTTTACTAAGTAAGACTCTGCAGAATGATACCCAGGATTTGTTTCAAAAACTCCAAAAGAGCAAAATAACCTAGCAAACAATCCTCAATCCCCAAAGAGATTTTGATTCCAGAATCAATAATATGACATTTTATGCTCATTAAACTTCTTTGCAGCTTCCTGTCAAACAAAGTGTGGTATGGTTTTGTCGAGAAAAGTTATAAATCCCAAGAAGTCACCCTGTATTGTATTTTAAAGAACAAAAGATAAATTCTATCTACAAATTTCAAGTGAGCCGTTATTTTTTATTTTTATTTTTTTTTTTGCGGTACGCGGGCCTCTCGCTGTTGTGGCCTCTCCCGTTGCGGAGCACAGGCTCCAGACGCGCAGGCTCAGCAGCCATGGCTCACGGGCCCAGCCGCTCCACGGCATGTGGGATCTTCCCGGACCGGGGCACGAACCCGTGTCCCCTGCATCGGCAGGCGGACTCTCAACCACTGCGCCACCAGGGAAGCCCAAGTGAGCCGTTATTTTAACCACTAACTCCAGCTTAACCTGCACGGCTACCATACAAATTTTTTATTAGTTGTAGTACTACAGCAATTCCCTTGTTCTTTATAAATCAAACAAATAAGCATGAAAGAATCTGCACTTGCAAGGTATACGTGATTTGAGTAGATATTGTGTGAAGGAAAAACAGTGGCTTTTTTTTCTCTTTATAAACAAAACATTGAGAGGGGAAACAAAAGAATTACCTGCAGCATCTGGAGAGAGAAGCATTCCACTTTTCCAAGTGAGAGTTTTTGTAATAGCGAAGAACAAATCTGACTCCATATGAGATCTGTTTCTTTTACTTTAACCTTTGTATTCTATTGCTTTTGCTACAAGTTAAGAATGTTGCTTATAGCCTGAAATATACAGGAAAACCCATTCTCAAGGCTCTGACCTTAAAGGTATAATACTTTTCCATTCACATAGAGATAAAAAATTGCAGAACAGAGAATAGCATTTGTCTTTTTGGAGGTTTACAGTAACATCATGACCTGACTCACATGGACTGCAGCAAGAACAAAGGATTCTGACACCAAGAGGTCTGCAACAACCAACCATACCCCCTCCCCTTTTAATGTAAAAGAAGCCCGAATTCCAACTCAGGTAAGATGGTTCTTTGGGACACTAGTCCATCACCTTCTAGGTCTACTGACTTTCCAAATGAAGTCACTATTCCTTGCCCCAACAAATTGTCTTGATTAATTGGCCTGTCATGCGGCGAGCAGTATGAGCTTGGACATGGTAACATTTTCACAGCTATTTCATAGGTAAGAGGATGGCTAGGTGACAGTTCATCATAGCCCATCTACAATACCACCACTTGGGGGCCTGTTAAAAATGGAAGTGTTTCACAACTACAACAAGTGGAAGGGCTGGTAGGAGAAATATCAAGTACTTCAGGGAGTATAGGGTGATAAACACAGGACTGGGGATGCAGTCACAGGAATGGGAATTTAGACTGAGCACACATTATACAGGATGTTAAATGCCAGCTGAATGAATACAAATGTTATTTAGGTGGCAATGCTGAGATTTGAAAAGCTTGAAATTCAATCATCCTAGTGGTATGAATATTATCTCACTGTTTTGATGCACATTTCTCTAATGAGCAATGATGTTGAGCATCTTTTCATGTGCTTATTAGCTATTTGTATATCTTCTTGGGGAAATATCTATTTAGATTCTTTGTCCAATTTTAACTGGATTGTCTTTGTAGCATTAAGTTTTAAGAGTTCTTTATACATCCTGGATTCAAGTGCTTTATGAGATATCTGATCTACAAATATAGCAGTTTCTTTAAAAGTAAGAAATGTGTCTGAGAACAAATGGATAAATTACCTAGAGAAGTAAACTGTGGTTAATTAAAACTTGGTTAAGTTTGTTGTTTGGGGGGAGAATTAGAGAAAAAAATTCTAGAGCAATGCTTAACATTCCAGAATAATCACCAGCATAAGAATTTAGATATAAGTGTGTGGGGGGGTATTTTCTTTCTAAATTCTACACTACACGAACTGTCTCACTGTTGAAACCAGACCTCTTGTCAACTCATATTTCAGAAGTACGCTTTATTAAAGAGACTAGAAAATTTAACACAGGATATCAGAGGTAAGTGATTCTTTCTACACATATTATTGCAATTTGAAAATCTTAAATATCAATTCCCAAGGCCATTTCCTCCCTCATGAAACATTCTGTTTTTTCAGTTCTAAAGAAATATATTGGTCTTTTGAGGCAGTTTGTTTCTGGTTTCCCTCTTTCGATGATGCCATTGAGACTGACCTCTACTTTTACGAGAGGATTTGATGGAGACATTTGAAGCCAGAGGAATTTTACACAGGCATTTAGAAGCAATGAAGAATGCCTCTTTCACAAAGTAGTACCAGTTTAATGTAAGCTTTGGAGAATGCCTAGGCTATGAGAATTATTATGTTATTATCATACTTCAAGTATGCTGAAATTTGACTCAAATTATTTACTCAGGTGGCCAAAACATTTTTGTTCAGAACTTTAGAATAAAAATGAGAAAGTATATTTACAGAATGTATTTTAGCAAAGTCTCTTTCTTGACAATGAGTCTCTGAGGAACCATTTCAATGAAAAACATATTTCCACAGACACATTACAGGACTAAGGAATATCAGAAGAAAATGTATGGCAGAGGCTATAGACAATTTGCAACAAATACAGATTTCAGAAGTCACATATTCAGAAGCTTTGAGATGGCCCATCTTTACACATGTTTTCTGCAATGCACCAACCTAAATGGGTTTCTGAAAACAGCTATCCTATCAACAGAAGTACTGGCTTGGTTGAAAATGCAATTACCTATATTTTTGGCCACAGCCTCACCATATCTGCTATATTCTTGTGCTCTTTTAATCAAATGCAAAGGTACAGCCCCAGTGTTGGAATTATAGTCACTCTATAGAATTTTTTTAAAAACAACAATAATTACTGATTATTTTATATTATGTATTATTCTAAGAATTTTTTCCTTATAAAATCATTCTCATGACTATTATTATTATCTTCATTTTATAGAAGGGGATACTGAGACATGAAAAGGTAAATTTAATTGGCCTAAGATCACAGAAAGATTAAATAAATTTGACAAGATCAGATCTAAAATTTGAACACCAGAGCCCATTATTTTAACTACTAGAATAAACTAGACTTTCTAAAATGCATTATTTCCTGAACCAGGAGTAAAATTTGTTTAACTGCTTGCATTTACTCTAGGACTATGTTAACTACAGTGAAAATATTAAACTAAAGAGAAATGCAACCTGACTGAATATTTTAACCATGGGCAAGTAGGGAAAGTCATCATTCATTCGACAAATATTCATTTAGTATCTACTCTGTCCCTGCGTTGGGACAGCAGTTATAGCCCTGAATGAGAAAGACAAAAGATAGGCTCTCAGGGGGGCCAAACTGTGCAAAAGGCGGGCAATAAATAAGAAAAAAGCAGTAACTATTTAACTTCAGTGCTATAAAGAAAATAAAATAGTTAACATGAGGGAGAATGCCAGAATGCAGTGGATGATTTAAACAGTGTGTTGGAAAGGTCTCTTTGAAAAAGTGGCATTAGATTTGAAACATTGTGGGTAAAATGTAGCCAGACTAGGGCTAACCTAAGGAAAGCACTCCAGGCAGAAAGAACTAAAAGTACAGAGCAACAAAGGGCGGAAAATGCTTGGTGACAGCCCAGACATTGAAGAACTCAGCCCTGAACTCAGATCACAGAACCATTTTCATGAGTTGTATATTCATAGTGACACAGGTCAGCCCTGCTTCTTGGCCCCAAACCATGAAGCAGCATAAATGAGAGGTTACCACCTTATGGTCTCATATGCGCTGCGCTTTAAAAATTGCAATATATTTTTCTATCTATGAAAGCAACTCATTATCAAGTAAAAAGTTAAACTATCTATATGCATTTCTGAATGTAAAAATAAGATAACATTAAAAATTAATATTGGTACCTATTATCATCCTTACTCTAATTTTTCCCATCTATCACCTTGTAATACACCAGGTAATTTACTTATTATTATATTTATTTTTTATGGATTGACTGTTATTGTAGAATGTACACTTCACAAGTACAGAGAGTGGCCTGCTTTGTTCACTAATATAGAAGCTTGAACAATGTTTAGCTCCTAATATATAGAAAGCAGGGAATAGTTAAGCAAATAAATGAATGAATATGTAACTGTGTTCAATGACTGAAAATTTAAAATAAAAATGGTTGTGTTTGGCCATCAGTGGCGTGATTTTTTCCAGAGTAGTCTAGGGTTGGACCAGCTCATCTCAAGTTATTTTCAGCCTTACTCATCTATGATTTGACTCAAGATCTAACTTTGAACAGTGTAAAAATGCCATACTAAGTAAATATTTTGTTAATAATTTTTGCATTAAAAGAGATGATTTTACGTTCCCAGAATCTATAAAAATTGTACAGTCAGATGGGTGAGTTTTATATTTTTATTACCATGTTTCCTCTTTGGGACTGGAACATGCTTAGGGTAATTCAGCCTTCAAAAAGCAAGTTTAATTTGACTAAATGTAGAATAAACTCTGAAAGTCTCTTTGTGTTTGTACTTATATCCACATGCACATAACTTTTTCTACAATACACAATGGGTGCTTCTATAAAGGGAGATAAATGTTTTCAGAGAACCTCTAAACTGTTTAAATGTGGAACCCTTGGTTTATTTGGTTAATATACAGTTTAAGTAACAGTATGTGTAAACTTTCCAGCTCTTGACTTCAAAACCACTTACCAGAAAGGGAATATTTAGTTTAGAATCACAAAATTTTCTACTGACATGTGACATTCAAAATATATTCATTTAAAAATAAGTAAAAAGAAAAGACTAAAGTAAAAGGTAGTTACTAAGCCCCCAAATTACAGAATACAGGTTAGAAATAGAAAACGATGCCTCAAATTCATCTGATTACTTTTGGCATATGTATTTTTTCCTTCTCTTACTTTCTTTCTATTGATTAAAAATAAATGAATTTTGCAGAGAATTTTATACAACACTGAAAGATATAAAGAAGAAAAAATTCCAGCTCAGATAAGATGCAGATATAAAGCTCATTATTTTCATGAGCATCTTCAGTGGCGTATGCAATTTGATGGAGTCAGGATGGTGGGCCAAGCACATATGACCTTGCACTAGTGTCTAAGATTTGGAACTATATCTTGAGAACAATATGGATGTAGTGTATGAGTTAGAGGGAAGTTAGAGTTTAGGAGAGAAATGACACTGCCTTAAATGCAATGGACCTATTATATACATCCATATTTTTCCACAATCTACACTCTACACACCAAGGTATGGAATATCAATGTTCAATAGAGTTTATCAAGAACTACACAAATCAGTGAATAAACATAAATTTAATAATGCTATCATATCTTGATCTTTCCAGAAACTTATCTGGTCTTCCTGGTCCCATCCTTACCTTATGTGGTCTATTCTCCTTGGGGCTGTATGAGTGTTCCCCTTACAACATAAATCGTGTCATAGGACTACCTTGTTCAAATCCCACCCTCCACCTCCAATGACTTCCCATGATAAATACATTTACCACTGACTCTATATCCCCTAATAAGAGTGCCTGGTTCAGAATAAGAATTTTATAAGTATTTAAAGAAAGAGGTTTTTTTTGTTTGTTTGTTTAAGTGTGAATGAATGAATCTAGGTGAACATCCCAGATTGGGAGTCATGCATTATTCTATTTGGGGCTTTTAAAAATTATTGTGGTGAAAAACATATAACATAAAAATTAATATCTTAACCATTTTTAAGTGTACAGTATAGCAGTATTAACTAGAAGGTCTTTATTCCTCCATCTTTTTTTTTTTTGCGGTACACGGGCCTCTCACTGTTGTGGCCTCTCCCACCGCGGAGCACAGGCTCTGGACGCGCAGGCTCAGCAGCCATGGCTCACGGGCCCAGCCACTCCGCGGCATGTGGGATCTTCCCGGACGGGGGCACGAACCTGTGTCCCCTGCATCGGCAGGCGGACTCTCAACCACTGCGCCACCAGGGAAGCCCCCTCCATCATTTTTGAAGTATAGTTTTGCCTGATACACTGTTCTTAGTTGGCAGTTTTCGTCTTTCAGTACTTTGAATATGTCATCCCACTCATTTCTATCCTGTAATGTTTCTGTTGAGAAATCCACTGATGGGTGCTCCTTTTTACATGACAAGTCACTTTTCTCTCTCTGATTTTAAAATTCTTTGTCTTAGACTTTTGATAGTTGGATTATAAGGTATCTTAGTGTGGACACCTTTGAGTTCATCTTCGTGAGTGTCTTTTGACCTTCTTATATTTGGATGCCCATTTCCTTCATCAGGGAATCTGGGGTTATTATTTCTTCATATAAGCTCTATTCTTCTTGCTCTCTTGATTTTCCTTATGAGACACCCACAATGTATACACTGGTCTGACTTATGGCTTTTCCCACTTTTCTTCATTTTTTCTTTCTCCGATTTGATAATTTCCAATGACCCGTCTTCAGATTCACTGATTCTTTCTTCTAGTTGATCAATTTTGCTATTGAACCCTCCTCGTGTTTTTTTTCAATTCAGTTACTATATTCTTCAGGTCCAGAATTTCTGTTTCGTTCTTTTTTTTTTATAGTTTCTATCTCTCTGTTGATATTTTAATTTTGTTCATTTTTCATTTCCTGACTTCATTTAGTTGTCTGTGTTCTCTTGTAACTCACTGAGTTTCTATAAGATAATGATCACAAATTAATTTTCAGGTAATTCACAGATCTCTGTTTCGTTAGGATTGTTTTGTAAAGGTTAATTTTGTTCCCTTGACTGGATTGTTTCTCCCTTTCTTCCTATGATCTGTTAGTTTTTTGCTGGAATTTGTGTGTTTGTAAAAACAGTCACCTCTGGTCTTTTTTTTTTTTTTTTTAAACAAAAAAAAGATTTTTATTGTGGTAAAATATATATACCATTTGCTATTTTAACTTTGTTTTTGTTAACATCTTTATTGGAGTATAATTGCTTTACAATGGTGTTAGTTTCTGCTTTATAACAAAGTGAATCAGTTATACATATACATATGTTCCCATATCTCTTTCCTCTTGCATCTCCCTCCCTCCCACCCTCCCTATCCCATCCCTCTACGTGGTCACAAAGCACTGAGCTGATCTCCCTATGCTATGCGGCTGCTTCCCACTAGCTATCTGTTTTACGTTTGGTAGTGTATACGTCCATGTCACTCTCTCACTTTGTCACAGCTTACCCTTCCCCCACCCCATATCCTCAAGTCCATTCTCTAGTAGGTCTGTGTCTTTATTCCTGTCTTACCCCTAGGTTCTTCATGACATTTTTTTCCCTTAAATTCCATATATATGTGTTAGCATATGGTATTTGTCTTTCTCTTTCTGACTTACTTCACTCTGTATGACAGACTCTAGGTCCATCCATCTCATTACAAATAGCTCAATTTCGTTTCTTTTTATGGCTGAGTAATATTCCATTGTATATATGTGCCACATCTTCTTTATCCATTCATCCAATGATGGACACTTAGGTTGTTTCCATCTCCTTAGGATGTTTCCTGGCTATTGTAAATAGAGATGCAATGAACATTTTGGTACATGACTCTTTTTGAATTATGGTTTTCTCAGGGTATATACCCAGTAGTGGGACTGCTGGGTCATATGGTAGTTCTATTTGTAGTTTTTTAAGGAACCTTCATACTGTTCTCCACAGTGGCTGTACCAATTCACATTCCCACCAGCAGTGCAAGAGTGCTCCCTTTTCTCCACACCCTCTCCAGCATTTATTTTTTCTAGATTTTTTGATGATGGCCATTCTGACTGGTGTGAGACGATATCTCATTGTAGCTTTGATTTTCATTTCTCTAATGATTAATGATGTTGAGCATTCTTTCATGTGTTTGTTGGCAGTCGTATATCTTCTTTGGAGAAATGTCTATTTAGGTCTTCTGACCATTTTTGGATTGGGTTGTTTGGTTTTTTGTTATTGAGCTGCATGAGCTGCTTGTAAATTTTGGAGATTAATCCTTTGTCAATTGCTCCATTTGCAAATATTTTCTCCCATTCTGAGGGTTGTCTTTTGGTCTTGTTTATGGTTTCCTTTGCTGTGCGAAAGCTTTGAAGTTTCATTAGGTCCCATTTGTTTATTTTTATTTCTATTTCTCTAGGAGGTGGGTCAAAAAGAATCTTGCTGTGATTTATGTCATAGAGTGTTCTGCCTATGTTTTCCTCTAAGAGTTTGAGAGTTTCTGGCCTTACATTTAAGTCTTTAATCCATTTTGAGCTTATTTTTGTGTATGATTTTAGGGAGTGATCTAATCTCAAACTTTTACATGTAGCTGTCCAGTTTTCCCAGCACCACTTATTGAAGAGGCTGTCCTTCCTCCACTGTACATTCCTGCCTCCTTTATCAAAGATAAGGTGACCATATGTGTGTGGGTTTATCTCTGGGCTTTCTATCCTGTTCCATTTATCTATATTTCTGTTTTTGTGTCGGTACCATACTGTCTTGATTACCGTAGCTCTGTAGTATAGTCTGAAGTCAGGGAGCCTGATTCCTCCAGCTCCATTTTTCATTCTCAAGATTGCTTTGGCTATTTGGGGTCTTTTGTGTTTCCATACAAATTGTGAACATTTTTGTTCTAGTTCTGTGAAAAATCAGTGGTAGTTTGATAGGGATTGCATTGAATCTTTAGATTGCTTTGGGTGGTAGAGTCATTTTCACAATGTTGATTCTTCCAATCCAAGAACATGGTATATCTCTCCATCTATTTGTATCATCCTTAATTTCTTTCATCTTTATGGACTAACTTCATACAGGGGAAGATGTTCAACAGTTAGGCTGACTAGAGATTCTGGGGGACCTCTAAGACTTTTTTTTTTTTTTTTTTTTTGCGGTACGTGGGCCTCTCACTGTTGTGGCCTCTCCCGTTGTGGAGCACAGGCTCTGGACGTGCAGGCTCAGCGGCCATGGCTCACAGGCCTTGCCACTCCGCGGCATGTGGGATCCTCCCGGACCAGGGCACGAACCCGTGTCCTCTGCATCGGCAGGCAGCCTCTTCCCTGCGTCACCGGGGAAGCCCCCTAAGACTTTTTATAGGGATGCATTTAATCTGGGTTTGTGTGTGTAATTGCCCAATTTGAGAGTTTTACTGGTTTCTTTCTCAGAAGCTCCTAACCTCTTGCTCTCTGATGTTTGTCTATGTTTTCATAAGTTCTCTCAGGCTGAAAAAGCTATCAAGCTCTGCCTTGTTCTCAGTGGTCCCCAGACAGCCAAATTATGCCAGTTTCCATCAGCACTCTGACGCCAGTGAGACAGAAAACAGTCCCTCCAGCAGAATTCTGAAGAGCTGGAATGTTGGACATACATTCACCTCTTCTCTTTCCTTCCTAAAGGAAATATTTGCATTTGTTGGCTAACTAATTATTTTTCTGTTTTAAAATCTATCTTCTCCACTATCCCACAGCCTACTATACTCATGATGGCTACCACCCTCCCCCAACACTTACATATCAGAAGAAAAGTAGTAACAAAGAGTCTTTCCTTGGGCTTCCCTGGTGGCACAGTGGTTGAGAGTCTGCCTGCCGACCCAGGGGACACGGGTTCGTGCCCCGGTCCAGGAAGATCCCACATGCTGTGGAGCGGCTACGCCCGTGAGCCATGGCCGCTGAGCCTGCGCGTCCGGAGCCTGTGCTCCACAACGGGAGAGGCCACAACAGTGAGAGGCCCACGTACCCACCGCCAAAAAAAAAAAGAGTCCTTCCTTGACCAAACTCTAGTCAGACTCCCCTGAGCCCTCTTCTCAATTAGTCCTCAACCTTGGCCTATAAAAACTTAAGACTTTCAGCACAAATGATTTTGTCCATCTGCTACAATAATAGACTTCAACAAACACTTACATAGTTTTCAACAGCTCAAGACTACATCCCTAGAGTGATGACTGCAGCCCCCTTCATTTCCTGCCTGGGAAAGCTCAAGGCTGCCAAAAAAAAATCACTGTCCATTTCAGCCAATGTCTGAAGATAGGGCTTCTGTCTCCTAGTTTCTGCAGGAGGGTAGGAGCCTAACTTTGATAAAGGTCAGTCAGGAAACCCAGATGGCCTAGTCACATGAGCCAATCTCCCCTCCAGGTTTTAGTAACTTTCCTCTTCTCTGATTCTTCTTAATCCCCCACTCATCCTCATCCTCCCTCTATCTATTCCCTCATGCTGTAATATATATACATATTTTATGTGTTTCAACAGCCAACAGAAAATGATTGACAGTCATAATAGAGAATTATATTAATTTTGTTAATTATTAAAACAAAACAAACAAAAAAACCAATGCCAGACACCTCTGCACAAATTTGAGTTCAGTTCACACTGGACTCTTTTTCTTACTGCAATGGTCATTACTGATTAAAATTTGCCTGTACCACTTTAACTCACAACTGGTTTTATCTTTGACAGTAAACAGAATGGTATTAGTATCTTGATTTATTCATTTCCTGATGCACATCTGCAGTTAAAACTAAAGGACTGATTTTAACTCAGAGGAATAAGTTGCTACCAGTGGAAGTAGGAGCATCAAAAACAGGCAAGTAGGAGAAACACGTCGTTAGGCATATTCCACAGGCACCACTGACAGCTGACTTTGCCCAGTGGTGTTTGGTAGTTCATGAAGAGAGCAGTATTCCTCTGCCAAAACTGTCTTCAATCTAACATAATGCCTTGTAGTTTAAAGCTGCTGAAAAATTCCAGCTCAAGTTTTGTAACTGCAATGCACATGGTTGAATTTGCAAATTATAAATGTCATTAAGTGACATGACTTGTCATCAGGGGACTTTAGAGTTTATTCACTCCATAGGTCACCACCTGTGCTTCCACCCTAAGCAAAAATTTGATTGTTAACCATGTGAGCACCTGACTGCAACATTTAAAGCAAGTGTTAAACATTGTGTCTTAGACTTCTCTGGCTGCCATGAGAAAATACCATAGAGTGGGTGGGTTAAACAGCAGAAGTTCATTTTCTGACAGTTCTGGAGGCTGGGAAGTCCAAGATCAAGGTACCAGCTTATTCAATTTCTGATAAGAACTCTTTCTTGGGTTATAAGCAGCCATCTTCTTGCTGTGTCTTCATATGGTGAAAAGACAGAACTCTCTAGTATCTCTTATTATAAAGACACTAATTCTATTGTACCAGGGCCCCACTCTTATGACCTCATTCAATCTTAATTACCACCATGGAGGCCCTATCTTCAAGCACAGTTGTATGGAGAAGACACCATTCAGTCCATAGCTTATGGGTTTATAATTAGAAGACCTGGATTCAAGTTCACACCTTACAATGTGACTTAGCAGCTTCAAATCCATAGGTAAATCGCTAGACTTTTCTGAATCACAGTTTGCCTATCTACAAGGTACACATCATCATTGTATTTAGCTCACAGGACTACTAAAAAAGTAAAATATGAAAAGGACATAAGAGTACTGTGTACACTCTGAACGACTGAAAAAGATTAGGCCCAAAAGAAGGGATATGTATTCACATGATCAGCAAAATCAAACATCTTTGCTCTCATGAAAGAGTTTGACATTGTGGTTAAACCCCGCCCCCTGTCTCTGTAATCACACTACCTGCATTCAATCTATAGCAATACCACTTACTTTTTGTGACAGTGGACAAACCACCTATCTCTCCTGTGCTTCAGTTTCCTTATCTGTAAAGACAGTTAATAATAACTTACCACAGAGGTTATCGTATATATCAGGGGCAATAACCTGTGCAACACTGAGGAGAAGTCCTGAGACACAGAAAGCATGCAGTAAATGTTAGATAATGATGATTATGAAATGATGAAGATGGTGATGATAATAAGGATAATGACATCCTTTCCTCGTAGTTTCCTGTGGACTTTTCTAAGCTATATGAGTAAAAAATTCTATGTTTTAGTTAGAGAACAGTATGATTAAAGTGTAATAGGTGTGCCAAAAGAAAAACTTTCAAGATTCTGCCAAATTTTATCTTGGATCACACTTAATTAACCCATTAAGATAATAAAATTGAAAGGACTAATTTCAATTAGAAACTTATAATTGTGAATGAATTTAAAGTTATATAAAACATGTAGACTCAAAAAAAAAAAGAAAGAAAAAGAAAAAAAGTTTGCAAACAACAAAGTCTCAGATATACAGTCAGGTCTAAATACCTGTGATCTCAAGAGGTTAGGACGCATCGTGCTTGACTCACAGCAATGGTGATTTATATGCTGGGTAACCAAGTCCTTACTGTGTTGAATTCAGGCAAACAATTAGATTTTATGATCTTGCACCTTTTAAAATTCTTATTATACTATTTCTATTTTCTAGTGCTGAAATTACTAGATGTGATGTAAATTCTACTCTAGTAAACAGTAAGTTTAAGGAATTAATTACATGTAAAAAGCATTCAGTATTTTATAGATAAATGGCAAACTGGTTTCAACTAGTTGATCAAACACAATTGGGACTGACTGCCTGTATTGCTGTGCTGAAAAGAAGTCTAAGGTCTCAGAGAAACATAATACCATGGAGATGTCTGCCAGAGCGACATGGAATTACTACTGGAACCATGTACATGTGTAGCAGAATTTGATCTGAGACTCAATTTCATAGTAAAGTAGTAGCAGGGCTGTGGGGAGAAGGTCTGTAGTCCTTACCAAACTTTAATTGTTGAAGGCTATTTTATTTACTAAAGGTCTAATAGTTGCACATGGTCAAAATGACTTACATCAATTCTTTACAAAGGAGAACTCTCATTTATCTTATTAGGGCTATTTCGGCATTTTTTTGAGACTAGAGTGTCTTTTTAACTTTCAAAACCTCAACACATACATGTCTAGAATAATATCTAGCATAATTTAAAACACATGTTGTTGGAAAAATAAAAGAATGATCCACAAGAAATATTTATAATTTAAAAGATTATTGGAGGTCACTAGAAAGCTGAATAGATAATTTCAAGAAATTTAAGCTGTTGTTTGTGTTACTTTAATAATACCAATTATAAGAGTGCGTTAAAAACAATATTGATGGGACTTCCCTGGTGGTGCAGTGGTTGAGAGTCCGCCTGCCGATGCAGGGGACACGGGTTCGTGCCCCGGTCCGGGAAGATCCCACATGCCGCGGAGCGGCTGGGCCCGTAAGCCATGGCCGCTGAGCCTGCGCGTCCGGAGCCTGTGCTCCGCAATGGGAGAGGCCACAACAGTGAGAGGCCCGCGTACCGCAAAAACAAAACAAAACAAAAAACCCAATATTGATGAAGTCACATCTTGAGACCATCCCCAGGATATAGTTGGCTTCATTCTGTTCCTTGGACATAGGCTGCATCTCATACCCTGCATTTTTTACACATTATTATCAATAGCAAAAGAGAGACCAGAAGCACTTTGACCATTTACTTTGCCTAAATTCATTACCATAACTCTAACATGTGTTTTATTGTTCAACACTCTTTCCAATTTATAAGCTATGTGTTAAGCATTGACAAATATTTAGAGCCAGCAATAAAAAACAAGACTCATTAAGCTCATTCTATACATGAGAAAAATAAAATCCAGAGAGAACAAGTGATTTATCTACACAAAAATTGAGTGGTAGTTTGAAATCATGCCCATCTTTGTCTTCCTCCTGTTCTATTGCTACTTCTACAATAGCACACATTTTCATAGTTGTGCTCTGAATATATTAACCTGACCCTATAAGGGACTTAAAATCTAATTAGAAGAAAGAATTGTTACTGCGTACAATGGTTTTAGTAGCCTAGAATACCCTGAAAACCCACTGTATTTTTTAAGCATTGGCAATTTATTGAAGCACAGCATTGAATAACATAAATCACTCCACTTGTGACCAAGGCCAACAATAGTTTCCCAAATAATAGTGTTTTCTACTCAGCTTTTCTTCATTCATCAATAGCCATGGCAAAATGGAAAGATTAGAATTCAACCACCAATAATGGACTTGAAGCAAAGATATATGGAATTCTGGTTTTTAATCAGAAAATAAAACTTTTAGATTAAAAACAAGATCAGATTGTCAAATTCAGGGTTGACCTACCATCTGAACAACGATCAATATGTTATGTATTGAAATAAGAAAAAAAGAGTTAAACAGTTGCAATGTAAGCCCTTGAGATAATGTAAAAAACTTCTTAAAAAGTGAGAAATAAAACGTAGGTGGGTGTTGAAACAACAGCTAACTTTTAGTCTCAGTATATGGCATCAGATATGTGGCTTTTGGTGGAAATGCACTTCAAATAAAATTCATAAGCCTTTGCAGCTATTTCTGCATTCATGATTATGGGAATTCCCTAAGGTTTCAGATGTATGTCTTATGAATACCAAGCATTTATTCTTCAAGAAAAATATATATAAGAAGGCAAAGGTAATAATATTAAAGACAACTGGAAATCAGAAATGTGGTTCATGAAAGAATTTTATAGGTTATTCAATCTCTTGTGAATTATTTAAGGAAACTGTATATTCAAAGCATTGTGGAGTATTTAAGAAAGGCTACAGCAGGAGTGGGTTGTCATTTCTTGCATTCATGACATACATCTTATTAAATTTCTGTTGTTTAATAGGACTTATACTTGGCCCTGATGTAAAAACATGAACCAAAGACCAAGCCTGTCCACAACCTGCCTGGAATGCACATCACATGTGTCATCATTTATTTAACATCTATCTTCCTTGTTGTTATTATTGAGTATAAAAGTCAAGAATTCTCTCTCTCCATTTATCTACCACACAGTGCACTGCACAAATAGTTACTCAGTAACTATTAATAGCAGGAATGAAAGTCTTCTCTCTCCACCTCTCCTGAAAGCAGAGGCCATGTTTCTTTCCTTCACCTTTAAATTAATTGTGTATACAATGCCTCACACTGAGCACCTCACAAGGTGATCAACAAATTCTATGGATTTGTAAAATAATGTATTGTAAATATTTCAAAACTTGTACTTCATCCTGCAAATTTTCATTCTTCTCTTCATTTTTCTGTGATGAAATGTTTGCTTTCATATCAGATTTTAAACACACCATTTATTACGTAATTTCATGAGTAACATAAGTGACTACCCTGCTGCATGGTACGTGTGGGTCAGAGCCAGTACATAAGAATAACCAGCCAGGTAATTGAGAGACTACTAAAAGGTGCAGGCATCTTGGAAATGGTTCCTAAGAAAGACCTGCTGGGTGACAAAGAACCTTGCTGACAAGTGCACAAAAACTGCAGCTGGCCCTCAAAAGCTGCTAAGAGGACTCCTAAATGCCATTCTGTTAGCAGCCATCCAAAAACAGTCCACTAAAATTGGGAAGAGAAGAGCCTTTCGCTTGCTAGAGCCTTGCACTTCCTCTGGTGTTCTTTTTGGGCAAAGCTTAAAATATCAAGCCAATGTGCAAAGGAGGAATATTTTCAAGGTCTAAATCTATTAATACAAAATGAGGCAAAGGGCTGAAAATGTGTACCTAAGAGGCAATATGTTCACATTGGCACAGGAATTATTTTGACAGACTTAGAAGTCTCACCTCCAGTGCAGGTGAGGAAATCTGTGAGCAAAGCAACCATCTTTACCCTTACAACTAGTCTTGCTTGACAATGCTACTAATGATACTTTCATATGGACACAATTGTGCTTTTAAACAATTATCCTTGATATTTATGCTCTAGAATCTCAATCTTTATATCTAGATAAAATATTCTGGTCCTTTGTTTTCAATAAATAATGAAGAATTCATTTGGATTCTCCACAATGCCAACAAACACAATTTGTTTTCCATTAAAAAATGGGAGATTAGGAGTTCTTTGCTCTTTCATCAGTCTTAGGTGATTCTGACAACAGTTCAAGAATCATTTAGGAGATGCATAAGAAGCACAATACTGAGAATTCCCTGGTGGTCCAGTGGTTAGGATTCCACGCTTCCACTTCAGGGGGTGTGGGTTCGATTCCTGGTCAGGGAACTAAGATCCTGCAAGTGGCACATCTTAAAAACAACAACAAAAAAAAATACTGAAAAGTCTATTCATTAACTTGCAGCTCTCAATTATAATTATACCAGAAAATATTCTAATGCTGTCACCTTTCCTGTGAGAAAACTCAAGAAACTTTAGAAGGATTTTCTTATCACTTAATGTAATGTGTTTTCCAAATATTTTGGAAGTAATCAGAAGTAACATAATAGAGAAAAGTAGAGATTGTGAGGAAGGGGACATTGAGGGATATGGCTAAAAATGGTGTAAAATGTTTTTGCGAGATATCTTTAAAAGACATTTTAAAAGTTGAAATAAGGTACACTTAAGCACTTAAGCAGTGGATTTTCACTCCTATCATGAACAGGCATTAGACCTATCCTACGAGGGTGTGTCTGAGTAACTGCATTAATTTATTCATTCATCATATATTTGTTTCCCTCTGATTCTACTACATTTTGCTAAATACTGGGAATACAGTGATGAAGAGAGAATCTGTATCTAATATCACTACATCTGGCCAAAGGAGACAGGCATTAAATAATTCCACAAATGTTGATGAAATGCAACTGTGACTGAAAAACTCAGACCAAAGCATCCCCAGCATGCTATGATATATGCTAATATAAAGTCATTGTGAATTGAGCTAATATCAAATAGCATTTGTGTGTGTGGGGGGAGAGAGGTACAGATTTGGAATGCTTATTCTGTGTCCACATGAGTTCTCCTGATATTTCTATAAACATAAAGCATAAAGTAACTTTTCATTTCTTTATGGAATATCATATCCTTCTGCATTTCCTGAACTACATAATGAAGAAAATAAGAGTTGTCTAGAAAGATTACTTGACACTTGACAACAGATGATGTGTGGAGCCTACTCATCTCTCATTGTGCCCAACATAGTCCTGGTAACTTTGTAGACACACTGGCCATTCTAGCAATGAGGAATTCTTCCTTAGTCTTATGTTGATTCAATTCATGTCACAATCATTCTTCATTAATCACTTCCTGAGTAACAATGTGCACCCTGGAACTCCAATACAGATTAATGAAATAATGGTTCTCTAGATCTCAAAGATATCTTCTGAACTGCTAGCCCAGGGAAGAGAAAACATTATTAAGCCCAGTTCTCTGATTAATTTGTTGTGCTATCTGGAACATTGTTGAGAAGGATTCTGAAGTCATATTTACACTTAGAAGCAAAGAGAATTGGAAGAGGTTATGCCGTCCATGGACACAGAAGAGGATATTTGAAATGTGTGTACCAGTTATTTTGCATAAAATCACTTCAGTTTTATGCTAGGTTAAGAATGTCTCTAAATGAAATATCATCTACTTCAAAGTACATCGTTTTTCTTTAAATGTGAATTTCCTAAAATGTACTGTTGGAGTCAATGTTCAGCCCCGATGTCTTACGTTAACAGAAAAGAACAATGATCTGAATCAACTCAAATCATAATAAATTGAATGAACATATAAGTGAGCTAGAATCACAGACCACTCTTTACTTTGCCCCATTTAACCTGTGTTCATCACATATATTATTTTCAAATCTTGACAAGACGGTAGAAAAAAATAAAAACTAAGCTTGCATCTCCCCATAGTGGGTACACATAGCTGGCAACGGAAATATTTAGTTTATGCGGGAAAGAGCTTGACATTCAGAAGGCTCTTGTATTTTGCCTGTACTAAAAAAAAAATGTTTATTGTATACAACATTTCTTCATAACTAATGATCCCAATGTTATCTAAAATGAGTAAGTGAACTGTTACCTCCCAGCCTTTTAGGCATGCTGTTCTTTTTACCAGGGAACCCTTCTGCCTCTTTTGTTTCCTGACTCAGTTTCTCCAGAAAGACTCCTATTACCCTTGGACTTATTAACATATTCTCTTTCTGCAATCCCATGGCTTGCTGTACCTATGTCTTTCTACACAGTAATTGCTGACATATCTTCTGCCTTATCCAGCAAACTATAAGCTCCTCTGGGTAGTTAACCACATTTTACTGTAATTTGCATCTCATGTGCTCATTCCCAACTATAGGGACAATTTCTTTTTTCCATATACAATCTATAATGTTCTCAATACTGTTTTCAATTCTTCTGATAAATGCGTATATTAAGTGTGTAGAAGCCAAAATGTCCACACATTGAGTTCTGTTCCACTGAGGGACAAGAGGAGCTGCAACCCGGAAAGGAAGCCCCTGATTCCCTTTGCTTCTGCTTCTTTACTGCATCTTTTGAGACATGATCTATGTTTGCTCTTGGGGTCATTTGTCACTTCTCTGAGCCTCTTCTCTTTATGGGCTGAGTAGCTAGGCAGCACTGAGGAATTTGAGCCAATGCCGGTGATGCTGTTTTTCTTGAAGACGATGTGATACTTTACTTTCACCTGAAACTCAGGGCTTCATCTGATTCTCTTCCCTGATAGCAAAGGCTTGGTGACAGTAAATATCGATCCTAGGGTATGGCATTGGAACCAAACTATTAACATGAAAATATCCTATATTATTCAATGGAGCATTTATTTCCTCGGTGATGATTTTGTAGGTGCTGTCTTGAGTCAGGGGGCATAGATGCTAGTGCAATTTGGACTCGAATAAGTCACTACATCTCATTTATCTGTAAAGTGATTAAGATTGGGAGTGACTGTCTTCAATGTCTTTTACAGGTGTTGAATTTTTATGATTCTCTTCCATCTATGGGAGATTTCATTCTAACTCACCTATAAAAGTGCATGATACACAGCTGCTACTTTATGAATACATATTGATTGCAAAGCATGTTCACATGCTTAATCTCATACTTTTAACAATCCTTTGAAGTCAGCAGGGAAAATACTGCCTTTTCTATTTTGTAGTTGAGAAAACTTGCACATGGATTCAAGGTTAACAAGCAAATCCTGGCTACAAATCCTGTGCTCTTCCTTCCTTAGAACAAATTACTTCGGCCCACTATAACTATTTATTTCAAACATAAAGTTTTACAAAAATGATAGAACTTGGGTATATAAAAAAATACGGGATTTTGAGTCCTCTCCAACACAAAAGCTTATAGAACATTTTTTCTAATTAAAAATTACTTACTAGGGCTTCCCTGGTGTCGCAGCGGTTGAGAGTCCGCCTGCCGATGCAGGGGACACGGGTTCGTGCCCCGGTCCGGGAAGATCCCACGTGCCGCAGAGTGGCTAGATCTGTGAGCCATGGCCATTGAGCCTGTGCATCTGGAGCCTGTGCTCCGCAACAAGAGAGGCCTCGATAGTGAGAGGCCCGCGCACCACAATGAAGAGTGGCCCCCACTTGCCGCAACTAGAGAAAGCCCTCGCACAGAAATGAAGACCCAACACAGCCAAAAATAAATAAATAAACTCCTACCCCCAACATCTTCTTTAAAAAAAAAAAAAAGCTTGTTATATTTTCACATCCATTTTCTTACAGACAATTTAACCATTACAATCAGAGATATCTGAAAGATTTCTATCGGATTGCCTGGTAGAAAAAAAAAAGGGTGCATACCCTCTATATTTTCAAATTATGGTAAGGTTAATTTGAAACCTGCTTTTCTTGTTTTGTTTCAACCCTAGAGTTGCCTTAGTGTGTACAGTCTAACGAACATAATTTATTTCTGGATGATTAAAATAATGAAGTGTCGTTAAGTTACTGGTAACTGTCTTAGACATAGCCTGTCGAGTATGATTAGTTTTAATTACAAAAGATAGGATGAAGACATTTGTCACAGAAACCATATGTAAATTTTATTAAAAATAAATTCTTTTTATTTATTTATTTATTTTTATGAATCTGTTATATATATATACATATGTTCCCATATCTCTTCCCTCTTGTGTCTCCCTCCCTCCCACCCTCCCTATCCCACCCCTCCAGGCGGTCACAAAGGTTCTCATTAGGGTTAATTTATGTATGATACATAGAGATATTTCAATAAAAAATTAATTTTTAGTGATAAACATCACTGCAGTTTCCTATTATTATATAACAAATCAGCCCCAAACTTAACGACTTAAGACAATAAGAATAATTTTATTATTATCTACCATCATTCTGGAGGTTGACCAGGTTCAGAAAAGGAATTCTCATTCAATATCTCTCATGCAGTGGCAGCTGGATGAGGGCTGGATTTAATTCTGCTTGAAGTTAGCCAGATCATCTATACATGGTCTCTACACATAGCCTGTGTGGCTGAGATCAGAGTCTACATTCTGAGAGAGAAAATGTAAACTGCCAGAATCCTAAACCTTGAGCCTAGAAACTGGCAGTGCCACATATCAACCTCACCATATTCTATTGTTGAAGCAAGCCTAAGTTCAAGAGAAGACACAGAATCCACCTCCCAGTGAAACAAATGTCAGTGACTATGGTGATTATATTTTGAAACTGCCAGAGTTGGTCCTCTGGCCACAAATCATTTATATGCCAACCACATTCAAAAAACTGTCACCCACTTCAAAGATTCCCTATGCCAAAGCAACATCTCTTTATGGAATTCGTCTCAAGCTCGAGTCCTACATGCTGTTATCTACATCTGGTCCAGATCCAGATGTACTCTCTGAGTGTGGTACCGAGAATAGACGTTTCTGAGTGCATTTCCTCTCGATATGAAGAAATCTTGACTAAAGAGACAAGATTTTGTCCCTACACAACCAACAGACAATGTAAGAAAAAGCATAGAATATCTTTCATTCAAAAAAGGGGAAAATAGGATGTACATAGCAGTCACTGGTCCATAGATATTCTGAAATATCTCTGGGTACAAGTTGCCAATCCTGTGATTAGGGCCCAACCTTACTCTGTGGCTTTTGGCTCTACCTTCTTGGCTATTGGTTCTGTCCTCTGGTTTACCCTTCTTTTTCCATCAGAAACTACCAGTTTTTACTGTTAATGTAGTTTCCTAACAGCTTTTCCTATCCAGCTTTCTAATTGTATTAGATCAAGGGCCCAAAGGCCTCTTCATTTCTTGTGGAGTCTGTACTTTAGTACAAGTTGGTGGTACTTCTACCAGCACCTAACAACTTTTAAAATTTTGTAAAATTTCTTTGAATTTAATTTGGGTTTAGTGGATTAGACAAAAGTCACAACCACAAATCTTGTTAAGATAAATCCTTCTCTACCTTGGCTTCCCTCTGATACTGTGGGAAGTATCTGTGGGACAAAATCTTATGATTCTTTAGAAGCTTTATTTTTTAACAGAGTGGATCTGTTTGGCATGCAAAATCCTTAGAGTATCCTCATCTGTCTAAATGGGTCTATGAATTTTTGCCTAAGATTTCTGTGATATCTTAAAAAAAAGTCATAATAGTCTCATCTTGGATTTAACCTATGGTCTGAAGCCCTTCTGCTCTCAGAAGATACTGGGAATAAGAAACTTTGATTTTTGTACCCAGCATGTCTTTATTTCATTTTAAGAGCTCACTCTTTAGCACATCTTTCTCTTCTCACGTTTTAACATACAAGGCAGGAGGAAGCCAGATGGTACTTTCAATTATGCCACATCTCTTTAGCTAGATCACCAAGTCCATTGGGAACATTTCCTATTTGCCACATTACTCCATAGGACACTGTTGCCAAATTTCTGCTGTTATATAACAAGGATCCCATTTCCTCCAGCTTTATACCATTTGTCTCTCTTTAAGCTCAAGGTCATTTGGGCTTTCTGTATCACTTTCTTTGATGCCCCTTTAAGCTTCCACATTCTCCTTGAGGCTCTTCTGACTTCCACCTGGTCCCAAAGCTACTACCATATATTTTTCATTGTTATTAATGCAGCACAAAATTCTGGGTACTAAAATCTGTTTGAGTATTTGTTGCATCACAAATCCCTGAAATACTGAATCCACTGGGTTCTAGACAAAGTCCTCCTTAGCCCTATTGTTTGGTAAAAACCCGATGTCTGCTCTGTAATCAGGGGATTGATGATTCTGGCCACTGTAGTTAGCATCATCTCTGCCTCTTGTTTCACAGACATGAGGATCCCACAAGACCTTGCCTCTATTTCCTGATGGACCCATACTCCCTTCAGCACAAAGACCTCAAGCTTACTAAATCTAAGATTGTGGGGGACAAGAATAAAAAAAAAATCCTTGTCCAAGTCTTGCATTTCTGATTTGAGATATGCTGATACCTAGCCTTCATCATGAGCCTAGAGGCTCATAGGAATAGGTCCTTGCTAGCAAAGAAGTGTCCTGGGAAATTGGGATTCAAAATTCTCAGCCTTAGGACTTCCCTGGTGGCCCAGTGGCTAAGACTCGGCATTCCCAATGCAGGGGGCCCAGGTTCGATCTCTGGTCAGGGAACTAGATCCCACATGCCACAACTAAAAAGATCCCGCATGCCATAAGTAAGATCCTGCATGCTGCAACAAAGATCCTGCATGCTGCAACTAAGATCCAGCCCAGCCAAATAAATAAATATTAAAAAAAAAAATTCTCAGCCTTGTGTGTCTTAACCAAATGTCCTCATTCTATTTCTCAGGATCCCACACTATCTTGCCGGTGTCATTACTTTAGTGCAGGGGTCAGCAAACTTTTTCTGTAAAAGGCCAGATAGTACATATTTTAGGCTTTTCTGGCCTATGTTCTCTGTTGCAACTGCTCAACTCCACCATTAGAGAACACCAATTGACAGTACACAAATGAATGGGCATGGCTGGGTTCCAATAAAACAAAAACTTTTTTTTACAAAAGCTGCTGGTGGGTCAGATTTGGGCAGTAGTTTGCCTGCTTCTGCTTGAGTGTAACAGATGTGTCAGGATGAGCATTCAATTGGTGTTGCAATCGAAAAACTTATATTAATACCTTGGGATTGAGTTTCAGACATACTACCACCGTAGACAAAGCACTTTAAAAAATTGTGATAGAAGCCTTCCAATTTTTCTCTAGTGGTCTTATTTGGCAGTTTCTCTAGTGGTCTTATTTAGGCAGTTTTTCTTTGTTCTTCTCTTTGTTTACACCCTCTAGTTTTGTCAGAAACTGCAGCACGTTTCAATTGTTTTTAATCATCATTAACCATAATAGTAACAACATGCTACAGACAATTCATTTCTCAAAACCTTGCCCTCCACCTGCATTCCATTCAGGGCTGGCTATATAATTGGTAGGGACCGGTGCAAAATAAAAATGCAGGCCCCTGATCAAAAAACTGTAAAAAAGTTTTTCTTTCTTCCATGGTCTCCCTCTCGACTGCCATGGAATTTCTTTTTTTTTTTTTTTTTGCAGTACGCGGGCCTCTCACTGTTGCGGCCTCTCCCGTTGCGGAGCACAGGCTCCGGACGCGCATGCTCAGCGGCCATGGCTCAGCCTGCTCAGCGGCCATGGCTCACGGGCCTAGCCGCTCTGCGGCACGTGGGATCCTCCCAGACCGGGGCACGAACCCATGACCCCTGCATCGGCAGGCAGACTCCCAACCACTGCGCCATCAGGGAAGCCCCTGTCATGGAATTTTTAACTTGCTATTAAGTATCACATTTGCTCAGGCATGGGGAAAGTTGTGGTACATGTGCAGACCCTCCGAGGTGCCCAGGGTCCTGTTCCAGGACAGGGTGGTGCACAAACCTCCATCTCCCCTGTGCCAGCACCTGGGTTCCCTTTTGGGGCAGAGGAGGGCAGCAGTCACTGGGCAGAGGTGGAGGAGCAGGTGGCCGACAGCAGTCACATGAAGGCAGAGAGAGGCAGGGGGAGGTGGGACTGTGTGTGAGCTGAAGCGCGAGTCCTTGGCACAGGCTCCACGATCCCATGGGACTTCACTTACAAATTCTAAGGTGAAATTTATTAAGAATTTCAAAACAGTGACTACATAGCATTAAACCCTAAGCATGGGGCCTTTATGACTGCACTGTTTGTATGCCCATGGAGCTGATACTAACTATATTTCATCTTTCAATACCACAACCAATGATAATTTGTGTAACTATGCTTTCACTGAAAACCATGGATTACCATTTTCTTTTTTTTTTTCCTCACAAGTAAGATATCCATGTACTCATTAAATAAATGGGTAACCCACTCCCAGATTCCCATTTGGAAGACTTGATTCCTGGGATTATTCCTGGTCTAATTACTGTATCGGTGAGGGTGCCATCCACTCAAAAGTGGCGATTAAATAAATTCAAGGAAAAGACCATTTACAGATTTGTTGGGAAGGGTTAAAGAAAAATAACAAGGGACCTTGTTAAGCACCCTGGAGTTAACTGGAGTGGAAAACAGTACTGATTTTAAGTCTGAAGGGACGAAGACGGAGCTGTTTTCATGGAGAAAAATCTAGTTGTGGAATAACCAGACAGAAGCTGCATCATTCAGTAGAGGAACTCATCCACCGCCAACCACACACCAGGAAGGAGGAAGCTGGTGGATAATTATCTCTACCTCTCTTTCTTTTCTTCTCTGATCTCCTCCTGCAGCCTCCCGTTTGCCAACCAAAGTATTCCAAATGGCAGGGCTCATAAGGATGACACTTCTGAGGCACAGAACAGTATCGAGTGGGTTGTAAAACAGAAATAATAGAGCAAACAGAAGATACAGTGCAAGTCAAATTTCACTTATGTGCCTACTGCTGTACACCTAGAAGTACTCTATACAACCACCACCAAAAATAAAATAATAATAAATAATAATATAATATAATAAATATATTATATATATAATAAATAATAATAGTGTAATTCTATGGATTTAATGTGCTGAAATTTCAGATTTATAGAGTCAAGTCAACCAATCCTCAAAGATTTTCACATATTGAAAATTAAAGTTTAAGAATCCCTAACTGGAAACTAACTATTCAACGTTCAAATTCAAACGTATCATCACTGGGTTGATCTAAAAGGGTGAACAAGTTTCGGAATCATTTGTCAGGGAAAGGTTTTTGTTCTTTCTTTCATACAGTAATAATAATAATAATGATAATAATAGGCAAATTAGGCACTAAATTGAATTAATTCACGAGGAGTTTTATGGCAGCAATTTGAAATGGATTGTCAGAGACAGTCTACAGACTCTCATATTATGCCAGGCTATTTTCATAACTATTTGGATTATAACAGAATAAAGATAAAATATAAGAGGTTTGGAGGATAAAAATACCTTAGCAAAAATATTTTACGTAATACAGATGTGATTAATTAGTAGGACAATTTATCATGCTCAAAGATGATCTCAAGAACGACTGCATATTTTAACAACATGAATGTATATCAATTCATTACTATTTACTCAATAATCAGAGTGTACAACACTGTTCTGGTCTGCTTGAAGTGCAGGGAAAGTGTTACATACTTCTGCTTAAAAGCTGATTTACTGTCTTGCAAATTATTTAGAAAAACAATCACCTCTTTATCAGTCAGAATTCCTATTTGAGAGTAACAGAAGCCACTTCAATTAGTTCAAATGGAAAGCAATTTATTTAAAAAGTATCTCATAAATCGCAGGAAGCAGGGAAGGGCAAAATATAAGATGTAGAGACTATTCATCTAAAGAAAACACTAAAACCATACAGCTGAAACTGGCCCATGAGCATCAAACGCTTTATGTTTTAGCCACCAACACACCAGAAAATCTGGATTTCTTTTTTTTTTTTTTTTTTTTTTCCCGTTGCGGAGCTCTGGCTGTGCAGGCTCAAGCGGCCATGGCTCACGGGCCCAGCCGCCCCACGGCATGTGGGATCTTCCCGGACCGGGGCACGAACCCGTGTCCCCTGCATCGGCAGGCGGACTCTCAACCACTGCGCCACCAGGGAAGCCCTGGATTTCTTAATTCATCTACTTCTTCACATTGCTTTCTTCTGAATCAAGGTCACACACTGGCGCCTCTAATTGGGGAACCTAGGTTTTTGTTTTTGTTTTTCTAGGTGCAAGAAAGACTGAGAAATTCATGTTCTGGCTCCTTTTAAAAGGGTGGGAATAGTACACAAATAAAATTATGGCAAATACTCCAAACATTGGAAAGTCTTTAAAAAGGACTTCTGCGTGATGAAATAACTTGGGGCAGACTGACTTCCCACTATGGAAAAACAAAAAACAGGATATTATGTGTGAAATAACTACTTTAAACATTAAATAATACACTTCTCAGTAACCCATAGGTCAAGGAGGATACCACAAGGAAAATTACAAAAAATTATGAACTAAATAAAAATGAAAAAAAAATGAACCAAAATTTATGTCTACCATTAACACAGTTCTTACAGAGAAATTTATGTTTTAAATGTGTATATTAAATATAAAGAAAAGTCTAAAATCAATGAACAAGGCTTCCACCTCTGAAAAAGCTAGGAAAACAAGAAAAAAGTAAGGCTAAAGTAAATAGAAAAAAAAAAATAAGAGAAAGATCATTAAAATAGGAAATGGATAAATACAGAGAAAAATCATTAAAACTGAAAGCAGTTTTTCTAAAAAAGATCAACAGAATTTAAGAAAAAAAAGTAACAACACTCTAGTTGGATTGATCAAAAATAAATAAATAAATAAGGGAGAAGACAAAATCACCAATAACAGGAATTAAAGAAGAGCCATCACCACAAACGCTGCATACCCTAAAAAACGTCAGATGCAGATATATTATGATAAATTTCACATCTTGTATGAATTACAAAGTTTCCTTGAAAGGGACACATTTAAAATGATGCTAGAAGACTTATTAAATCTTAATAGCCCTGTATCCATTAAGGCCTTTGAATCTGTAATTTAAAACCTTTCCACAAAGAACATTCTGGGCCCAGAAGGCATCATTGGTCAAATCCATCAGATATTTAAGGAAGAAAAAATATCAATCCTTCACTAAATATTGCAGAAAAACAACAAAGAAGAAACATACCCAAACTCATTTTATGGGGCAAGCATTATGATACCCAAACCAGATCAAGATATTTCAAGAAGAAAAAACTAAAGACTGATATCTATCACTAATTACATAAAAGCAGGCTTAACAAAAGATTTAGCAAATAAAATACAGCATTATAAAAAAGGGTAATACATTGGGACCACGTGAGTTTCAGCAGAACTAAAATAGTGGCTTACCAATTAAAAAATGCATTGATGTAATTCACCACATTAACAGAGTAAGGGAGAAAAAACATATGATCATCTTAATAAACCACATGGTCATCTTAATACATGTTGAAAGCATTTAATAAAATGCAATATCCATTCAAAATAAAAATTCTCATAAAACTAGAACCAGAGGGAAATTCCTCAACCTGTTCAGGGTATGTATCAAAATCACATACAACTTCATGCTTAATGGTCAATGCTTCTACTCTATGATCAGAAATAAAACAAGATGTCCACGCACCAGCTCTATTCAACACTGTATGGGAAGCAACAGCCAACGGGGAAAAAAATAAATGCCAGGGGTTTGGAGGGAAAGAGGGATGAATAGGTGGAACACAGGGGATTTTTAGGAGAGCAGAACTGTTCTGTTCTGTAATGGCTGAGACATACCATGACATATTCATCAAAACTGTAGGACGTAAAATGCACATCAAATGTACCACACTGATGCAAGAGGTTAATAATAGGGAAATTAAGGGGCACATGGGAACTCTCTGCTCAATTTTTTGGTATACCCAAAACTAGTTTAAAATATCGTCTACTCATACATACTTAAATAAATAAGCAAATAAATAAAATGTGTGTAAGTATATAAATATATATATATATGTAAAAATGGTGAATCTAGTGAAGAGTAGAGGGTGTTACTTCATGTTATTCCACTTTTCAAAATGAGAAGTTGTGAGAAATATAAGGAATATATGAAGAGGTCTTCAAAATAATATTTAAGAATACATAAAATAAAATCTAAATATGTTAAAAATGTGTGTATCATCTTGGAAAAATCTAATCCTGTCATATCCCTGCTTAAAAGCATAACCAGTTTCCCACTTTTCCTAGGATAAAGACACAACCGCTTAACACAGTGTATGAGGCACCTGCCTCTTCTTCTTCGCTTCTGTCCACTGACTGGCTTCCCACCACCACAATCACCTCTACTCTTTGGGCTCCAATCATACCTAACTATACCCTAACACACCAGAGGAAACGACTCCTGCAAAGTTCTCTCTCCTCTCGGCCTTTGCACGTGCTGCTGCTTCACGCTGGCTAAGAGGGACTGAGAAAGGGATTTTCTTTTTTTTTTTTTTTCCGATATGCGGGCCTCTCACTGTTGTGGCCTGTCCCGTTGCGGAGCACAGGCTCCGGACGCGCAGGCTCAGCAGCCATGGCTCACGGGCCTAGCCGCTCCGCGGCATGTGGGATCTTCACGGACCCGGGCACGAACCCATGTCCCCTGCACTCTCAACCACTGCGCCACCAGGGAAGCCCGAGAAAGGGATTTTCATGCTGTCTCTTCTCGACTGTCCCCCTTTCTCTCCTTTTGGAAACTTTCTCTTTTGTCTTCTCTCTGTCCCCTAAATCCAGGAACATGCTTCCTTAGCACCCAGTGCTTAGTCCCATATTGCATTTAGCACACGGTATTGTAATTGTCTGCACGCTTGTCCATGTTCTCCAATGTTCTGTAAACCTAAGGACAGGACCTGTCTTTATTCCTCAGCCCCCGGTACTGGGTCTGGCACACAATAATTACATATCCAATAAATGGGCTCTTTGTGAAATAAAAAAGTTGGACTAAATGACCTAGAAGATCTATTAGCATGTATAACAATCCCAACCCCAGGAAATACCTTTTTTCTCTGAATTCCTCTGGTTCTGAGCGTCTGAATACCTCATGAGTCAGAGACTGTGGCTCCCGCGAACCCTCCACAAGTTACGTGCCGCTCAGTCGAAGGTCACGGAACGTGGACTCCATTTCCCAGCATGCCTCGGGACGTGGGGGTTGTGTTGCCCATGGGAGGCCCCGGCCCTGCGTGCGAGCTGAGGCGGTAGCCAAGGCGGAGAGGCCACGGACGCTGAGGGTGCCGTGGGTCGGCGGCCTGGTCTCCATGGCCGGTCGCGTTGCTCTATCTGGGGCCGCAAGGGCTCAGAGACCATTTATTCATCTGTTCGAGGCGACCATTCGCGTGAAGTTGGAGCAGATCCTGAGCCGCGAGATGCCGATCCCATCAGGCAGCAGATGCGTTTCCGTGGGGCCATGGTGAGTTTTAGCCTTTAGGGGCTGAACTGGTACAAGCCACGCTGTCCAGAACGTGGACTGCCCATGGGCTGGCCATCCCGGCGCGGAGCCTGCCCGGTGGAGGGATTTATTAACGGTGAGGACGCTGGCCTCATTCTACTGGCACGTGTTCATCAGACATAGCAATTTGTTAAAGCCAAAGCTAACCCAAGGGAAGGGCAGAATCACTCACTAGTGCTCTTGCCGTGAACTATTAAGGAAGGCCTGTCCAGTTACTCTGTGTTTAATGGTGACTAAGAAATCACCCTGGCCTGATGAGTTGGACACAATCCTGTATGTTAAAATAGAAATTATCATATGAGTTGCAAATAAGTAAGTAAATAAGTAGAGTTTATACGGATGAGAAATAGTTCCATTCCAGATGACATTACTCTGTGTGTAGAAAATCTCTCTCTCTCTGTATATATAAACAGTTAGATCTGATAAGAGAATATATCAGTCTCACAAGATTCAAGGTAATATACAGACCTTAATTGTATTCCTATATTTAAGCAAGGTGCAGTTGAAATTAAATACCATTAACAATAACATATAAATATATTACTTTTTGAAAAATATCCAGGAAGATATGTGCAATATATGTACACTAAAACCTATAAACCATGCTGAGAGAAATTAAGTTTTTATTCTAAATTGATCTATAGATTGAAACAATGCAGTTAAAATTTCAGTAGTCTGTATTTTCTGCAAATGGACAAGCTGAAACTATAATATATATGGAAATTCAAGGAACATAGTATGATCAAAAGAATTTTGAAAATGCAAAAGTAGAAAGACATTACAGTACCTGATTTCAAGATTTCCTATAACGCTAGAGTAATAAAAAGAGTGTGGTGTTTGTGTAAGAAACCAAATATTTGCATAATATATAATTGGAGCAGAATAGTCCAGAAATATACTCACAGGTATGTGAACAAATGACTTTCAACGTAGGTTCAGGGTAATCAGTGGGGAAAGAATAGTGTTTTCAACAAATGGGACAATTAATAATTTCAAATAAAAATGAAGTTTATATCACACTATATAAAGTTAAACTTGAAATGTGTCATAGAACTAAAACTATAAAATTTCTAGATGAAAATATAGGAGATAAAATTTGTAAACTTGGGTTATACAAAGATTTCTTAGAAAGGAAACAAAAAGTGTGAATGATAAAAACGTTTGTTAAAATTGAACTTAGTCAAAATTTAAAACTTCTGTTTCCAGGAGATACTGTTTAAAAAATGAGAAGTCTACCCACAGTCTGGAATACAAATTACATATGTAATACTAATATTCAGAATATTGTATGCACATACATACACATGCACACACATAATATATAATATCTGTATATATGTATGTAAATATATACATATACATGTGTGTGAGTATTATGGAGCTGTAAGATTATATACGTATATGTGTATACATATATGTATAATTTTACAATTCAGTAATACAAAGTGAACCAATGCAATTTAACAAAATGGTAAATGTTTTAAACAGACACTTCAACAAAGAAGATTGGCAGTTGAAAAGTAAGAACATGAAAGGTTGTCAACCTCGTTAGTCATTAGGGAAATGTAAACTAAAACCACAATGATATGTCAATACATCCACTCAAAGGGCTAAAATTTAGATATGCTAGCCAGGATGCAGAATAACTCAAACTCATTAAACTATATAGCTGAAACAGGTTATTTTATGAATATAAATAGTATCTTGATAAATCTGACTTAAACTTCCAAAGAAAGCAGCATAACATAACTCAAAGGTGGTATGAGAATATAGGAAGACGGAGGAGGGCAAAGCCAGTCAGGAAGGACTTCTCAGGGATGATGTTTGAGCTGGGTGTTGAGGATGGCTAGGAGCTACCTAGCCACGTACAGAAGCAGGCAGGGAAAGAGGGTGCATATGAAGTTTGAAGAGTTTCAGGAGATTCAACAGTATATGAAAGCCAATGAGGTATGAGAAAGGGGAGTGAAAGTGGCTCGATATAACAAGAGTTTGGGGGAGTGAATGAAGATTCAGCAGGAAATAATGCTGCCTAATATTATGTGTTAATAATTATGTATGCCTATACATAAAGAAAGACTAGTAGAAGCTAATTCATGAAGATCCTTGAATTATAAACTGAGATTTTAAACTATTTTATATGTGATGTTGTATAACCAAATGATTTTAAACAGGAGACTGATTTAATTAGATTTTATTTGTACATAAATTCTGGTTGCAGTATGGAACTCAAAATGAAACATGGGGAAACTAGGTGAGAAATGTAGTTACAAGAGAAAGATGAAAAGAGCCTAAAACAAGACATTGGCAATTACATGGGGGATGACGTACAGAAGGTGATGTGATTCTGCCACTTAGACAAGGAGAGTCAGAAGATGAGTGTGATCTCGAGGTTGGATACCTTGATGATGGTGGTGTTTCCTGGATTGAGGAATGTAATGTTATGGTCAGATTTGTGTTAGAAGTTAGAGAATCAAAGGTATGGTAATAAATATGCTGAATCTGAGGTAACTGTGGTATAATTAAGTATAGTCTGGTACAATTTCTTTATTCCTTCCCCTCAAAATTGCATTTGTTTTGTCCTTTATGCCTCTTTAAAACCAAATATTTTCTTGTAGAGCTTTTAAAAATTGAATAACTTTTCCCCCTATCCTTACTCTTGATCTTCTGTCTTCTACTGTAAAATTATTTACTTTAATGTGTATAGTGATGATGTGTATAAATATACACACAACCGTCAGATCTCTTACAAACACGTGTAATTTGCAGGTCCTCTCTTCTTTCTTTAGACTGTGTATTTTCTAAGGGAAGTAGCTTTAGCTTGCTCCCTAATATAGTGACACTTGAAAAATCTCTCTGAAAAATAGCTCAAATTCTAGAGAATTAGGAGGCCTGATGAGCTTCTCAGTATTTAGTCTGGATAATCATGTTTTGTTGTTGATGCTGCTGTGCTCTTGTTGTTGTTTATCTATTACCAAGCTTCTCTTATTTTGCTTATGATTGATTTGTTTCGGAGCTGATTAAACTTCTATCAGATATCAGGCAAAGGGAGAGGGAAAAGATAATATTTAACTGAACCCATTTTGGTATTGATTTTGAGCTAAAAGGTACACATTGCATTGTTAAAACTCATATCTTAGGCTTCTTGAAATAGGGGGAAAATCCTTTCCGTGTGGTGAGAATATTTTTAGAGAAGAATCACTTCCCTCTTTTTAGTAAACACTTCAAACTATATAGCAGGATCATGATGGATTTCAACGGATACAAATTAACTAGCAGTTATGGAAGATGAATAAATTGTATGAATCAGCACCTGGCATATATGTGGTGTTTTATCTAAGTTTTATAAAAACACAAGGTAAAGACATTTTCACATTTTTAGCATATGTTCTAGTTGAGTATGCCAATTATAAAGCAAATAAAACATTAGGAACTCATAATATTTTTTAAATTCTTTTAAAAAATGTGTTCCGCTTAGTCAAAACTATTTGAGATTAATCTCTGAGTCATAATCTATAAGAATTCCAGGGAAGACAGGATATTGCCTGAGATGATGGTATAGTCTGCTCTCCAAAGTGTACAAGTGTATGAAATACTGGAAGTTGTTGATTTCATTTCTCTTGTGAAAGAAAAATAATCATTCAGAGCAGAACACACACACACAGACATACAGTGAGACACCACATCTAATAGAATGGCTAAAATAAAAGATTGAAAACACGAAATGTTCATAAGAATGCGGAACAATACAAATTTGCTGGTGGGAGGGTAAAATATTGCAACTAGTTCAGTAAACTTTCAAAATTATTGAGTAGTTTCTTACAAAGTTAAGCATGAAACAACTCCATGGTCCAATAATCCTATTTCTAGACATTCCCAAAGAAAAATGAAAGTTATGCCCACAAAAGCAGTTGTACAAAAATTTCATAAAAGTATTATATATAATAACAAATAAAGTAAAACTGAGAACAACCCAAATGTCAAACCGTAGGAAAATGGATAAACACGATTGTGATGTATTCATACAATGAAATACTACCCAGCAATTAAAAAAAAAAAAAAAAAGGAATACACTAGAGATACATGCAGTAGCAGAGACTCAACTGAATGATTTATGTCAGTTAGTCATTGCCTTTCAGCTTCTGTAGCAAAGCAACTAAGTTCTGGTGAATGAAATAGGAATCAAATAGCTAAGAGGTACTTAGCGTTCATTTTTTGGAGGGGAGAGAAAATACTTCTGTGGCTCTTTTTATTATTAAGTGTGGTGCTGATGTTGTGGCTAGAGCTGCAGTGTTCATCTTGGATAGGTAGGGAAGCTTGCGGATGAAAACAACCAGTGGTTGAGGTTCCTGTTGATTTTAGGAACTTCCTTTAAAAGACCTCCTTTTTTTACACAAGAGAAAAAACTCTTGAATATTTAAAGGAGGGCTTTTTTTACTAGAAACCGAGCACAATGTTTACCTGATGCAAACATTCTACTACATGTTTACCTAGAGCTCACTCTGCCCTCAGAACTGTACTAAGCTATGTCTTGAAATGATTTTGATGGTGACCCACAGTAAGAATTTACTTTATATCACAATCCAGTATTCACATACATATTTTTTCTTATCTATAATGGAAAAATATTTTAAGAAACAGTATTTTATCCTTGCTATGTGCAATATATATTCAATATATCTATCCAATATATGTGATATTTGAAAATAGTGTTGGGTTAATCATGCCAAGAAGAACAAAAAGGGAATATAGAGGGAAAAATAATGTTAATCCTCGTTTAAGCAAAGCAATGTCTGCTGCAGATAGAAGGAATGAATGAGAGAAGCTAACAATTTAGTAATTACTCTGTGCCTGGCAGAGTGTTAGGTGGTTTGCATAGGTTGAGATCATTTGATTTTTATAAAATGCTGTGAGTTATCTACATTTAGTAGACAGTTGTAATTATTTGAGGTGAAAGAATTGTACCCTAACTTATGTAGTTAATGGGTCCTAGAGCCAGGATTCAAACTCAGGCTTGTCTGCCAACTGTGTTACTTTCAACTATTCACTTCTTTTTTTTTAAATTAATTTTTATTGGAGTATAGTTGCTTTACAATGCTGTGTTAGTTTCTGCTGTACAGCAAAGTGAATCAGCTATACATATACATATATCCCCTCTTTTTTGGATTTCCTTCCCATTTAAGGTCACCACAGAGCACTGAGCAGAGTTCCCTGAACTATACAGTAGGTTCTCATTAGTTATCTATTTTATACATAGTATCAATAGTATATATATATGTCAATCCCAATCTCCCAGTTCATCCCACCTCCCCCTTTTCCCCCCTTGGTGTCCATATATTTGTTCTCTACATCTGTGTCTTTATTTCTGTTTTGCAAATAATATCATCTATACCACTTTTCTAGATTCCACATATATGCGTTCATATACAATATTTGTTTTCCTCTTTCTGACTTACTTCACTGTGTATGACACTCTCTAGGTCCAGCCACGGCTACAAATGACATAATTTTGTTCCTTTTTATGACTGAGTAATATTCCATTATGTATATGTACCACATCTTCTTTATCCATTCCTCTGTTCATGGACATTTACGTTGTTCCCATGTCCTGGCTATTGTAAATGGTGCTGCAATAAACATTGGGGTGCATGTGTCTTTTTGAATTATGATTTTCTCTGGGTATATGCCCAGTAGTGGGATTGCTGGGTCATATGGTAGTTCTCTTTTTAGTTTTTTGAGGAACCTCCATACTGTTCTCCATAGTGGCTGTATCAATTTACATTCCCACCAACAGTGCAAGAGGGTTCCCTTTTCTCCACACCCTCTCCAGCATTTATTGTTTGTAGATTTTTTGGTGATGGCCATTCTGAACAGTGTGAGGTGATACCTCATTGTAGTTTTGATTTGCATTTCTCTAATAATTAGTGATGTTGAGCATCTTTTCATGTGCCTCTTGGCCATCTGTATGTCGTCTTTGGAGAAGTGTCTATTTAGTCTTCCACTCATTTTTTGAGTGGGTTGTTTGTCTTTTTGATATTGAGCTGCATGAGCTGTTTGTGTATTTTGGAGATTAATCCTTTGTCAGTTGCTTCATTTGCAAATATTTTCTCCCATTCTAAGGGTTGTCTTTTCGTGTTGTTTATGGTTTCCTTTCCTGTGCAAAAGCTTTTAAGTTTAATTTTTGTTCGTTTGTTTTGTCTGTTTTTTCTGTGAACAGTGCTATTAGCTTGTTTCATTTTCACTCAAATGATGCCTTTGGAAATTTGAGAACTAAAGAAAAAAGTAAATAAAATAAAGGAAAATTATTTTGTTCACTTTTGCTCAAATGTACCTCCCAAATATGGTCTTTGATGGGCCAATTCAAAAGCAGTCCAATTTCAGTGGATTCACTTTACATCTTAGAAATAGCCATGTTCTGTCTTGCATGTTCCTGAGCATTGCTATGGGATTTCATTGCTCTGAACTTGAATTTATTTCTCTCTCTTGTTTTTTACAAGATTGTTTTAGAAGTTATGAGTATTAAGTACCAAATCAAATTGTTGCTGAATTGGGCATTGGAGTCATAAAGACATTAATACAAATCCTACAAATACAAATCTCTAAGTAAAAATGTTACCTTGTGCAAATTATTTAACTTCAGTTTCCTCACCTGTAAGATGGTGATATAAACATCAACCTCACAATGTTGGTTTTAGAATTATATATCTAAAGCAGTAAATATAGAATGAACATTAGTAGTGTTAAGTGTTCAAGCTTCAGGTCACACAGACCTAGTTCAATATCCTGGCACCTTCATTACTACCTGAGTAAACTGGCAGTGTTACTTAACCTAGCTGTAAGTCTTTCTTTTCTTTCTGTAAACATTAAAAATACTCCTTTTGTGATAGCTGTGATATTATAAAAGATAATTTATTTGAAGTGCTTATCACAAAACATATTTAGGCACTCAAATGTTAGCACTTGTCATCATTCCTTAATGGATTAATAATGAGTTCATATATGAAATAGATGCTTCCAGATTTTAGCAGACAGGCTTTTAGAACCCTGTTAGGAAAACCAATTAGTGCAATAAATCTTGTGTCTTGGAGAATTATCAAACTCCACCTAACAGTATAAATATCTGCTTACATAATCCTGCAGTGCTAGTTCTGGGGGACTTCTGACTGACCTCATTGAAGAAAAGATAGATGTAAAATGATTAAAACATGTACAAACTGTTGAAATATATTTCTTTGTTTTGATATTTGAATAATTAATCAGAAAATATGCTCAATGTAAAAGTGAAAACAGATGTTTTTCCCACCATTTGGCTTAATGTATTTTAGGTCATATACTAATTCTTAATTACATTGGGAGCAAAGATGAAAAATTCCATCTGGGACATAAAGTATTCTTTTCTTTATTTAGAGATTTCTCCTTGTGAACTCTTTAGTGTATTATAAGTCACTTTAGTGAAATCTTCATGAACATTAGATGATTTTTTTTAACTGTCACTACTTCAGAATAATCCACTTATTGCTCAAGATTAATCTGTATTTCTGTATGACACACACAGACACATGAGCAATAAATCAACATTAGGATTTTGCAGTTGTTTGATACACAGCAAACCTAGTTAATACAGTCTGTTGCTTTCCCTTTCTTCAATTTAATAGATACCCTGTCTGATTAATTCTGTTAACCTTAAAGCCCCTGAATAATTCCATTTCTGAGGCACATTTTATCTAAGTTTCCTATTGGACTAGTGCTTTCTGCTGGTACCTTATATTCAATCTATAACCAGTGACGTTACAATAGGCAAGATTGGAATTAATTTTAGAATGTGGAAAAACTTTATCAAAAAGGGCTCATGCAGGAATAAAGATGCAGACGTAGACAATGGACTTGAGGACACAGGGAGGGGGAAGGGTAAGCTGGGACGAAGTGACAGAGTGGCATGGACATATATACACTACCAAATGTAAAATAGATAGCTAGTGGGAAGCAGTCGCATAGCACAGGGAGATCAGCTCGGTGCTTTGTGACCACCTAGAGGGGTGGGACAGGGAAGGTGGGAGGGAGACGCAAGAGGGAGGGGATATGGGGATATATGTATATGTATAGCTGATTCACTTTGTTATAAAGCAGAAACTAACACAACATTTTAAAGCAGTTAATTATACTCCAGTAAAGATGTTAAAAAAAAAAGGGCTCACAAGGCTAATTTAAAATTAGTAGGAGTCCTCTTGTCATTTAATTTGCTGCTAGCCTAGGAAGTACAATAGTCTCAGCAACTTTGCAAAGCAACTACTGGCTTGATTGAAATTTAAGACACAGGTGATTGATCAGTTTATATCCTGCAGGGCAAATTTACTGTTGGTGAGGTGGTCTCCATAAATGCAAAGATAATCAGCCAGCATTTCCATACAGCTGTATATCTATACCTTAGCTCAAATTTCCCATTATTATTGGTTTGAAATCCACTCATCCTTGTTTTTCACCATTTGATCTAATTAATCTAAAAGCATCAGCTAATTAAATGGCTCAGAGCTATCATTTTGAAATAACTAATAGAGCTATAATTTGGATACATTCATATACAATCATATTGCATACAATCGTATGCCACTTGATTTTATACAATATTGGCAATAATTGCTAGTAATTGCAAAGTTACTTTTCTGTTTTCAGATTAAAACAATACCCAAAATACCACTACTTTGATATCTGCCAGGTTAATTGATAAATATAAATTGATCATGAACACATTTTCTATCAATATATCTTATTTTAGAGTCCAAAAGTTGAAAGATCTGGTTGGAGTCACATGAAACTTAAAGCACAAAAATACTCTTTGCATCAGGATTTTAAGGCTTCATTTCGGAGATATCAACTAGAAAGTTATTTGCAAAAAGGCATCGTTTACTAATTATTTTTTCTCATCTTGAGGGCAGATTTAAATTTTAAGACTTGTACATGCATCTTCATTTGATATTTTTATATTACATAATTTTGTATAAGAATAATTCTTAGTCAAGCAGAACCTTTTCCTGGTGCTAAAAACTTAAATTCTTAAACAAATGTTTTATACCAGGGAAGTTACTAAATTCTTTAAATTGGTACCCACCTATGAGTATATTTTGACCTTTTTTCATTCCACATTGTATATATTATTTCTACTGTTACATCTAAAACAGTTTATCAAATCTGAGTAAATAATGCCAAGTTGGAGTTTCTTTCTGTCTTGTTCCACTCCCTCCATTCCCATTATCACCTTTCCTCAACTTTTCATCTAAAATGAAAATTTATTGCACCCAGGTAAAGGACCAGTAGTATGCTTCATTCAGGAGCTACAAACATGAAGATGAAACAGCCTGTTGTTCTCAGATCCTTCAAAGATCAGGAGCAAAGGGTACACAAATATTAGTAACACCAAAGTAGTGTGACAAGTTTTATGATGGAAGTATAATCATGGGTGAATATGACAGAGAGATAATCATCTCTGCCTAATGAATAAAGGAAGGCATCCCAGATGCTGTAAATATTTTCAAAAGGGCCTATTCAAGCCAGATTTTTTATATCAAAGGAAGAAGGTAGGACTATTCAGATATAAGTATGTTCTGGAATAGAAAATGCAACAAGTGTTTAGACTTAGTATTTAAGGCTAGGGGACCATAGTGTACTACTTTATAAAACTGTGGATCCTGAATGGATATGAGAATAACTTTATTTTGGCTAAGGGGTTTGAATAATTTCCTCCTCTGAATTTTACCCTAGAAAGTGCTGGGGTGAATGGGGTGAAGGAATGACATTGGGCTAGTGAAGGTCAAAGGAGAGTATCAGATTTATCTGTAATGAGCTATTATTTCCAGTGGAAATTATTTTAATAAGTTATTACTATTACTATAATTTTTCAAAATTAGAAATCTGGAAAAAATCTCTGAAAACAGTTGTGTCAAAATATTCAAGGTGGTTAATTCTGGAATGTAGGCATCTAAAAATTTTCTTCCTTGAACTATTTTTGAGATTTAAAAACTCATCTAAAGTTAAAAATTTGACCACTCCCAAAGAGAATCTATTTAACTGGAAGTTTGAATGACAGATTAATTAAATTTAGAATAAGGGCCGTGGGGAGTAGAGTAGGCAAAATGGATAAAAGGGGTCAAAAAGTACAAATTTGCAGTTATAAAATAAATAAGTCATAAGGATATAATGTGCAACACAGTGACCATAGTTAACAATACTGTACTGTATATTAAAAAGTTGCTGAGAGAGTAGATCTTAAAAGTTCTCATCACAAGAAAAAAAATTGTAACTAGGGTGACAATATTAACTAGATTCATTGTGGTGGTCAGTTTGCTATATTTCCAAATATTGATTCATTACCTTAATATTGTATGTCATACTTCAATTAAAAATGAGGGCAGAGATATCAGATAAGAGATGAAAGCAGTAGTCCAAGTAAAAGGTAATATGTTTCTATATGAAAGGAATGGCAGTAGGAGACTGAGTTTACAGACTCACTGCTTTATTAAATAAAAGAAGCATCCTTCACAATACAGTTCTATTACAGTGAGTTGGAGGTATTACTTCATGTTAACTAGAGAGATATTTTTGTAATTAAAAAAAGTTAAGATTTGTAATTAAAATTTTTATAGTGTCTAAATGAAGGCAATAGTATAAAACAACTACGTGCAACAGATGACAATTCTAAATTAATTCCTAGATTTTTTTAAGAGCCAATCTATATGTTTAAAAGGTAGGTAATGTGTAGAAGGCTTAAAGCCAAGAGCTAAGAGGAATCAAATCACATTTTTAGAGCATAAGATGAGGCATTAATCGTCTGTGAGGGTAAAGAAAGCAGAAAGATTTAGAAACTCATACTCTAGACATAACAGTATATTCAAGAAATGCAGGTGCATGTGAAGGCTTGAGAAACATAATTTGTATCTCCCTTGACTTTGATGAGTTCTCTAAATCTTTATGGAGTGTACATCATGCCATGTTGCATTCTGTTAAGTTATGGAACCTAGCTATGACTCTAACTCTCACCTTCTAACTCTCACATGTCACTTTTTGTCCAGAATCCTTTTATATTAATGGATTTGCAAACCTATTATATATATTTTACTTTCTCAAAGAGTGCTGAACATAGGAAGTAAAATTGCCATTCCTCATGTGTAGCACATCTATTGCCATACCTAATACCATGGTCATAATTAAAATCTCTAGTCAATCACACCTCTCTTTCCCACTGAGACCATATCCAGCCCACATCCTTTCCAGTGAGCCTGCCTTGACAAATTTTTGTATCTAAGTTAATACCTAATACAGGGTCAATAAATACTCACTTGAATGAAGAAATAAACGGTTAAATAGTAGTCCATTGTGTATACAACATTTATCCATTTATCCATCAATGGACACTTATGTAGCTTTCATGTCTTGTCTATCGTGAAAAATGCTGCAGTGAACATGGAGGTGAAGATATCTCTTCAAGATAGTGATTTCATTTCATTTGGATATACATCCAGAAGTGGAATTACTGAATCATATGGTCGTTGTATTTTTTTTTTAATTTTTTGAGGAACCTCCATAGTGTTTCCCATAGTGGCTTTACTAATTCACATTCTCCCAACAGTGCACTAATTTATATTCCCCCAACAGTGCACAGTGTCCCTTTTTTTCCATATCCTTGTCAGCATGTGTTATTTCTTGTTTATTTGTTTTGTTTTGTTGTTTTGGTAATAGCCATTCTAATGAGTGTGAAGTGATATCTCATTGTGCTTTTTATTTGCATTTCCCTGATGATTAGTGATGTTGAGCACCTTTTCATGTACTTGTTGGCCAAGACATACAGGTTGTTTGCCCATTCTTTAATTGGATTCTTTTGCTGTCACATTGTGTGAATTCTTTGTACATTTTGGATATTAAACACTTTCAGTTACATGGTTTACAAATATTTTCTCCCATTCCATAGGTTGCCTTTTCATTTTGTTGATTGTTTCTTTTGTTGTGCAGAGCCTTTTAGTTTAACTCATCTTTCACTCTCCACAATCACAGGCATATTTCAATAAGCATCAGAACTACAGTCTCACAATCCTGACCCAGGAAGTATAATTTAGAATTAACTTCCTTCCAAATTAAGACATTCCTCTGATGAGCTGCCCAGTGGAATAAAGTTACATTCTCTGACAGTCCTTAGCCCCACCCAGCTGATCTTTTGTACAGAGATATGTGAATGAGACCTTCTAATACCAAGTTACTAAAAGCATCTCTCTGCTGCCTTGGCTATGTCTTCACTTAGCTCATTTTACTTTCTATCGCAGCCTCTCTGAGATGGGTTTAGCACTGCTATCATTTAAAGGCAGCAAGATATCTTCAAGAAAAACAACTGTAAAATCCATCCATCCTATTGACGTCAATTGCTTAGGAAAGGAGTGAATACAGAAAACTTCTTAGAGAGTCAGCTCTGCATGTTTTATCTCTTTTAGATTTCCAAGTGAAAATAATTATTGGAAAGCCTGGGGTTGTTACTGATTATAAAACAGTGATTTTCCCCCTCCTATGATTTTTAAAACTTCAGTAGTTTGAACTATTTGAATCAAAGTTTAAACTTTGATTTAGATAGCTCTTTAAGAATTTTGCAATGTCAGCTGTGAAGTTTGAACTGGATTATCTTTCTCCTGAATGCTTCAGACATGAGCATGATTCCAGCCCAGATTTTACTTTAACCTGCTTGACTGAACTTTCTGGTGATTCTAGTCAATTGGAACTTCAGCACTCGAATTCTGTCCCTGTTGGTAAGCTAAACTTTAGATTGATATTTTTGAGTATCTTAACTTACATCTGTACTTTTTAAATGTCAGATGTATAAAAAATAAATCTTGATGTCATTTACTTTGCAGTGGTATAGCTGATGCCAATTTGTTTCTTGAGTTATTTTTTTCCTGAACGATATAAATAAATTTTTATAAAAAAGAACAGAGGGTTTGCCAATAGAATAAAGTGTCAGAAAACAAATTCAGTGAACTAAAAAAAAAAAAAAGTTAATAGTGAAGTAGATTTTGTTTGTCTGAACACTCAAGCCTATCAAGGCTTAGTTTTATTTGGGATGACTGATGGAATCAGGGATTTTATCCATAAACTGCAAAAAAAAAAAAAAGTCCTGCCATCTTTCATTCCTTTCTTTTATTTCTGTTTCCTTTTACATAATTACATAAAGGATAATATATGTTTTACTTTCTCATTAAGAACAAGATAATATTCCTTTTGGTTATGTTATTTTATAACTTGGACTGTGTTAGCTGACAGTGTTGATAGAATTCAAGGCGAAGAATTTCTTTTTTGATATCTTTGGGTTTTACTTATTCAGAATCTCAGTTTTCCTTCTTGCTCTGCAATTTTGAGGAAATAATGCTATACACTAATAGTATGCATTCATCAAAAATTTCTGAGGGTTTGGTTTTTAATGAGATGTCAATAGTAAATTGTGCTTTGTAGAAAAATTTTGTATAATAAATAAATAATACTTAAGTGTTATTCTAAAGGAAATTTCCATTATGATTTAGATGATCATCTTTACTCATAAAAAAGGCGTGTAATGTGAATGTAACAGTTAAGCAGAACCTTCATAGCTTTTGATGTTACTGGACATTAATCTTTGTCCAATGAAAAATATTTGTAGAAATAATAAATTCCATTTGGCAACCAGAGGATTATTCCAAGAGAATTTGGCACATTTATTGATTTTGAGGTGTTTAAAAAGAATTTTTATGTGACTCCCAACCAATCACTAATTTTTTTGTTCATAGATTCTTTTGTCTTGTATGACTTGTTTTACAGTATAGGCAGTTCTACAATCAGGAGATATAACAATCTTTTCTACATTTTCTTTCAACTGTAAGAAGAGAGATTTCCATGCTATTGTTTTTTTTTTCTTAAATTGAGAGTCTTCCTGGGTATTGAACCTACAATTTCATAAAGTGAAAAAGTCAGTTCTTTAAGTAAACATAGGAAACTTGGACAGGAAGATAAAATTTATAAAGTATTTGCCAGTTCAGTCATGTCCTTTGCAACATATTTTATCTTCTAGTCATCTCTGTCACAGCACATCTATTCCAATTGATTGAAATGCTGTCTTTATGTAGTTGACCTGCACATCTATAGCTTAGGTATAAACCCAGAGCCTGGAAGACACTTCCTCACTGATATCCTAGCAGTGCCTCAGATTCAACACAACTAAGCAAAACTTCCTAAAAACACCTCCTCCTTCTTACATCCTTTTTTCTGTCAATAACCCCTTAGCATATATTGCAGTATAAAGTTTGTGTTTATTTTTATGCATATTAGTTTAATATTTGTCTTCTCCACCTCTTTGACCAGCACTGTAGCCCCAGTACTCAATAGGGTGCCTGGCAATAAAAGACTATTTTTGCCTTGACTCCCTGACTGCCTGCCTAAGGGACTGAAAGATTGGCCCTCTTCATTCCCCCTAGCGCATGCACCTGTGTGGACTTCTAACTGATCTCACCTCCACGTTCTCCATAACAAGCCTCTTGCCCATTGACAGCCACATAGTCCTTTGTAAGTACAAGTCTGACCTATTTCCACTTTTGTTTACAATTTCTATAATTCTCTGTGACCTAGGTTATAAACCTGGTGCTCTAGGATCTAAATCTGTTTTTTTCCAAAACTTTTCCAGCTTCATATAACCTACACGTATCCTACAAGAATGACTTACACTTTCAGTCAGTGTGCATATTATTCTTTCAGAATAATTTCCAATAATTCTTTCTCCCTGCCTCTATTAAGATCTCACTAAGATAAAATACTGTTTTATTCCCAAATACCTATGGTTAACTCTCTGTATAAAGGAGTTTTTCCTGTTGCTAAACTTCTACAAAATGTTTGTTCTATGTGTTAAATGCTCACATTCAATTTTTTTTTTTTGTAAATACATATGCTCATGGCTCCTCTCCTGTTAAATTATGTTTCTTAAGGGTAATTGCCATTTCACAATTGTTTGTGTCTGTGCATGATACATAGGCAATAAATATGATTCCGTGAATTACCAATTAGTACAGTAAAGTTTATCTTTTAATGAATTTTCTGTCATATGTGGTATTTACTTAAATCAAATTATACATGTATTTTAACAGCCAAAATATTATGTAGAAATTATTACACAATTAGTTACCTGATGATAACAGGTACCTGGAATTTGTTTTTCATTTGAAACTTTTATGGAGCATTGAGCGTTCTAGAATCTGTTTTGTATGCTAGATCTTTTCGCCCTATTTCTAATAAAATCAACTTGTATCCTTTCATTCAAAATATATTAATTGAATATTCACGATTTAGAGTTAGTGCTTGGATGTCTATATGAAAATGAAAATAAGCTGATAGTAGAAGTAGGGAAAGAGCTGTGTCCTTTTAATCTCAGTGGTGTGGCAGTATGTTTTTAACATTCATATGCACATACTCCTAGCATGGGAAAATAAAGTATAAGAGATGAATGTTAGTCCATAGAAAGTTGAACAGGTCTGCCTAAAAAGAAATATGTTCCATTGTCAGCAAAAGCAGTATTTATACCTTTCACTTACTTATTTAATACCTTGACGGTAACTCATACCTACAGAATTTCAATAGTTCTCACAAGACATCTATGAGGTAGATTTCATTAATCTTAAACTCTATTCCCTAGAAGAAAAATTCAAATTTCGGAGAAGTAATTTAATTGGACCAAAGTCACATACATATAGTGGGAGAGAGTGTGCGTGTGTGTGAGTGTGTGTGTGTGAGTGGGTGTGTGTGTTGGGGAGGTGGCACAGACAGAGGGAAACTGAAGAGCTCTTAATCTGTTTTCTGTCTGTAAGCTTAGTGTTCTTTTTTCCTCCTTAACACAACTTGGAAATTAAGTTTAAAAAAGTCACGTGGGAGAAAAATGCTTTGTTGTGTTCCAGAAATGGATTTAATCAGTAATGGGTAATGAGGATATAAATTTCGTGTCCGGACTCTGGAATGTGCTTTAAATGACTTGTAAGCCTGTGAGCATTTCATCATCATGGCCATCGTGGTCATCATCCCCTTTGTGGTATTAATGACAAGCACATATATATAATTTCCTGTGTATCAGGCAGTGCTCTAATTGTTTTATATCTATAATGTTTATATTTATGTATAAACATATGTTTATATCTGACATACTTTGGTAAATATATATGTACACATATTTACATATTTAATTTCTCACTTTCAGCCCTATGGAGAGTTAGGTAACATTATTATTTCCATGTCACACTACTAGCCAACCAACAAATATTTCCTCAACCTTAAGAAATCTGTAGTGGAGCAATGGATCATTCCCTGCTGTGAGATCAGTGGTACACATTTGACACATGGGCCATCGTGAACAATAAGAAACTAATTATGTGTACATAAATACAAACAGTGGTTACCACTGATTCATAGATATTTATAAAATCTACACATCTTTAATTTTCTGTGACAATCTGTTATACATCTATAGTTCATAAAACTTATTTAAACCTAATTATGCCTTTGATTTTCATGACTTTTTGTTGACTGGCTCTACTTGAAGTCTAGAGGCCCGCCATTTAGGAAGCAGATCATTTGTTCATGTTATAGTTACTATAATAGACCAGAAAGAAGACATGACTATTCCTGACTGAAGCAAACCTGAATGCAATTTTAAAAGATTTCTTCTCCCCTTGTCTAGTGTCTGCCTCTATGGATGTTTAATTCTCAATTAGGTTGACTTACTGCTCTGTCTTTACATCTGTTTTACTGTATCCTTGATACTTCTGAATGCCTGTTTTTTGTTTGTTTTTGCCAGCTCCTCAGGGTTTCCTACCTATTTCTATTTTTCATGAATTGTTTTTCTAGGTCCAAATTAACCTATTGCTACATGGTGCGGATGTGACATTCCTTTAGAATTTAAGTACCTCAATACAATTAGATAATAACCTCTTTACATAAAATCTTACATTATTAAAAAAAAAAAAGTTGTGTCAGTTATCCCAATTATATGAAAAAAAACCAGTACCAGTAAACATCCAATTGGAACAATGGGCTGCATACTGAAACAGTATGGATATAATTCACATAAGTACTGATATAAATACTTCACAGTGGTGGTAAGTATGCAGTGCTAATTCCGAAGAATTCAAGATCATTTGGTCCTTCATCTGTTATTCCTTCCAAAACAGGTATGTCCCACTGGTAGTCATTTAACTTCCAGTGTGATAAAGTAACATTTCAATCAATGTGATCCATAATTCACTTAGCTAATAGCATAATCTTTAAAAAATTTTTTTCAGTGGTTGAAAAGCTTTTGGCCATAATAGATAGTATAACATTTTTCTAGAGTTTCAGACAATACAGTCTATCATATTCAAGAATGTATGTGATTAAGTTTCTTAATTTCATTTAATCTAGAATTGCACATTTATTAGACCTTAGAACGCTTTTACATAGAACATTTCCTAACATCCTGCAAGGTTTGCTTTGGAGATTTAGTGTTAAAGAATAAATTATATAACTAATGAAGTAATGGGAGAACTCTAATAAAAAATCAGGATAGGGTCCCACTCAGGCACCAACAAACTATGTCACCTTAGGCAAGGTTTTAACATCTCTCCTGGATGATTTTCCTAATCTACACAATATCTAGAATAGATTAGTTGACCTTGAAGGCCACTGACAATTATAAAAAATCTTAACGAAAACAATTAGAATTAGAACATTTCCAAAGGGCATCATTAAGCTTGGTAAAGCCAATAATATAAAGATGGGCAAAGACAAAATATCTGTTTACATGTAAGTTATAACAATAATAATGAGTGTCAACATATGCAAAGAACTTCATAATTTACAGAGCTCTTTTACATTTGATTTTTCGACCACTATGTATATGAAATCATTTTATTACTCCCAGTTTTACAAATAAAGAAACTGAATATCTAACAGTGATACTTTACAGTGAAATTTTAGTAAGTGGCAAACCAAGAACTTAGATCCAGACTTTCTCCAATTCCAAATGTTATTGCCACTATACTACTACAAGTATGAGTACCACCATTGCTGCTATGATTATAACGAAAAATAGCAAAAACAACAATATTTACTATGTTAATTGCATACCAAGCACTTCTGATCTCATTTTACTCTCCCAATACTATTGTGAAGCATGGAGAAATTAAATAGTATTATAATCACTCATCATATTTCAAATATAGATTTATAGATTACTAACTTACAGACTAATTTGCTATTTTCAATTCAGAATGGTTGAGCTGATATCTTTGTAAGGAAAAAAATACATTTACAAGTAACTAGATAAGCTAGGAAAGACTACTTGGCCTATTGAAAAGTAACTGTTAACATGCTGATTTTAAATAATGACTATATTCATTTCAATTGTGTTCTATATATTTGGTGAGGCACTTGCAGAATCTTTTAATCATTTTTTTTCCTGTTTAAATTAGGAAGCTAATTCAATTCAAATGATTTCTAGTAAACTAATCCTAACTTTTGACCAGCTATCATTAAATACTAGAAGCTGACATGATTGCTATATTTTTAAAAATTGCCTTTGAGTTATTTCCATAAGAGACTTGCTTCCTTCTCTAAATTCTTATTTTTAAGAGATCCAAACATCTTAGCAAGGTGCTGGTGTACTATGGATTTACAGTAACATTTTGAGGCAAGTAAGCATCCTCTCTGTTTTCTTTTGTTTATAGCTGAAAATTAACTTGAAATGATTTATTCAGAGTCATACAGCTACTTACTACCAAAAATGAAGATGAGAAGCTGGGTCTCATGGTTCCTTGTCTATTGCATTTCACACTATTAAAGTAAATATCTTCCCTCAAAGGTTTCTTAGTATCATGTCTCCCTGATACCAGATGAAAATAAATCTACTCCACTGAAGTATAACTGAGTCATAAGACAATAAACTATTGTACTTTCCTTAGAATAACAGATTTTTAAGGTCTCATACGATCCGAAACAAATGCTATATTTTCCAAAAAGTGTTACAACATTCAGTAGTAGTCAGAGGAGTAAACATAAACTCATTATAAATATTACATAACATCCCCATCAAACTATATGATCACACACACATGCACACACACACACACATTCAGTCACTGCACTTTTTAGAGAATTTGTCTATTGTTATCTTTCCGGATATGTTCTAGAACCCAGAAATGACTGACCACTCTGCTGAAATTCTCGTTGTGCTAAGGTCAGCATAAAAACAAGCTTTTCATCGTCATGGGTGGTTTGGGGTTTTATGAGCTGGGCTTTGCAATGATTATTTCTTTGTCTCAAAAAATGAAGAGCATGACTACTAAGGATATGCAAGGAAATCCAAAGAATAGGCTGTGTGTTCCCTGACCTTGGGGTAAAGGATGAACATCCAACTAATTGCAGCCCAGAAGACTATCTCTGATCAAAAATTAGAAGACAGGCTACTACGTAAAAAGATTTTTGTTCAGTTAGAAGTATATAATTAGAGATCCTAACTTCTTGAGATGCTTAGAACTATGACCAGTTGCCACATGACTAGTTATAGTTATGTTGTTACCATCATCAACTGTTCGTGTTTATTAGATGTCTACTCTGTGCCCAACTCTCTGCCAGTCTTTGAGAAATGTAAAGTATTTGGAAGGTCCAGTGCCTGCTCTAAATTGTACTCTCTAAATCTAGTTATGAAAAAAATCCATATGTGTGATTGAAATAGGTGACTGTCTCATCCTGCCAGTGTCATTCAGGGCAGAAACATATCAACTGGGAGGATAGTGCTTTTAGAGAGGTAGTTCTTAAAGCCAGAGTGTAGCCCACAGAGCACTTGAATTAGAATCACCAGAATACTTGGAATACATGAAGATTCTAGGATCCCATCCTAGACCCTTTACATGTAAACTCTGAAAATCCAGAAATCCAGATTTTAGAAATTTCTCACATTATGACCGTATACACCAAAGGTTGAGAACTGATGTTGTTGTCAGTGGTCACGATAGGTTCACTGGCAAGGGCTCCTTACAGTGATCACTATGTTGTGGCATTTTTTCCCGATTATTTCTGATCACAGCAATTTGCAGTCAACTATAACTCTTGTCAGCAACTTGTTTAATGGCTGTTGATCCATTTATATACTTGCCAGAGTGTCTTCCTATTTTTCTTACATCTACATATCACCCTCAGATAAATTCAGATTAAGTCCCTTCTAAAAAGCCCTTCTTCTCATCCCTTATATAAAACATTTTATTTTCTCTATATTGGATGCCCATAATACGTATTTATGTGGCACTGATATCAGTGTAAAATGTTTATTTTTTTTCATTTAATCTTGCATTTAAATGTTTTAGCTGTTAGATATTGGGTGTAGCTTTCAATGTAATTTTATCAAATAGAGAATAAACTCCCACAAGATAAAAGATATGTTGTACTTCTTTTCCCTCAAGAGGGACCAACAGAGAGCTCTATGAACAGAAGGAGCTGCATTACTTGTTCCTAATATGAGTTTACAAAGATGGACCAGTTGATAGAAATCTTTACTTCCTTTGTGGATTTTTTAATATAACTCTGATCTCTTAATGGCTCTGCCGAGGGGCCTTCAACTCATTCTGTCTCAAGAAGAGCAATCTAGGTTCATATAATATGCATACTTTGGCTGCCCTGGTAAAAGGGAAGGTTAATGCTAATGCGATGTTGTAAAATGAAATAACCCCAACAACCATCATTTCACTAAATGCCTGCTGAAAATATTCTACTAAGAATTGAGTACATCTATTATAAATCAAAATAATGAATTAAAAAGTGGTCTTTCTGATAACATACAAGGCTTATGTGGCCATTGCATTACTGCATACTAATTGGTGGAATTCCTAAAATATATAGAGATAAAGATAGATGCAGATATATAGATACCTCTCCTCAAATGTTTTCTGGTGTCATGTCTTCCTGATACCAGATGAAAAGAATTTACTTTCTTTTCTTTTGGAATAAATCTCAGTACCTTGGCTTACCCAACACTTCATTAAAAAAAAAAAATTAAGGCTTGAGGTGAAATGTTTATAATAATATTCTCAGGTTGACATGATGATATATAGCCATAATCTTTATTCATAAAGCTCTTTCTGGGAAACAATTGACAGAAACCTCTCTCTAAAGTAATGGTTGTGTTCTCGTCTGAAGTATGGATTCAGGCATGCTACCAATAATTTATGACCAATTACAGAAAATGTACTTCACTGAAGCTTGCAAGTATTATCTCTTTACAATAGATTCAAGAATCTCTTGTAGTTAATCAATCTCACTTTAATTCCAATTTTTTTTTAAGTGGGAGATAAAGTAGTGGGGTACAGGTATACACTGTGAATTAATCAAATCCTGCATATATGAGTGCATTTCCATGTGTAAGGTAGAAACAAAATTGAAAATCACTCTCTTTAGTGATATAAGCAGGAGGATAGAGGTCAATGAGTAAACTATTCTGGAAAGAAATTTGACATTATTTTTCAAATGGATTTCAAATCATGTATAGCTTTGATTCAGAAATTCAACTTATAGGGATTTGTTTCAAATAAAATCAGAGATATACACAGAAATAATGGAACAAAAATGCTCAATGCAGTGTTGCTTTTAATAGAGATAATAAGAAATAAGATTCCAACAGTGTGGAATTCATTAAATAATTAAACTATAACATATCTCCCAAGAAGGAATGTTTTACAGACTTGTAACATGGGTAGTAAAGAAAATGCTATTGACAGTGGAAAATAGGATATAACACTAAATAAGGCGATAAAATTATATGTAGATATTTTATACAACTTTTGTGTAGATGTTTATAATTATATGAGATCTGTGCAAAAAAATACAAGAACAACATATACCAAAATAGTAAAATCTGTTAGTCCTGAGGTATAGGATCCCAGTAAAATTTACCTTTTGTTTTTTGCTACATTTTCCAAATTTCCTTTATTGACCATGTATTACTTTTAATCATGAATATATATATATATATATATAAAAAAGGAGTTTTACCTTTTTTATAACTTAAGAAAAATTAGAAGCAACTTACATGAAAATAGACATAGAGGAAGGTAAATTGTGCCAGAGTCCTTGAAAAAATATAGGTTTCTTGACATTTGAGAATTTTCAGGTCTCCACTTGACTCTCACAGCATTTCCATGACCCTCTTTATTGCAGTCTCATCTTCAGACTGGGGCCATAGCATAGAAGCCCACATGAAAGTATTAGATACTCAGAAAACAATTGTTCAGGATGGTAGAATAGTAATCTTCAGCACTGTTTTTGTAGCCATTGTTCTCCTCAGCCCTGCAAACCCCTCACCCTATTTCCAACAAAACTCTTCCATATATAGAAATAGCTAGTACACACACATAAATGGTCATTTATTATATCCAAGTAAAATTACAGCTGTCATTTTTATGAGCTTCACTATGTTTAATTTCTCAGAAGAAGAAATCATTTTACAACCATTCAGGAAATAAGATAATGCAGGGAAGACAAAAGCACCCAACAAACAGGTGCTCCATCTATTTTTTAAAAGCTGGAGTTAGCAGAAAGTAAAGAAAAGATACATAATGATAACTGTAAGCATCAAAAAGTCAGTGGGCATCAAAAAGCTAACTATAGGAGAGAAGAGAAAGGGACATGTATTAAAAACTATAACAACAGCAAAAGTATGGAAAGCAAGAGGAGGATAATTGTATAATGGAGAGAGAATTTTTTATGAATCAAGGTCTGTCTGTTTAAACACAAAGAGATTTGTTAGGAAGATATATTATAGATCATAGAATCATTGCATCAGCTTTATAAATAGGCCCTAGGCTAAGTTTTCAGAAAAAAAGATCATAGAACATGCTGATGTCCACGCATGAAAAGAGAGACATAGCTGCTGCCAACTCCAAAGACATGCTGCTTTTGCTGAGGTGACAAACTTTCACCTCTGCTCCAACCCCAGAACTACACAGGAAATCACTGAGTAAACAGGAAAAGGAAACAGTGCTACTGCTCCACCCCAACCCTATGCCCTGATTGGTTTCTGATTAAATCACTGCTGAACCCCTAGCACTAGGGTAGAATGAACCCCACAAAGGACCCATTGCCTGAGAGTAGTCAGCGGGCATATTCATCAAGAGAAGGCCACTCTGGACTTGTTTCCTCATTTGAAAAACAAGGGACTTGGACCTCTTTCAAAGATTCTTTGATTTTTTTTCATAGGCATTTGATCAAAAAATAATAAAGATCTTTGTTGGGAAGGTCTACAAATTCCTGCAAGTCACCATAAATTCAGAATGCTTATTGCTTAATATAAATTTGCACACTGGAGAAACTCCTCATTGGCTTCTGATCTCTCAGCTTCCATGGTTATGTTCTCACCCATCACTCTGCCTTTTTAAAACTCATTGTGCTGCGTGACTCGGGGGTACTTTTCATCTATATCAAGAGCATTGGAGAAACTATTGCTTATCCCTTGAGTCAGCTGTGGTGGAGCCTGTTACTAATAGTGGCATTCTGCATATTTTTAGATGACCAGTGAACTACCCCCATGTTTCCCATGTTTGTATCTTACACATTCTCACATTTCAGCTTTTGTTTTGCTTGTCCTTTGCTTTTCCTTGGTCTATAATTTGAGTTCTCAAAAACTAAATATACTTGTTTATGGTCTCTGAAAATTCTATGCAGAAGGTTCTTGCTCCAGTTTATGAGTAGAAACTATAAACTACAGTGATAATCTTAGATTTAATATTCTCATTTTCTACTTCTCATAAGTAAATCCAAAAGTTGATGGAATTTATTTTTGTAATTTTCTGAGCTATACATTTAAACTGAACGGTGACTCGTTGGTATAGAAGTAGGAGCTGTCTACCTAGAAATGGAACTTATCAGATAATCCTGTACCCTGTGTAAATTTGAATTCTGATTCTTCATATAAAGCAATAGAGAGGTAGTTGCTTAGACCCTAGAATCAAGCTAAAGTTCAGAGGTTGCTCTGATACTTCTTAGTTATGTGACTTCAGAAAATTCAATGAATCTCTATGTGTTTCTATTCCCTCATATGCAATAAGTGTGTAACCTCACAGAGTTGTTTAAGAATATTAAGTGAAATAATACCAGAAAAGCATTTAGCACAATGCCTGTAACTAGTAAGTATCCAGAATATGATGACTGACCATGTTCTGGGGATTATGATCCACATGAGGCAAAATGCAGAATCTGTGTAGTAAAAACTGAGCTTCTCAATTCAGGTACAGTTGTCCACAGGGATATATGAATGTGCAGAGAATTAACATCACAAATTTCGGGAGCATTTATTTTACTTGATAAGTAATCTTATTGAATTTTAATATTAAAAAAGGAGCATTTATTAGGAAGTGAATAAATACCTAGATTAATTTTTATAATAAAATGTTAGATTTCAAAGAAAATTCCTATTAGCCTAAAGATGTCTGTGGGCATTCACTTTTCTCTAACAAGAGAAATATTTCTAGAGGAAAGTTTATGAGGCACTGGAAAGAAAACAAACCAAAACAAAAAGGTATTGGCTGCATTAGAACCCTGGTTTCTGCTGGTTACTTGGGTGTTGATGCCACATGATGACAGTGGATGCTCAGTGCTTTTGATGAGGTTGTAATTTGTCTTGGGTTCAGTGAGGCCATGTAAGTTTTAGCATTGACGTCATTGCATTGACATGAAACAGTGTTCTCTCCTCAGAATATCATGGGCTTTCAGAAGCAGTTGGGAATTTTTTTTTTTTACTTAAAAAAAAATTTTATTGGAGTATAGTTGTTTACAACGTTGTGTTAGTTTCAGGTGTACAGCAAAGTGAATCAGTTATACATATATCCACTCTTTTTTTTTTTACATCTTTATTGGAGTATAATTGCTTTACAATGGTGTGTTAGTTTCTGCTTTATAACAAAATGAATCAGTTACACATACACATATGTTCCCATATCTCCTCCCTCTCGCGTCTCCCTCCCTCCCACCCTCCCTATCCCTCCCCTCTAGGCGGTCACAAAGCACCGAGCCACTCGCTGTGAGAATTTTACTTTATTTAAAATGAGAGTGGGAAAGGGAAACTTGAACTTTTTTCTGTGCTGGGTATTAAACTTGTCGATTTTGTTCCCACTCTAGTTAAAAGTAGCCAAAAGAAAGTCTTCCCTGTGTTCATCTTTAAGAGGTAATCTAGCCTTTGCAACAATATGGATGGACCTGCAGAGTATTATGCTTAGTGAAATAAGTCATACAGAGAAAGACAAATACTGTATGTCATCGTCACTTATGGTGGAATCTAAAACATAAAACAAACTAGTTAATATAACAAAAAAGGAACAGATTCACAGATATAAAGAACAAACTGGTGTTTACCAGTGCAGAGAGGGGAGGGAGAGGGACAAGATAGGGGTAGGGGATTAAGAGGTACAAACTACTGTGTGTAAAATAAATAAGCTGTAAGCATATTTGTACAGCACAGCGAATATTAGCCGGTGTTTTATAATAACTATAAATGGAGTATAATCTTTAAAAATCATGAATCAGTATGTTGTACACGTGAAACATATTACATTGTTCATCAACTATACCTCAATAAATTAAAAAATCTAGCTAGGTGATCTAACTTTTAGAAATGAGATGTCTTCTCTCAACATTGAATAATGCACTAAACAAAGAGGCAGAGATATTAGTGATGTTTATGCGTTATCTGGATTAACTTGACTAAATTGTACTTGTAGTTGGGAAGAGCTAGATTTATAAGCTTCTCTTATGTGAGAATATGCGTGTGGGGCCAAGAGAGCACGTGTAGCTTGTCTAAGATCACACAAATAGTTGGATACAGAGGCCAGCCTATAATTTTCTATATCCTACACCCTTCAAGTGTCTTCTAACTCCCAGGGGTCATAATGAGTAAGAGACACTACGTGGGCTTTGTCATAGGAATGTCTGACTGTGACTCAGACACGTAGTATCTATAGATTCCAGAACTTGTGCAAGTTACTTAATTTTCTTCCTGTTCTCAGTGAGACACCCACTTTGTGGAGTTGCCTATGGGATTGAGAAAATTTGTGAAAACATACCTTGTGCAGGGAAGGGACTTACAATATATGTTTAATAGATATGAGATGTCTCCCCATTTCCCATTTCTAGTGTTTTGCCTACTTATTTACTCCCTGTGGCTTCTCAAACCAAAAATTGCTGGGCCATTCATGAGTTGCTATGATAACCAGGGACAATGAATCTGAAAACCAAAAAGAGTTCTACAAATACATATGTCACTGTGAGTTTCCTAATTAATTCTTGCAACTATATGCCTTTTAAACCAAACTCCCTTGAGAGTGATTAATGACTAATTCCAAAAAGACAAAGATCTGGGAGTACTGGTCTAAACATCTTTGGTAATATAAGAATCTTGATCTCATCATTGTTGGTTTATTTTCCATTAGCATTGAAGAAATTATCTTTCCCCTGTATCTATCCTGCAGGTGTTTTCTTTAGAATTCTTATCGGCTTCCTCTGTAGATAAGCACAATTCAGTGTTTTGTTTTTCTTCCTTTCCACTGAATATTTGGCTCCAGCCAGTCAAATTTCAGAATGCAGGCTCCATTTCCAAGGCCACAGTGGAGACAAGTCTCAAAGCAAAAGTATGTAAAGAAGTGGTCAATTCTGTAGCAGAGCCCAGAGTGTGGATTTTGGAAGTTGCCTAACTTCTACATCTAAAATGCTACTACATATTTCATAATTTCAGATGAAATACCATAGAATAATCACAGAGAGCTTGGTCATTTTTTCTCTGGTTTTGCCTTGTAAGTCAAATGAAACTATTCTCAACAATTTACCTCATGTCCTTATTATAAGGATTCTTTAAAAATAAGTTTTTAGAAAGTAGCATTCTATTAGCTCTATAAAATACATATGCAAACACTTTTAAATTTTAGTTGAAAGTGACCACTTATTTCATCACAGAGAAATGATGAGGAGAATAGGTGGCACTAGTGGAAGTTCCAGTGTATTAATTGTTTATTTATGAGTCAACAATATAATGTATGACCTACTAAAATGTAAGACACTGTATAATACAAGGATAGGGATTAATTAAAAGGTGATTAAAATATGGTGTCTTCTTTTAGTTGAGTATTAGAGAAGACATTCATTACATTAATACTTGCTGAGTAGCCATATATACAATGTACCATATATACATATATATGCAATATACAATGTACCGTGTATACAATGTACTTTTATACACATGCATTAATATGTGTGTGTGTGTGTGTGTGTGTGTGTGTGTGTGTGTGTGTGTGTGTACTGTCTGGGCTCGTATCAACCCTATTCTTCTTGACAGTCCAGACATCACTGATATCCCTTTCTTTATTCTTATCCATGAGTGTCCAGAATTTGTTAGAGCCATGCTTTCAGTTTTAGGATCTTGTTCTTGTCTCACCCTGTACATGGTCTGTATTAGGATCTTGATAGATGGTTATAAAGAAGGAGAAGGCAACCAAGAACAAAAGGAGAGCCTGCACGGGGGTTTTGCAGTATAGTCACTGTGTGGATGTGTCCATGTCAGTTTAATTTTAGTCTTTAGTTTCCTGAAAGTTAAGCTAGCGCAGAGTCTCTTCCAGGGCTTACAGTCTATGCTTCTATGTCATAATATCTCTTTATTTGTGTTAGTCTTCCCCTAGTGTTTCTTTCTAATATATACCCTCTTAGTCTGGACTTGGCCACTGTTTTAGTCCTCATCCACACTAGATACTCATCCTCCACAAACATCCCATTCTGTTCTGTATTCTCTACCCCCTTCCCATGCCACTCACTCAGTCACACCTGTTGGAACATCTGTGCCTTATGCATGACTCCAGCCTCCGTATTGTTGAAGACCTTTGCAGAATATGGGAGCATCAAAATGATTGGGAATGAGCACCCTATTTCACCTCCCAGGTCCAGTGAGGAAAGAGGTGGGAGCAGTGTCCTTCCCTCTCCCAATATAAGTGGTCAGGTGTTAGAGAACAGGAAGGGATTTAGGATTGTTTTGGAAAGCCACATTAGAACTTTAATATTGTACCTCAGTCACATGATGAATTTATTAAATTTTGCTAAGCTATCCTGGAAAACTAACACACAGTATTATACCATTTTTCTAGGGGGAGAGTTTTCTGTCTTCTGTGCAGTGTAATTTAGGATTTAACTCTCACCAGCATACACAGATGCTTGTACATTGGGATTGATCACTGGGGAAAAATGAGGTAACTGTTGATTATAGTGTATGCCAAAGGAAAAATCAATGATCAAGAGTATGTGTTCTGGACTTTCAGAAGAATGTATCAATATGGCCCAAAGAGAGTAAAAAAGGAAAGACATTTTAAAGTAGGACAGACTTTTAAAAAGGAAGGAGGAGGGTATTCCTGGGGGATGGAATGACGCAGACTGACCATAGAAGGTGGTGTCACAAAGCATTCATTTGTGTGTCTGTGTTTGCTAGTTTATTTTTTTGCCATCCCTGCATACATACCTCTTTCTTGCAGTATGAATGCTCTGAAAATTTCTCTTGGGGAATTAATCCCTTTTCTACTCTTTGGTATGGTTTATGCCCCTAATTTAAGCTATGCCTGAAGTCAGCCTTTCTTCCAAGTATTTCAGTTATTGGGCCAATGAATTCCCATTGGTTATCACTCATTTAATTTGACTCTTCTATCACTTGCAACAGGAAGAGTTCTCAAAGGTAGATATGGTGATAAATTTCCAGTTTTTTGTAGGATAATGACAAGAAATGACCTGTTTAGCTAGAGTAGAAGATCCCTGTTGTAGGGTAGTGGAAGGTAAATTAAGTACTGATAGAATAGTCAGCCTCAAATGCTAAATTAATAGTATTAGCCAGTACAGATGATAGACACCTTGCTATTTATGGGCGACCCAATTTAGCTTTCCTCTTTTTTTTTCTAGTCAAGTCCTCCTAACATTAGACTGGGCCCGTAGCCAAACATCCATTCTTAACTCATGGAAGTCCAACAAACTCTGGCCTTAACCTCTGCTCTCTAGGTTCCTGACTGTATATCCTTTTGCAGCTAAAACAGATGAAAACTGAGCCTCATATAGAAGCTTAATATGTCCCCAAGGCAACATTGAAATTTTCTCTTCCTCCCACTAAAGGGAAAATTTAATTTGTAGGAAAAGGAGGAAGTGGCTAATCTTAGGCTGTTTACAGAAACTCCTCCAGGGGTCTCAGATTCCCTTAGCCTGATTCAGTTCTATTTCAAGGTGGAATCCGTGTGGGTACTTCATGTTCCTGTTTTTTGTTTCATTCAGGCATGGGACCTAGGCATAAATTTATACTTGCATAACCACCGAGAGACGTCATATTTAACCATCTGGTTAGGAACTGGGACAAAGATTCTTTTACACTCTGAGAAGCTGTGGCTATAGAAGTTGTTGATATTAACGACTTCCTATGTTTCTGTATTTTCGGGGTGCCTTGGGGGCAAATGTTAATGAATTTTATCTTCCTTATATGAGGAAACTGATTTTTTCTCCACTGGATGGTTTTAGGACTAAAAACATAAGGCCTGTCTTGGTGGCTGTGTATAACAACTGCAACAGTGCACATTTTCCCCTCTTAATGGAAACTCTTAGCCACGTTTCTTCTAAGAAACCTTCCTTGCCACATTCTAATCATGATGTTCATAGATAAAAATCATATTCTCTGGGAGTGTGTCTGACTGACTCACCACCATAGAGTACCTTATTGATTTAGAAGGGAGACTATGCTTGTTCAATTAGGGTGGACTTTAGACTTTAGTTAGGAATTCTGGGCTTACTTTTTGGGTTTGGGGAAAGATATGAGGCTAGAACTGAGACCTGAAACAATCATGGGGTGAGAGCCTGGAGTTTTCAGACACTATCTGTGGAGCAAACAGAGAAAGCGGAGCCAAGAGGTGGATATTACTGTAATCTTTGAGTATTAATCAGGCTCTAATTGAAGCTCGTCTGAATCCAGAGTTCAGTTAAATTAAGTCTTTTATTTCTTAAAACTAGCTTATATCAGAATTTATGTAGCTATTTATAGTTTGGTACTATAGGAAATATTTTCCCTCTTTTGCCTTTTCCCTCAGAAAAGCCTTTCCTTTTCTTCAAAATTTCTCTCAAGTATCTCTTTCTTTGTGAAGCTTTTTTTGACACAACTTGATCATTGGTTAATCTATCATAATCTTTATCATATAACATAATGATATGTTTACTTATCTGTATCTTTCATATTGCAAATTATTATAATTAATTTTATAATATCTATTTAGCACCTATTCTGTGCCACATTATGTTCAATTTGGGAGACTGATCAAGACAAACAGGGTTTGTGCTCTGAGTGAACTATTGAGCTGACAGGTTATTGAGTATTAAAGGTATGATGTGTTTCTTTTTTTTTGGCCACACCATTGCAGCATGTGGGACCTTAGTTCCCCAATCAGGGATTGAACCCGTGCTCCCTGCAGTGGAAGCTCAAAGTCTTAACCACTGGACTGCCAGGGAAGTCCCAGTATGACGTGTTTTAGCCAAAGGACGAACTAGGGAAGCAATGGAAGATGGCTAATAAACAAGTTATTACATATGTGATATATTTTGGGAGTCATAAAAAGGGGGGATTGCACAGTGCTAAGTAAGTATGATGATTCCTAGAGGGCAGGACTAGCCTCTTGATCATGGTGTTTTGTTTTAAATTAGTGGGAGCTATTTCAATTCTTGTACACAACAGAAACAAAAAAATTGGTGAATTAGTGCAAGATTCAAAACATGCTCATCTCTGAATCGTTCTTGACTAACACTGCTCCATAAAGATCTTAAATCTTCATTGAATATACATCTTTGCATTAATTTGTTTCTTAACTTTTTGGGAATTGAGGCTTGCCATTCATAAGCCATGTAGCTCAGATCTTCAAAGAGTTCCCAAATCAAAACTGCAGAAATATTTTACCAAATTAGGTAAAATTCTCCCTGAATCACAGTATCACCAAAAACCACATATAAACACCATGTGCCCGCAGCCTATGCTTGCCATCTTTTCAGTTTTCACAACATTTTTTCATCTATGTTGTAAAAATGTTACATTGACTAGAGAATTCATTAGAACAGTTAAAAAATACTTTTCTTATTTTTATACACACCATATTGTAGATTTTGTTCAAGTGATAGATCAACACTGAATTTGACAATTTACTCTAGAGTAACTAAAACTATTATGCCCAGGCTAAGAACCAAGGGTTTATTGTATCTGTCGGCTTTATTTTTTCTTCTAATCCAGTGTCTTCAGTCAGACTTTCATTCTGCCTTGTGCCAGGGCCAACTTTTCATAATAAATATTTGCCTATATGACTTTCAAGAGTTATTATTTACTTAATGAATGGAGAAAAGATGAGAAAAGAAAAGTAACATATTATGAGCTGATGCTTGGCTTTGATCATAAGCTAAGTGAATCATATACTATTCAATTTTGTTAAGTCAATAAATCACAAGTGAATCATATTGTGGATTTTCAGTGTGGTCAAAGTATATAGAAACCATGAATATCAAGTTCATGAATGTTATGTTTGTGGAGTAGTAACACATTTAATTCAATGAGACTGTAAGTTACATGAAGGGATAATGATTTGTATATTCAAACTATGTAAATAAAACATTGAATAAATCTGGGTCTATTTCTCATCTATCATATCAGTACATGAGGTAATATTTTTATAAATGTCATTCAGAGCCTTTGAGGTCTTAACATACAGGTGATCAAATGAAAGATTGACCATTAGTAAAACCCTATTAGAGATGTACTAATGATTTTAGGCAGAACACTCTCATTTATGCTTATAGTCTGTTGCTACCTTTGCATTCATCTATAAAAAGGTTGTTTAGAGTTTGGGATGCAGCTGATGTTGGAACAGAATTAAGCAAACTGGTTCCCTGGAGATTAGGTTCAAGCTACTAGCTTCCTTGGTATTAATATTTAACCTACTTATATAACTGGTTGGATCTAGAAGAGTCAGCAACAAAAATTTCTTAGAAGTATCTTATCCAGAATTTCTAACTGACCTCAAATAATCTTCTAAATTATATTTCCATAATTCCATTCATTAATCTGTTATTTTTTAAAAAAAACACTTTTTAGAATCTTACATGGTGGATCTTCATCAATGAAACAGTTTAGTGGGAAGACAGACACTCAAACATTCTATTAAACTGCAACATGATTAGTTCTATAGTAAATTCATGAATAGTGTGTTGTGGAAACACAGCACTAGGAGTGTTAAGTCCTGACAGAGAGAGTTAGGAAGGAATCTGCAGAGAAAGCACAAGACGAAGGAGACATTTGAACAGACTCCTTATGAATAGAATTTTTTTATAAAGTTGAAGTATGAGGATGGTAAAGTAGTCCATGTAAAGGAAACATCGTGGTCAACCACAGAAAAACATGAGAAAGAAGGCTGCAGTTCAGAAATCAAAATCAGTCTTTAGTAAAGCCACCCTGAAACCACCAGAGATATTCAATCATTCCTCTGAACTCCTAGGACATTTTTCATATATTTGGTAGAATAGTTTTTTATGAGTCTCTTAGGCTACTTCCTTCAACATACTCTGTTCTTCAAGGCAGGGACCATTTCTGATTTACTTGGCAAAGCATGTTTCTTTGGCAGCAGTTTAACAGATAGTTGTTAAATGGATAGTAATGTAGCTGGACTGTGGGTTCTGTGAGACAGAGATTGAAAGATAAGAAGGTTAAGTTGGGCCAGTTTGTGATGGGGTTTGAATGTCAAAACAAGCAGTTTAGCTTGTATTCTTTCAGGGAAGACAAGCCACCAGGGCGTTCAAGGAGGTTAGTGACGCAGTCCAAGTTATGCTATTGATAGTTCCGAAAGAAAAGCTATTTTCTTTGGTCTACAAATGAAGGCCAGTTATCTCAGTGAAAAATGTTTTAGTATAACCACACACAACTCTTAGGTTTATTAATAATTAAAGTAGCTTCTGAATCGTTAGAGGTGGGTAGGGAAAATGTCTCTTCCTTGTTACCAGTGTATAATGAAATCAACATATACTGCTACATACTAACGCTCATTAACAGACTAGTGTAAAAGAGTCATTCCAGTTCTGTAAGTTCATGAAGTCCTGCGTCAGTCCTTTTAGGTGCTCCAGTAGTGCCTTGAGTGAAAGATTTATCTGATGCAACACAACAGTGTTCTAAGAGTAGGATTCACCTAATTGGAGTCAGGCACTTAAGTCCTTTTGAATTAACAGCTGTGAAACAAGACTGTTTAGAATTTAAATCTAGGGAACCATTCTTAAGAAATCTGGGGTATGGTTTCCCAGATTTGTATACCCTGTTATGTAAAGGCAAAAATGCCTCTGTACTGTTTCTACATAAACTATGTTTTAAGAATCACTCTTTTCACCAATAAAAAATCATATATAACATTCACTGTTTTAATTGATAAACCATTGATGTTGACTGCAGATAATAATAGTGAAGAACTGGTAGTAACTGATTCTGGAGTGTGGATCAACTCCACAACACCCAGCCTCCTAGCATGTAGAGTAGTAAAACAAAAAGACACCTGCACACACGTGCACACACACACCCACTCAGATGCATGCACAAACTTATCACATCACATCCTCTTTGCAAAGGCACATTAAAGTAAATTTTAGAGTATAGAATATCCTTTCAGAATGTATATGCATTTTTTTCTGCTTACTATGCTAATATTTCTATACATTAGTCAAGTCTGCCTTCTCTGCTCTTGAACACTAACACAGGACAGTTCTGCTGCTTTTGCCAATCACATTCAGGTTTACAAGAATCAAGTTTTCAGAAATGAAAAAGTCCAGAAAATAATATGATTTACAAACTTCAACCTTCCATGCAGTTCAAAGTTATACTCACCTTACCTTCTGCTATAGATTCAGTGTTTGTTTCCCCTAAAATTCATATTGAAATCCTAACCCCCAATGTGATGATATTAGAAGCTGGAGCTTTTAGGAGGGATTAGGTCCTGAGGATGGAGCCCCCATGAATGAAATAAGTGCCCTTATAAAAGAGACCCCAGAGAGCTCCCTGTTTCTTTCCTCCATGTGGAAACATAGTGAAAAGATGGCCATTTAGGAAGTTAGTCCTCACCAGACACAAATCTGCTGGTGCCATGATCTTAGACTTCTCAGCCTCCAGAACTGTGAGAAATGTGTTGTTTATAAACCATTCAGTTTATGGTATTTTAGTTAAAGCAGCTCAAATGTACTAAGACACCTGCTCTGGACAGAGAACAGCAGAACAGCAGTGGGGAAGAGGGGGTAGGGGCAGTGGCCTTATATTCACTGCTTATTCACCTCGCTTTTCCAGTCTTCCAGTTTTTATGACACAGGGGCTCTTCCAGAGCTGGTAGATGGTGGGAGGAGGTGTTAGTACTGACTAGTACTGTTGTAGTCTGACCTTTGATTGCCCAAATGCAACCTCCTCTCCTCTCTCTCTCTCTCTCTCTTTCCATGTGGAACACTTTCTGTGGATTTTATGGAGATTCTCTCTGATCCCAACATCCATACCTCCTCTGCTGTTTCTACTCCACCCTCCCTGGGAAACTGGTTGCAGCCCCCTGCTCATACTTTATAATGTTTCTTCAGTTCCCATACACAGAATGTACGCCTCACACAGGCCTTTTGTTAGAAAAGTTTCCTCATCTTGGCAGGCATTCTTATCAGGCAGGTCCCTTTCAGTGTGTCTGGAGCTCTGTTTCTTCCAAGCATTTGCCTAGACCGCAGGATAACACAGTGATATTACACCCAACACATTCCAGAAGGGCAAGTAGCTAAGTAGCTACACTCCAGTTCTCTCTCTTTGCTTTGTCATCAGGGACATCCCCGGCACCTTAGTCCTTCAGAATTTTCCAGGAAAAAAGCAAGACATCAATTTCTGTGCCATGGAAACCCTGGAGAACACAGGTCAGTTTTTCCTGAAAAGACATTTATCACTTATCACTCTAGTCTCTTGAAACTCTAAGAACCTTTCATTATCGGAGCTTGTGTGTGGGTGAAAAGCAGGTCTTTCCCTGCAGTCACACTCACTCTCTGGACTAGTTTTTTTGAATCTGCCACACTTGGTTTGAGATAGAGGTGAAGCACACTGGGGAGGCACACAGAGTATACAGCAGGCTAACACTTTTCCTCTGTACACGAGTCTTCACTCTTTCTTCCCTGTTAGTCTTCTGCATTATCTTATATTTAGACTGGAGCTGAATGATGTGCTAAGGGAAGCAGACACGTGCTTTATAATCTATAAACGTGCCTAGCATCTTTCTTTGCAACGTGGGGGTAAATTTTACCTATTGTTTTCAGCTTTGTTGCTGCTTTCTAAACTGAAAAAAAAAAAAAAAACCAGGAAAAATCTCGTTTTGCATCCTATTAGACATTCTACAGCTCATTTAATACTCATATTGGATCTAAGAGGCAGTTATTATCTTCATTTTACAGATGTGGAAATGGATGTGGAGCTCATTATCTCTCGAAGTGTCAAAACTCAGCTGTACATCTGGTGCGTCTAGCTCTAAAGCCCAAACATGACGCTACCCAGTTCTGAAATGTTTGAGCAAGGAGGCTGCTGACAGAGTAGACACTGTTGTGAGACTAAAAGGTCATTATCTGAACCATTCATGGATATTTCCTCAAGGAAAGGCTCTGTGTTCTAGAAGATTCCTCAGAAAATCTGAGTTTAGGTGACTTGACTACCAAGTTGTTTTGAATATATCAGTCTTTAAGCATAGGACCCAGTCCTATGCTGTAGACATTAAATTGTATATTCATATTTCCAAGTAAAATGGCAGTTGAATCAAAGCTACCAATTCATGCCTAAAAGCCATTGTCTAACACCCAAGCTAAAGCTTAAGTTTCATATGTTTCCTCTTCTAGTTATTTTTATTCCTTCACATGTTAAAGGAAAATCCAAAAACCTTTTAAGAAGAAATGGAGGTATACACATATATGAGAAGGGCAAAGATAGCAAGAAATACTGATAGCCAATAACAATATACTGTTGTAGTTTCCCAATTACAATTCAACTTTTATGGTTTAGTTTTCTATTGAATATATCATAGAAACAAACTGCTTCTGATTGAGAAGATATTATCAAGCATAATTTGATTATACATTTGAAAATTTGGTTTAATTAATAATTTGGAACTTTAGGTTTATATGGATGTAATACCCTTTTAATTGTGCTTCCAATTTATATTACTTTAATCTTGCGTATGTGTGAAAAATCCAGCTTGCAGTCAAAATGTCACCTCTCCCTGATTTCTTCACATGATACATGATTCAACCCATCCATCTCCAAATGCATATATTACATTGTTAGAAGTACTACATAGTTAGAATTCTTCTTAAAAAAGTCAGAAATCTGGTATTTGTTAATAAACTTGATCTGCATTTCTAAGTAAACTTATTACCTTTATCTCCATTTTCACTACTTCTCTAAAAATATCGTCAACACTGTTTCCTTCCTGGGTAGTATCTCCCCAAGGAAAAGACAAGGTGGTATGTAGAGGACATCGGCATAATTATTATTTGACAAATGAAAATAATTTTATGTTCTTGATACAAAGCTGTTTCAGAGACTGAAGAGAAAAATGTGTACAAGGACAAATTAATCAGAATATTCTCAATCAAAACTAGCTCAAGGTTAGTGAGTTATTTATCCTTATTTAGGGGTTAGTTGTACAGAGATTTTGACACACGGGGACATAATATGCATTAAAACATTAAGTTAGGGTTGAGCAGATGAATGAACATACAGGGAAGAAGCATTTTAGTGTGACTCTGTACTTTTGCTTTGCTAATTTAATAACTAATTTAACTGTTTCAGTTAATTATAGTTGATTTGTAAAATAAAGTCAAATTAATAGGGAATGTACTACCTAGAGCAATCATTGTATAAGGATTAAGGGTTTAAAGAAAATAAAGCTTATGTTTTAAAGTATAAATGCCTTGTAATAAATCCAATTCTTAGATGTAGAGTTAATATTCCAAGGGTTTTTTTTCTATAACCTTTAAAAGTTTGAAAGAAAAACCTCAGCATATACCTCTTTTGTACCTACTGCCTAATTGCTTCATTAAGAGTTGATGTGGGTTTAAATTCACATGCCTCTCTCTGCCAGCCACCTTTTATGAACAAATACCTTCAACTTCTCCACTCTTCCAAAGTGTCTTCATCTTTAATGATAATAATAATAATGACATTAATAAAAATACATTCATTAAGTACTTGGTGCCAGGCATTGTTTTACATGCTTTGTATAATTTAATTTATTTAATCCTCATAATGGGTCATTGAAGAAGTTTCTATAATTATGGAGAAGAAACAGCTGAGGCACAGAGATGTTAAAGAGTTTTCCCATGGTCACCTACTTTGTAAGTGGTAGAGCCAGGGGGTTACAAAAACGGTTAATTCGCTCTTAATACCAATACTAAGTTACAACAAGGTCACTAAAAGGTAGAACTAGTAAAAGTGGCCTCTGACCATTTTGCTTTTATTAATATAATCCATTATAGGCCAACACTGAAATCTCTATGAGCTAATGATGTCAAAATTCATGCAAATGGTATGCATGATTAAAAGATATAATGCCAAGCTTTTTATGCTTTATTTGCTAAACATTGAGCATGGAGGCTCCCCACAGAGAGCCACAGCTCTGCAGATCATTTGACTGCAGGGAATTGAATGATTTATAAAATATGAAAATAAATGTCAAAACTAAAAATATTCCCATATATTATGAAAATGTTGTTAGCCCTCACTGAAGGAAAAAAAAAAGTCCTAAGGTATCCAAAGCATCTTTTTTAAATACTATTTTGATTAATATTTTTAGTTTTCCACAAATATTTATTGTTTTGAATACATAAGTATATTTTAAAAAATCAAAGCAGTTAGCATGTCCTTGTCTTGGATCTGAATGAAGCAGCAGCCTTCGGTAGAGCCATCGTGAGACACAACAGCCAGAATAAAAAGGCATTGAGGTGATTTTACTTTTGTCATATATGTTCAGTTTTCTGATCCATTAAATTTGTTTCATTTTATAGCATCTAAAGGATATGTGAGACCTTTAATTTGTATTCTAACCCTTTGCTTCAAAGGATCTCCTCTAATTTTCTTGTTTCTTCCGACTATTGAGGAACAACTTGGGCTGTTGTTGCCCTTGTGGAGGAGAGGAAGTGGGTGGAGGTGGTGGGGGTGGGTGTACTTGGTGTGACTCTGGCTTGGTATTCATCCTCATCCTTGGAAGTTTCCTCAGAGATCAGAGTCTTATAAGAGAGTAGGTTAGGAGGAAATCCATGTTATAGCAGAAAAGATGCTGAAGTTGGAATTGAAAGAACTAGGTTCCAGGACTGGCTCTATTACTTGGTAACTTTGTAACTGCAAACAAGTAACTGTTGGAGCCAGTATAGCCTTAATTGTATAACGGGAATAGCTTTGATCCCACAAGGCTGATATTATCACTAAGTGAGCTAACTGATATGAAAGTGCTGGGTAAACTGTAAAAAACTGTTTATATACAAATGCATAATAAGTAGTAAACTAATGTGGTATAGTAGTAGTTGTGATAATAATATTAATAGTAATGATAGTAATTTAGTGACATTCAACACCAGACATACCTTAGTTTGTATAAAGACCTTTGGTATTGCTTTATCACAACTGGAGAGAAAATTCAATTTCAATGGCATTAATGGATTCTTTCCACATTTTACAGAGCAATTATTATATTTTTGACAAGGTCAAGAGTTGACTTTAAAGTTCAAGTAAAACTGTCCATGATATAAAGAAATGAAGTTTGCAGTGAGTCTTGGGATGAGTGAAATGGGCTAAAAATATTCTTTATGTGTCTGTGGTAAAAAGCATTTATGAACTGGACTAGCCAGGGGCACCTAAAACCCAACTCATCTTTCTCATTAGTGATTTTAAGACATTTCCACATTTATCAAGAAAAAGCATCAATCCCATGGGATTAAAATATTATTTAAATGAAACTGTTGCTCTCATACCTCCCAACCATTGAACCCTCTATGATAGTAACACACTATTCTAACAGGATCTTAACTCACTGACAACATTACCATGAATAACTTTCTCTGTTAGGGCAGAGAAAGCAGAAATATGGCCCCACTCACCTTGAAACCAGAAATCATCTGGAAACGAAGACTAAAAGGAACAGGTGTGTCGACTATTGAAATGAAGAAAAATCAATTCTGCCTTCCCTAAAGAGACTGCACTGAATTTTGGAAAGTTAGATTATTTCCTCTTACTTACAACTTGGGCCCTCTTTTCTAAGGCCTAATGTATGAAAAATCATACAAAATTTAAGATTATAATATAATCTCTTTAAGATTGTATATCATAGTTAATGAATTGCCCTGAGTAATAGCAGTGATTTTTTAGGGGAAGTAGTAGATTTATTTTCTACTCATTATTTTGCAATGGAGAATTGATGACCCTGTTTGTCCAGCAACTCCCCACTTACTCCTTAAATTGATATGGGTTGATGCAGTCCTAGTATTATTTTAGTGAGAATAATACTAACTTTCCTATGTGAATGTGATGACAGCTAATAAATAGATACATTTAACAAATGAATTAATAAACTATTGCCTCAACCACTAAATAATACCTTCCTCCTAACTACAAAGAGTGAATTGATTGATGTTGGTTTTGTATATTCCTCATTTCTGTTAAATATAAATCTTTTTCTCCCTGTGGTCAAACATGCTGGTAACATGCACTCCTAATCTCCCATCACTCCTCCTTGGCAATGTCTCTCTTGAAAAATAAAAAAAGAATCTCTGCTAAATAAAAAGTACTTAGAAGTTTGTAAGTCTTGGATGAGACTTTTTTTTTTTTTTTAACTGAACTAACGGCTACTTCCTTGAGCATAAAACTCAGGAATGAAGAATATAAATTTACACATCTAGCATATTCTGGGAGTAGCAGTAGCTAAGAACTTGAGTATTAGGTTATATTCTGTCTCAAAATTACTGGTGGGAATGGGAACAGCAGTTACATAAATGTTACCACTTCATTTATTTTTATGTCTTTTTATGCATCTTTCACGTGTGTGCTTATCCAAACACATGTGTGTGCATACTCACATATACATACTACTCCTGTGATATCATATACACTAGAAAAAAAGTTCCATCTTAATTCAAATTGAAGCTTTCAAATATATGTAGCTGCATAAATTTCCCCAAGCCAGTGTTTGATGTGATTCTTTCCAGATTCACATCCACCTCCATCCAACCATTTTCCAAAACTTCTGAGAATATCAGAAATACATAGCAAGCACCTTTATATTAGTCAGCATTAATTTAATGGTTGGTATATGAAATATACAATGCTACCTTCTTCTCTTATGTTATCAGGTTTTTAAGCTTATAAGTATTTACCCAAATTTTCAATGACTACAATTAGATATTTCTCAGGAGCGTTCTTTGCACAAATATGGTCACGTGAGCAACTTTTACACTTTTATTCAACCTCTGATGAAAGCAACAGTTTCTTTTTTCCTCAGTAATGTGTCCCTTTATTCAAAGTATCTTCTGAGCATCTATATATAAAGTACCATAAAAAACATCCATTCATAATCCAGAGGAAAAGTTCACTTTTGTTTCTGTGGTTTGAAGAAATTTGGGGAAGAAACTGAAAACAGTTGGATTTTAGAGAAAAGTTAAAGTTTATAAAAGTAGAAAAAGTGGAGGAAGGGCAAGTAAGGCAGTGGGAAAAAGTAGGACAAATGTCTGTCCTGTCTAGACCTAATCAAGACTGTTTCCATGCAATAAGAAGTTTTCCTATAAAACAAGAAAAAAATTCTTGCAGTAACTCAAATGATAGATTACTGATTTTGATAAGGTAACTTTCTAGTATCATCCTGATGAATCTCTTTTAGGTCTGTTAAGTTAGAACACATCATTCACTTGATGGTAATTGTCCTTTCTCACATGAGGGTGTGGCAAAGTGGGAGAACATTGTTTAGGGTTTCGCAGGAACTATAAGGAAAGAAACTCTAATTCCGAGTTTACAAACACTAAGGATAGTATCAGTCTGGAAATATCAGTTTGCCACTATGTGGAAAATAGTCTTAAGAATAGTCTTCTGGGAAAAACAAATATCATATTAACGCATATATGTGGAAGCTAGAAAAATGGTACAGATGAACTGGTTTGCAGGGCAGAAATAGACACAGGTGTAGAGAACAAACATATGGACACCAAGGGGGGAAAGTGGCAGGGGTGGGGGGGATGAATTGAGAGATTGGGATTGACATGTATACACTAATATGTATGAAATGGACAACTAATAAGAACCTGCTGTATAAAAAATAAAATTAAATTTAAAAAATGCATGTAAAATTTAATAAAAATTGTTCTGTACATCTTAAAAAAAAAAGAATACTCTTCCAGGACTTCCCTGGCAGTCCAGTGGTTAAGACTCCACACTCCCAATGCAAGGGGCACGGGTTCCATCCCTGGTCTGGGAACTAAGATCCCTCATGCCACACAGCGTGGCCAAAAAAAAAAAAAAAAAAAAAAAATAGAATACTCTTCCCTTATAATGATAAAGCTAACCTCAAGGTAAACTTGGGAAAAGTTCACATCTTCTGCTTTTTTTATAAAATAACGATAAATATTTTAAATGATATACTTTGATGTGTAAATTAATAAAGGTGATTTTAAAATGTTCGTATATCTGAAATGTTTTAAAAGGTCTGTTTCAAAGAAGTAGTCTTTATTCATTTAAATCTGCATCTGTCTCTCTCTTCAAAGTACATTACATTGAAATATGTCTTGATTTGATTTCTATTTGGACTACTGCAAGTTTAATTAGATTTCTGAATCCAGAATGTAATTTGGTTTCTCTATACATGGCTTTTAAAAGCAAAATAGGGCTTCCCTGGTGGCGCAGTGGTTGAGAGTCCACCTGCCGATGCAGGGGACATGGGTTCGTGCCCCGGTCTGGGAAGATCCCACATGCCGTGGAGCGGCTGGGCCTGTGAGCCATGGCCGCTGAGCCTGCGTGTCCGGAGCCTGTGCTCCGCAACGGGAGAGGCCACAACAGTGAGAGGCCCGCGTACCACAAAAAAAAAAAAAAAAAAAAAAAAAAAGCAAAATAATTTTAGGTATTTGTTCTGAACATTAGAATAAAAATGAAAAGTAGTTTTAATTTTACAAATCATTTGGTAATAGGGGAGAGTTTTGAAAGGTAATTTTCATGTACATGACCTTTCATGTAATACCAACATACTGTTTTCCAAACAAATGTTTGTCCCTTGAAATAAAAATTTCAATACAATATATTATGCCACTCTCCTAAATTGGAAAAATAAAAAAAAACAAGTTACAAATAGCATCTTTGTCTAAACCATATAAATATGCTTGTGTATTTATGTAAATAAGTAACAACATTGATTTTATTTTCTGTTGTGGAGATTAAGGGTAGGCAGTGGTGGTGCTTGTAAGGTAGGCTGGCACCTTCTAGTTTTCCATGAGTTTACAACTGTCATGCTTCATTGTCTTCTTTCCAATGGAGAACTATAGATTTAAGTGTTAGGCATGGATTCTGGCAAAAATATTCCACATCATAACAGTAGTCACAAAATAGATTCCATCTCTGTTAACTAGGAGTATTTGGACATGTGCAGCTACATCCAGAGCCACAATCTCAGGAATAGTTTGATTCCTCTTCATATTCCATCCTTTACTCAATTTCTTTTCCTTCTCCTCTTTAACATAATATTTTAAAATAAACTTTTCAGAAAAGATTTAGATTTATAGAAAAGTCCAGGGAATAGTACAAAGAATTCCCATATACACCACACCTGGTTTTCCCTGTTACTAACATCTTGCATCATTTTGGTGCATTTGTACAATTAATAAACCAATATTGATATATTATTAACAAAGTTCCATACTTCATTGAGATTCCCTTAGTTTTTACCTATAGTCCTTTTGTTGTTTCAGACTCTCATCCAGTATACCACAATACTTGTATTTGTCAAGTTTCCTTAAGGCTCCTCTTCGCTGTGACAATTTTACAAACTTTCCTTGTTTTTGATGATCTTAACAGTTTTGAGAACTGGTCATCTTATTTGTAGAAAGTCCCTCAATATGTATTTGTCTTATACTTATCTCATGTTTAGACTGGGATTATGGGTTTGGGGGAGGAAGACCACGGAGGTAATTTCAATTTTCATCACATCGTGTCAAGGTTATACTATCAACATTACTTATCACTGTTGAAATTAACCTTCATCATATGGATGAAGTAGTGTTTGTCTGGTTCTCCATTAGAATGTTTTCTTTTTTTTTTTTTCTCTTCACCCTACTGTAGTCTTTAGAAGGAACTCACTAACTACAGCCTGCACTTATGGAGTAGGGAGTTATGTTCAACCTCCTTGAAGGAATAGTATTTAGATAAATTATTTGGAGTTCTTCTGCATGGGAGATTTATTCATTTTCCCTCATTTGTTTAGATATTCATTTATTTTTATCAGTATGGATACATGTATACTTATTTTGTATTTTGGGTTTTAATACAATACTGCTTTAGTTATTTTTTTGCTAAAATTGTTCCAACTTTGGCCATTTGGAGCTGTTTCAGTTGTCTCCTGTGTCACTTTGATGTACCACTACCATTGGGAGATTTTTTTTCCCTTATGAAACATTCAATACTTTTGGACAATACAAGATATTCCAAGTATCTTGTATATTCCAATATACAAGATATATTTCCTTCCCCAGTCCTTCAGTGAGACATTTTGCTGAAGACTCTTGTTCCTTTTATTGAAGAATAATATTAGAAACCAACATCTGAGCGTTAAGTATGCTCATTAGTATTCTTATATCATTGCTGTTAGGCTGTCTCAGCTGAAAGAACAATGAAATATATGTGTACATAATAACCTGTATGTATGCATCTTTCTATACATATTTCACTGTGTAACTGTATCTATCTATGTTAAGCTAAACATGACTTCATAGTTATATATCTGACTCTGATCCATTACCACGAGTCGTCATAGCTTCCTCCCTTGTTTATCTATAACACTTAGCTCTCAACAATGAGAAACTTGGCTCCTACCATCTACCATCCATTTATTGATTTATTTTTCAATTCCAGTATACATGTATAGTGTTACCAGAATTGTTAACCTATACCTCCATCAGAAAGAACTTTATCAACTAGAGTACTGTACCTACATTTAGTCTCTTGCTTTTAGTCTTATAGATTTCATTCATTTTCAAACTTTAGGACAGCAATGTTTTCCTCCACTCCCTTCAGTTAGGATGTTTCATATGTTGCAATACATGTAGATACCTTGGTCACATTCTGCCTTCTTTCCTGAAATACCCTGACTTCTTAGAAGAATTTTTTAAAAATTTGCATGTATTACGGTTTGCTCTTTGCGTCACAAAGTTCTGAGGGTTTAAACAAATCTGTAGTGTCATGTATCCCACATCACAGTATCATAGGTAAAACTTTAACTGTCTTAAATATCACTGTGTTCTACCCATTTACTTTCCCTTACCCCAACACTTGGCAACCACCAATCTTTTTTTTTACTATCTTGATAGATTTTTTCCATTTAAAGAATATTAAGTAATTTGAAATCATACCATATGCAGCCTTTTCAGATTGGCTTCTTTCATTTCAACAGTGTGCATTTAAGGCTCATCTATGTCGTTTTGTGGCCTGATTAGCTTATATCATTTTGTGGCTGAATAACGTTCTGTCGTATGTATGTGCCACAGTCTTTTTAGCCATTCACTTATTGAAGGATATCTTGAATGCTTCCAGTTTGGGTGATTATGAATAAAGTTACTATAACTCTCATGTGCAAGTTTTGTGTGGACATATTTTCAGTCAGTTTCCTAAGTACCTAAGAGCATGATTGCTGGAGTGTATGATAAAATTATGTTTAGCTTTGAAATAAATAGCCAAACAGTCTTCCAAATTGGCTGTACCATTCTGCATTCCCATCAGCAATGAATGAGAGTTCCTATTTTTCTCCATCCTGGTCAGCAATTTGTGTTCCCCCCCCCCACCTTTTTAAACTTTTAAAAGGTGTGTAGTGATATTTAATTTTTGTTTTAATTTACAACTCTCTGATGACAAGATCTTGAGTATCTTTCATATGTTTATTTGCCACCCAAACATCTTCTTTGATGAGGTGTCTAGTCATATCTTTTGCCCAGTTTTTAATTGTGTTGTTAGTTTTCTTGCTGTAGAGTTTTTAAGAGTTATTTCTATATTTTGTATACAAGTCCTTTATCAGATATTTATTTTAAAAATATTTTCTCCAAATCTGTGGATTATCTTTTCCTTCAATTAAATGTCTTTCTCAAAGCAAGAGTTTAAATTTTAGCAAAGTGCAAGTTATCTTTTTCTTCTACAGGTGGCACTTTTGGTGTTGTAGGATTCTCCTATATTACCTACTAGAAAGTTTATAGTTTTATATTTTACATTTAGTTTTATAATCTAGTTTGAGTTAATTTTTGTGAAAGATACAATGTCTGTGTCTAGGTTACAGACAGGTAATGAAAACTTTGGTGCAGTGCCTGGATGTAGGAGAGGGGATTTAAAATACCTTTCGCAGTCTCTGTCCCTGTCTCTGTCTCTGTTTCTCTCTTGGCCTGAATTTCAAGGAGTCTGAATGTCTATATGCCTTGCCAACAGACTGAGGTAATGATGGCCTCTGCCATGTCGTGTACTTTCAGATGGGAGTTAGGTGGATCACAAAGTAAAGACTGGGGAGTCATAGTGAGAGATCATAGACTCTGGATTCAGACATCCTGATCAGAATCCTAAGTCTGTGTTTTACCAGCTAGTTGACCTTGGATGTGTTTTGCATAACCTCTTGTGTCTTGGTTTCTCCATCTGTATGAGGATGATATTAATGCATATTCATGGAGATGATGTGAGGTCAAATTAATATTTGCCCTGGAACAAAACCTGGGACATAGTACATGCTGTAAAAATATTTGATTTAAAAAAAATTTTATTTTATATTGGAGTATGGTTGATTAACAATGTTGTGTTAGTTTCAGGTGTACAGCAAAGTGATTCAGTTATGCATATACATGTATCTATTCTTTCTCAAATTCTTTTTGCATTTAGGTTATTACAGAATATTCAGCAGGGTTCCCTGTGCTATACAGTAGGTCCTTGTTTGTTATCTGTTTTAAATATAGTAGTGTGTACATGTGAAAAGTATTTGAGATATAAATGTAAATTTAAACTCAGATTATCTCTAGATATTTGTGGGGTTGTTTTTAACATTTTAACTTAAAAAAAAATCCTTAGTCATTAAGGATATTTGGTATGTGCGTGTGTATCTATGTATGTGTGTGTACCTCTCTGAATGACTGGAGTTGGGGCTGGGGGCTGGTGTCTGTGTTCATGCATGGATCAAAATGTTAAGTGGAGGATGTCATTTGCGTTGTGACCAGTGTAATAACTAAGGACATTGAAGTGCAGGCAGGAGAATTCAGGAACACCCGCGGCTATATGCTTCAGCTGTCCTATGCTATAAGGAACTCCCTCTTTAACAACTTTACCGTTTCTGAAATTTAATTATTTATTTATTTTCTGTAGGTGAGGTAACATTGTTTCTAGTGCACATTAGCAGAAATTAACCATTTTTTTCTTGAGAGACAGTGGTCCTGGTTTCACTTTATGCCAGACACATCGGACGGACCATGGCTGCCTGTGGCAGTCAGTTCAACCCTGGAAAGAATAATGACCAGAGGAAAGACTTGTCGCTGTATCTAGTGGTATTAGCAATAGGATGGCCTTTTCCTGGAGCCATCTAGAATCCTGGACTGACTGTTTTTTCTCTGCTTTCTGTTGTAAGTGTAGTCTCTTGAATTTTTCTCTTCCGTATTTTCTCATGCTAGTTTCCACTTTTGCTTGAGCAGCAACATTTTAATTTAATTTGTTACACTCATCCTCCCAGCTCTCTTCTCTGTTTCCTCACTTCCTCTCTAGATACTGTCTCCTTTCAGTCACACTCCCTGACCCTTTATGCCCTGATCGGCTGCTTCGTATCAGTGTTCAGCTCGTTGCAAATTTGCATGTGCCAAACAGCTGTACTGATATGAACTCCCCCAAAGGACAATATTAACAATCAGAATATTTATACAAGGTAAATAAATGTGCAAAGGCTTATATTTTTCTTGAGAGAAACAGCAGTAAGTAGAGCTCCAGATAGATAGTTGTTAAAGAAGATAGTTGTTGGTTTTTTTTCCAAAAGGAAAAAAATGATTTGTAAATCCATAGCCCCAGAACGTGACACACACGTATTTTTTCTGTGAAAATAAAACTGAAATGAAGCGGGGGAGAGCTGGTGTCTTGAAAATGGATGGTTTCAGTCATCATTTGAGAGCTGGATTCTAAGTTGTCATGTTAAATCTCAACTCTTGTGTGTTTGCCATCTCATATCAGGGTTTCCCAATCTTGGTACTACTGACATTTTTTGCCATAAAATTCTTTGTTTCCAGTGGCTGTCTTGCTCCTTGTAAGATATTTAGCAGCATCCCTTGTCTCAACAACTAGATGCTAGCAGAACCCACACCCCCAACCAGTCGTTACAAACAAAAATGTCTCTAGACATAGTCAGAAGTCCCATGGGGGGAAGAACTGCCTCCAGTTGAGAACTGCAACACAAAACATTTAAAAAATTCTTTTCCGGGAGATGTTTAAACCCATGGGAAAGAGATATGGTGAGATGGAGAACATGAAAGTAAATATGAGTTAGAAACTTAGGCAGAACTTCAAAGAGTTATATTAAAGCTTCTGTGTTATCTGAGCCTGCTTAATCATCTTGTCCTTGGTGTTTGTTTTATTTGAGTAGAAATCTTTAATAATCAGCAGTGTAAAAAAGAAATCATATCTTGTTTTTATTATGGTAAAATAAACAAAGCTCTTTTCCTTGGGATCTTAGTTTTTTCATGAACCCTGTCTTCGAGACATGATAATGTTAAATATTATACCAATTTGTATGGCTGAAGAAAGTAAAAGACACAAAAGATAGCACCTCACCTAAGACACCTAACCAGTTACCCAGAGTCCATGAGGAAACCAGGAATACGAAAATCCATATTATCTTACTTATAAAAGCCACGCACTGCTGTTTTGGGGGTTGTGTTTTTACTGTAGATTTTAAAAAGGCTTGTTCTCTTTATAGCGAAATTTTAAAATATCCATTTAATAAACTCTCACTACTGAGGTCATATTAAGCAAAGATTCTCAACTTAGAAAGCCTTCTTAATTCTGTATAACATTTTGCATGTCATAGGCACTGAACTAGAATAATTCAGCTTTATTCAAGAACAAGTAAGTGGCAGAAAAAGATAGAGACCATGAAAGTCTCACAGAAAATTCAAATGAGAAATTACTTCTGGCTGGAGAATAAGGAATGATCCAGGATTTGTGAAGCCTGAAGCTTATATAATTAGTAGGGCCTCTTTCAAGAAATAATAATGCAAAATTTTGTATACAATAGTTGGTAGGAAGGAGAGCATTTATTTAGAGTCGAGAAAAGTAAATTACTACAATTACACTTATTTTCAGTGATGACAAGTTGCACAAAAGCACAAACTGCAAAAAGAAAAAAAAAAAGACATGTTATTTTTAGTAATTAACTGCCTGACACCCTCTACCATGTTTTTTCTCTGTAATTTTCAGATTCATACTGTTTGATAGCCTCTTCATATGACATTGATTTTATAACTTTTTCTATAGCAAGAATTGTTTTAAATGATTTGTTATTTTCTCTCTCATGCTTGGTTGAAGTAGCTTATTTTCGTTAAAAAAAAGTTATTTTCAGCTACATGATAATTTTTGATAATGCTGTGTACATTTTTAGGATTAATACCAAATTTGGAAATAGCTGTCTCCAGTTTCTCATTTGTGATCTGTAACAGTTAGTATAATTTGTCAGACATTTCGGTTTTGGTACATCCCAAATGTTGTTTCCCCCCAATCACAAATTTCTGGAGTGAAGCAACATAGGACACATCCCATTTCGCAATCACAATTACTGTCCTTGTACTTTCGTGCCATATCAGTGGGTGAGTTCACACAGCAGATGGTAGGAATATTCCTAAAAGCCATCTGTACACGGGGACTGCCAGAAATAACTTAATTCTATGTAGGTATAGGTGATAAGCCCGCAATCATATCTCACTAAACCCAAAATAAATGCATTCTCACTCAGCTTCCCCTATCAAGCAAGTCACAAAAGTGGGGCCAATCCAGATAAGAGGTGAGGTGTGACAGAGGGAACTCAGAGTAGACAGAGACAACAGTCCTAATGTGTTAATGACTTTTGTAAATTTGCAGAAACATATGCTTGATCATGGGGATATATATATAAATGTGAAGCACCTTGAACTGTGGGCTTCATTAATTCCATTATCTGTTTCTGCATGGGAATTATCTTCAATAGAAAAAAAGCACTGTTGGCCTTCCCTGGTGGCGCAGTGGTTGAGAGTCCGCCTGCCGATGCAGGGTACACAGGTTCGTGCCCCGGTCCGGGAAGATCCCACATGCCGCGGAGCGGCTGGGCCCGTGAGCCATGGCTGCTGAGCCTGCGCATCCGGAGCCTGTGCTCCGCAATGGGAGAGGCCACAACAGTGTGAAGCCCACGTACCGCAAAAAAAGAAAAAAAGCACTGTTTTATTCTGACATGAAATCTATGTCATTGCTTGCACTACTTCTTTGCATTTTGATTATTTAATGGTTTATACTATGTGGCACAAGCATGAACATGTCATGATTGTGTAAGAGATAGGCTAGGTCTTGTGTCTATTCTTGAATTTTTTTTCTTACAAAGCAGTAGATTATAAGGATTAGAAATACTGCCTGTGGGTTTGGCAGGCTTTAAATCCTGGCTGCCCATTTACTGCCTTGTGACCTTGGAAATGTTATGTCACTCCCTTATGCTCCAGTCCCTCATCCTCCACTTGGAGAAGATAATGCCTCCTGGGTTACTTGCTCTTTCCCACTAGCCTAAGTTTTTTAAGGATACAGTCTGCACCTTAGCACAAATGGCCCTCTGGTACCTCACAGATTGCATGCAGTAGGCACTTTGAAATGTTTGTTGAATGGGAGTGAATGAATGCATAACTACTACTTGCTAAAGCCTATAGTCTAATAATGAAGTGATCAGAGAAGTAAATAATCAATGAGAATTGGATTTGATTAAGAACTCAAGAGGGACATAGCTAAAACAGCCAGAAGCACAGTAGAGGGACAGTTGAACAATCAGGAAAAACTTTCAAAAGGGGTGAAATATTAGTGGGGACTTTTGAAGCATGAGTAGGGACGAACCTACAGAGAAGAGAGGCGTTCCCGATGGAAGACACACTATATGATAAATAAGGAGAGACACAGAAGAAAGAACACAGTGTTCTACATCTGGAGCGTGGGATGCATTTGGGGCAATAGCAAGCAATGAAGTGGAGAGGTGGGCAGAAACCAGATCTCCAAGGACCTTGAATTTATAATACCAAGTTACTTATAAATTAATAGACGCCGCCGGCTGGTTTTAAGCAGAGGAGCAACAAATCCAACTTCTTATCTCCTGTAACTGCTTCTCACCTCTTGGCTCAAGTACCCGAGGAGCAGTTTTTGTTTGGATCATCCTAGTATATACAACCTCCACAGCCTCTTGTTAACCCCTTTTTATGCATATTCAGTCTGTTAATAAAATGATGCAAAATTGTGACCCTGCTACACTTTCCTTTTTAGATATTAAACATTTTTTGACCAGATTAAGATTTTGTTATATCACATAGGCAAAGCTGGCAGATTACATTTAAAGCAAGATAAATAGCATGACATTTCTTATTTTAGTTAAATGAATTTTGCAATACCTAACTTAAAATATATTATTCTTAAATCTTGAGTTATAAAAATTCACAGTAAACTCTGAAAAAAAATCATGGAAATTTACGTTACTGAAAATTTTACTATTGCCTCATGAGTTCGCTACATTTCATTTTATGACTTCAATGAATTTCATTGACACCTGCCTCCATTTAGAAACATTCCTTTGAGCAACTGCTTTATAATGGGAAAGTCATGACTGGATCATCTGTGTCCTCCTGCCACCTGCTGGTTGTAGTTGAGAACACATATTTACATCTTCACTGGTCTTCAGGAAATGATTGTGTTGATAAATATTGTGAAATTAAATCCATTTGTAGAAAACAGAGATGATGTTATCAGTCATTCAACTCTAGTCAGTACTGAGAAGTTTCTTCCCCTTGTTTCTTATTAGAAGCTCTCAGCTTTCATTTATTCATCCTGAGTTCTATGATGAAGAAAGATTCTTTATTTGCATGATTTCACTTGTGTTTCCCCTGTGCTTTGGGCAAACATCTCTCTTCAGTCATGCCTTTCTCTTCCTCTGATACCTTATACTCCTCCTCAGAACAGCAATCCAAACAGCCAATTGTGTATGACCAGTGAGTGGAGGATATTTTGCTACTGTTGTATACAACAATGAACTTTTAAAACAGAATTTTTATTTCTTAACCCACTGCTTACACAAGTGAAGTTATGGTCACTTTGTGGTAAGTCAGCCCTAAGAAAAAGGAAAACTGACAAAGGAGTTTAAAAATATAAGCTTGCCTATAAAATCTCACTATTTACCTCACTTCAACACAAAGAGCTTCCCTGAGGCACAGATAAGTTGTCATTTCAATAACTCAGGCATAATGTATCCTAACCTTTTGAATTCTCAGGTGTTTGTTTAGACCTGACCATGAGCTTGAGACATTGTGGTTTGTATCTTAGCTTAGCAGAGAAGGCATGATTATTTTTAAGCTAATGCCTTTTTACAATTCTAAACTAATTTAGTTCATTATGGTGAGAGGAGGTCAAATATAATAATCAGTCCTTATGGTTTCTGTGACCCATATACTTTTCAAATGCCTGTTCCATTCACACCAGCTAGTGCATTCCCTTCTACCAGTATGCATCCCACTTCTCCTCTCAGGCAGTTTTAAAATTGGACTGCCACATGGTACCAGGGTGCTGTCTGTGCTCCTTCTAATACAAGGATAAAGTACTCCCTGCCTTTGCACAACAAGTAGTCTAGTACTAAAACCTGACATTATTTTCTCTTTTCTCATTTCATTTATGGCATCGATTGGCACAAGTCAGGTCTTGTGGTTGGCAATCCCTGAGACTGGCATAGGGGTAGGATATTTATTAATATTTATTAAAGAATGTCCTTGGGATCAATACCCATGGAAGGAAGGGGAAGGAAACTGGATTGAGCAGAGGGAAAAGTTGAACTGCTATGATGAAGTCTTTATGACAAAGTTAGCACCACAGAGAGCTCTGAAACATAATGATCTGTCACTGTCAGAGTTCTCCCATGTTGAGCCAGAATAGCTGGGCCTTTATACTATACCTCCATCAGTTATTGGGTGTGGCCCACCCAGGGAAGGGCATGCTCTTAGATAAAGTAGTAGTTCTCTGTAACTAAGATAATCCTAGAAAGGCTAAAATTAGAAGGCAGATATGATGGTGGGATATTTGCCAAAGCAATATGTGTATTTTCAAATTTGACTGACTCTACCTGTTCAGAAATTGAGTTAATAACTGTAAGATTTTGACCAAGTAAGAAAAAATAATCAAGAATGTCATCTTGTGGCCAAAACTGCCACTTCTAGGCCAAAGTCACCTGGGCCCCCAAAATATTTGTACTGTGCTACAACCCACAGCTATTTTTTTCAGGTGCTTACATCTTAGATAAAGAGGACTCTTTTTCTGCATAGATACGAGCTCTACCATATTGGCTTCATATAGGAATTTCTCTGAGGTTCCTAACCTGTCAATCTAGCTGGCATTAACTTCCTTCAGCCTAGAATTCTCTGCATTGGTCAGATTCAAGAAAAGATAGTATCCTTAGGTGTTTGCAAAACGTAAGGTACAACACAGTTATCCAGTATAATGATAATTATTATCAGGAGCATATAAAGCTCTGAGTCATAAGCATGATGTGATGCCTACATCTGCCAGTTACTTATTCTGTGGCCTTGAACCGAGCCATTTGACTTCAAACCATTTATTTCAGAACACCCTATTTTGTTAACTCAGCATATTATTGTCTACTCACTCCTTTGTGAATATAAAATAGGAAAATGATGTAAGGGATCTTTGCCAGTGATAAAACGTGACATAAATGCCATTAGTATCTTCTTAGTTCTGAGCAGGTAGCCCCCTCTCATATTTCGGTGTGCACATCCTAGCTTGCTCTTTTTTAGAATGTACTGGGTGGTTTTTTTGTTTTGTTTTGTTTAATGCTAATCTATCCTCTCCTTCTTCTTCTTTTTTTCTTTTTTTTTTTTTTTTGGCTTTTACTTCTATCCTAAAAATCTCTATCACCTACCTCTTAATGATGGATGACCCTGCTCTCTTTTTAGAACTGACATAGAGCCTTTGTTCTTCACCGGTCTACACTAGGTGCTAATCTAGGACCCACTGCTTCTTCATGGACAACATTTCCTGGGTCCACAGCATATGTATTTATTATTATTTAAGTTCAAGATCCTCAACATCTACAAGAGGTTAGAAAATGGGTTAATTTAAAAAAATTACCTATACACAAAACTACTCAGTATTCAAGTTGTTATGTCACTGATGCATCTGCAATATTAATATACAAATAAAGCCAGAAATGGAACATGAATAAAAGAATGATTATTAGAGATTTCCTGTTCTTTTTTGCCAATTTACTTTGCTATTGTAAAATTATTTCTACTTTCTGATTCTTTAATCTTAGCCTCGTTCTGTTTTGGGATCAGAGCCTTTTTGCTTTCTTCTGGGATTGATGCCATGCAAAGAAAGGTAGGCCGCCCAGAGATGAAAATAGACTGACACAGACATGCTAGTTGGCTAAAGACTTCAGCTTCTTGCAAGTGTGATTCTTTCTAGACACATACATTTTAAATTAGCGAAATTATGGAAGTGGATAGTTGAATAAAACAGGTTGATTTGTTTGTAACCCATCGTCTTTGAGCAGAGAGCAGAGGTGAGGAAATGGACACAGATAGGAAAGTTTTAATAGTGAGAAATGACAGTGTTATAAGCAGGGACAGTATGGAGAACTGGGGGGAGGAGGGTCTTCAATGGAGAGCACTTGCCCATGAGGACAAGTCAGTACACCTACAAAAGAGTCCATAAAATATTTTGACTCAAAAAAGGAATGAGAAAGAAGTAGGGGGAACTGAAGACAATTTCTATCCCATATCTAGACTGAGATTCTTTTGATGTCCTAATTCATCAGTTTAATTTTGAAATAAGATGATTCTTTAGTGTCATTTTCGTTGATTATTTTAAATTGAAATACAGTTGAAGTACAATATTATGTTAGTTTCAGATGTACGATGTAGTGATTCGACAATTAAATACATTATGGAATGGTCATCACTATAAGTCTAATAACTCTCTGTCCCCATATAAAATTATTACAATAACATTGACCATATTTCTTGTGCTGTATTTTATATCCCCTGACTTATTTGTTTTAAACTGGAAGTTTGTACCTCTTAATCTCCTTCACCTATTTCACCCAATCCCCCACCCACCTCCCCTCTGGCAACCACCTATTTGCTCTCTAAATCCATGAGTCTGTTTTTGTTTTGTTTGTCCATTTGTTTTGTTTTTTGTTTTAGATTCCACATATAAGTGAGAAAATCATGGTATTGGTCTTTCTCTGTCTGACTTATTTCACTTAGCGTGATAGCCTCTAGATCCATCTATATTGCCCCAAATGGCATGATTTCATTTTTTAATGACTGAGTAATATTCCAGTGTGTGTGTGTGTGTGTGTGTGTGTGTGTGTGTGTACATCTTTATTAATTCATCTGTTGATGGAAACTTAGGTTGCTTCCATATCTTTTCAAATTGGTGTTTTTGTTTTCTTTGGGCAAATACCCAAAAGTGAATTTTCTGGGTCATATGGTGGTTCTCTTTTTAATTTTTTGAGGAACCTCCATACTGTTTTCCATAGTGCCTGTACCAATTTACATCCCCACCCACAGTGCACGTTCTTATTAAAGATTTGTCTTTTCACAAGAGTTTTCCTGGTTGTTCTTCATGGTTTCCTTTTTGTCTTCCTCTGAATAGATGATTCTCATAGACAAGATCATCTTGGGTTAAACCTGAGGTCTATCCTCAGGAGACCTGGCCTTTGATCAGAGCTTTGGGTTTGGGTCAAGGCCCTTTGCTAAGAGTGTTCAAGCTCTGTGTGAATTATACTTAAATGAAGAAAATGCAGAGGAGTCACCATTGACCCATGATAGCAATGCATATGTTTTGATGGAGATTCAATAGGAGAATCCACAGCCTGGGATCTCTGGGGGTGTGACTTGTCCAAATTTATCTCTGCCATACTGAACAATAGTAGTGAACCAATCATCTTCAATTTAATGGTGTTAATGCTCATACACAGAAGGAGAATAGTGTACATTCATCAATGGAAGAAAAAGTGAGTGTTATGAATCAGAATTAAGCCTCTGGGGCTTCTTCTCATGAGTCATGTTTCCTTTCTCATCAACAGTGTATTATACTTCAAGCAGTCTTTTAAAAGTGTTTGTTTGTGTGATTTGTTTGTTTGTTTTGCCTCAAAAGAATTTGTAACATAAAACAATTTCTTAAAGAAATGTTTGTATTTCTCATACTTGTGAGATTTGATGGTATGAAATACTGGCTCCAGTGTCTTCAGAATTCCCAGTTATCAAATAAGTATTAGGTTAATTTATTCTGTGATCCTTACTGAGTCAGAAATGAGGATATATACCATTCCAAAAGATTTCTGAATTTAGGGAACACATATATTTTGGGTCAAAATTCATTTATTCATAAATTTGAATTATCAAGGATTTTCTCTCTTGTACTGAGTCCTCTTCCCTCATAGTTCTCTGTATAGTAAAGTAGAATAATAAAGGTTTTGAAGTCTGGCAAAACTGGTTGTGAATCTCACAGTTTTCACTCACATGATATTAATAGTTTTCTTGTCATCTCTAAAATCCAGGTTTTTATTCTATAAAATTGGTTCTAATTATATTTCCTATCTGTCATTGGTAGGATTAAATAGTATAACCTATGAAACTTTACATAGATCATCAGAAATAGGGTAACTTTATGTTTTTCCTTTCCTAAAGCATTTTGGGTGATTGAGGTTTGATTAAATTTTGGTTTTTAAAACAAGTTTGCTGTTTTTCTTTTTATCAATAAGTATCGGGACTTCCCTGGTGGCACAGTGGTTAAGAATCCACCTGCCAATGCAGGGGACATGGGTTTGAGCCCTGGTCATGGACGATCCCACATGCCACAGAGCAGCTAAGCCGGTGCACCACAGCTACTGAGCCCACGCGCCTAGAGCCTGTGCTCTACAACAAATGCACGCTGCAAGGAAGAGTAGCCCCCGCTCGCCACAACTAGCGAAAGCCCACACATAGCAACAAAGACCCAACGCAGCCAAAAATAAATTAATTAATTAATTTTAAAAAATTCAAATAGCTGTAAAAAAATAAGTATCTTTTTTTTTTTGCGGTACGCGGGCCTCTCACTGTTGTGGCCTGTCCCGCTGCGGCGCACAGGCTCTGGACACGCAGGCCCAGCGGCCATGGCTCACGGGCCCAGCCGCGGCTGTGGGATCCTCCCAGACCGGGGCACAAACCCGTGTCCCCTGCATCGGCAGGCAGACTCTCAACCACTGCACCACCAGGGAAGCCCAGAATCATACTTTTAATTGTACTTATATCTTTCATTTGTCAAAATATGTTTCCTGTTGCAACACATTTTAAGTATTTACTTCAACATTTTGCAAATAAAATGGACAAAAATCATAATAAATCTTAAGAAATTACTAATTTTAAAAATGATTCTAAAAATATCTGAATATTTTTTCTTCTTTCTAAAAAGCCATGAGTCGTAGGATAACAAAAATTTAAGTTTGTTTCTGCTTTTATAAAGAGAGTTCTATTTATGTCTTTTTTTGTAGGTAAAACCAAAGGAAAGAGGGTTGGGAGTCCCTATGTTACTGCAAATATCCTTTCATTTGTTGTCTAGAAATTCATTATAGTCAGGTTCCATAACATATTTAATTATTTATCTATTTCTGGACAGTTATTTAAAATCATCAACCCAAATTTAGAAAATCTAAATTCAAGGTTCTTCTACCTAGAGATAACTTCTTCTAGCATTTCATGGAATTGTGTCCATTTTTGTCCAGCATTTAAAAAATATTTATATTTATCATAATTTGGATTAAAAGACATTTATGGTTTTGTGTTCAGATTTTTTTAATTTGAAACTTTTTACCTAATAAAAGTTGGTTATATTCATAAATGATTGAGACATTATTAAACTATTTACATGGTAATATATTCTTTACACAGAAAAATAGTACCCCACACATGTTGTTAAAATAAAGATCCTTCATGTTCATGTGGTGACAAGCTGGTGACCTCCCATTTCTGCTAATTAGAGCTCTGTTTCATAGCATTGGAACAAGAAGCAGGACTAATTTGCATCCCCATTTATATTTAACCTCCTGAAAATGAGTCATGACTTGTGGCTCAAAGTTTTCTACTGTTTGCTAAATGCCAAACAGTCCCTTGCCTTCACAGCTGATCTGCTTCTGTTGCTCCAGATCAGCCCAGGGTAGCCCCTTCTCACAACTGTGAACTCAACTCAAATGTCATCCCACCAAAGAGATTTTTCTTCCCATGCCATTAAAGCAGCCATTCCACTAGGTCACTTTCTTCCATATCACCCATTTTATTTCCCTCATAGCACTGAGGTTGATTTGTTTGTTTCCTGGTTTATTATCATTTTTTTACCATAGCTCCTTGAGTGTCCAGTTCCTATTTGTCTTCGTCTCTGCTGTAACTCTGACCTCAGCTGAGTATCTGGCACATGACAAATGCTCAAGAAATACTTAAGTGAAGAGTGAAGAATGATAACGATCCTAAACTTTCCATGATTAAAATATTCCAGGAAATTAATTTTTCTCTTTAATTAAGCATTTTCACTCTAGTTTTTAGTACAAGATTAGGTGGAAATTAAATTAAATCGACACTTTTTGGGAGAAAAAAAGTATTTACAATAGAGTAGAATAGTATGGTAAAGTATAGTAAGTTTAGTATAATGGTTAAAGTCATGGGCTGTGGGTCCATGTGGTCAGTATTGAAATTCTGGCTCAGCTCCTTACTTGTGCAAGTAACCCCTCTGTGCCCTTTCATGTGTAAAATCAAGATCATAATAGTTACTCATACAGTTACTGTGAAGACTAAATGAGCTTATTTCTCTGCATGTTTATGATAGTGCTTATTAGTACATAGTAAACATATGACAGTGTTGGCTATTATTATTATTATCATCATAATCATCATCATTCAGTGACTGTAATTCTCTTTCTCATGATGGCCCCTGTGCATATAATAAAAAGAGCACGGGGTAATCCCCTCATATCCAGTAAGGTTCTACATAAAAATTTAGGTAGGAGCACTGTTCACATCTTTAATCATACCAGAGCTTCCCTTGATAGTATAGCTGTCTTCAGAGGCCCATTTTGTTCAGTGCTGTGAGAGAAAAACAAAACATTGGGCTGTTTCAAAGATGCTGAGTACATGAGTGCTGAAAACTGTATTTGCTGGAAATTATGTAAAGCACCAGCATTGCACTTTTTCCCCATGATCCTTAGTCTTGTGGGAATTTTTTCGTTGAAATTGGTCTCCAGAGACATGAAAGTCAGAATCAAACTTTGCTAAAGTGCATTTCTTTAAATATACTTTCTTTTCTGTACTTCCAGTTTCATAAGAAAAATATTTTGACTGCTTGAGTAAATAGTATGAGTCAAATTTAATCTGAACTTAATATGTGATAGCAACTTAGTAATTCCCTTCACCCAGGCACTAACCCAAACTTAAAACTACTGCCACATTGTGAAGAAAGATATCATATTATACCTGAATATCCTGTGTAAAATTCCTCAGGCTTCAAACATGACCATTAAGTCAAGTCTTAAATGCGAAGACCAGATTCAACACCATAATGAAAATTGGAAGACCCAGAAAAAAATACTACAAAAAGTCAGTACGTTCTCCCAGAACTGAGATAGCCCAGTACCTCATCTGGGCAAAAGCGATCTTGGCAGTTACTACCTAAAATTGTTAAATTTCACAATATGTATAAGTAAAATTGCTTGCATAAGACAGCTTATGTTAACATTTCTACTTCATTCTAATAATGGACATTTCTGAAATATGAGAGTTGACCATTTGGATTTAGACAGAAAAGTAATCCAGGTGGCACAGGTCCTAAAAAGTCTCCTTGCCCTGAAATATATTCCCTGATTTAGTCTGGGGTCTTAAGGTTCATCATAGAATTCCCGCTTTGTTACTCTAATACTCCTAACACAACTAGTTAACATATGTTGAGTACCAACTTTGTACAAACGAATCTCCTAGGTCTTTTCCCCATTTATGCTCAGATACATTTCTGCCTTTAAAGAAATAACTCTTTAGTAAGGAAGATGTAGGCTGATAACAATACAAACAATAAGTGCCACGATAGTAGCAATTAATAGCTAGTGTTTGCAGAACATTTACTACATTACAGAAACTAATATAACGGTTTATAAAGCTTACTTAATAATTCCTTTTCATCATGTCAGGTAGTGCTATTAATCTCCATTTTACAGATAAGACAACTGAGGCACATGGGGTTTGAATCATTCAACAATGACGATTCAGAAAGCAACTGGTGGAGCTAGGATTCTAACACAGTCGGTATCTGATGCCAAAGCCCTAATTTTTAATTACTCTGCTAAAATCAAAGCATGGATATAGTTATAAGAGGACAAAGATAAATAATAAACTTTAAGGAGAGATGTAGAATAGAGAGGTTTCAAGGAAAATGAGAGAAGATATGATATTTGAAATGAGTTTTAAAGAATGCATAGTTTTGCAGGCAGATGATCAAAGAAAGGATGCTTCAGGCAAAGAGAATAGCCTGAACAAAGCAAAGAAAGAGGGACTGATAATAACTGAAGTTGTTGTAAACATTTCTTTCCCTCCTGAATAGTGTTCAAATAATTAAACTAGCATTTAAGGCCCAGTGTGATCTTCTTTCAACCTAAATGTCTAGTCCTGTCTTTTACTATTATCTTCTACTATCTACTTTCCACATTGTGACGTACCCTCTTTATTCTACCATCTCCATGCTTTCCTCCCTCTATCTCTTCATTCATATTATTTCATCCATATGAAATCTACTCTGTGGATCTCCACCTGTGTATCTTTTACTTAGTCTTCATGGCCTAGTTTAGAAACACCTTCCCCTTCATGAAACATTACCCTCCAAGGCAGAATTTTCCATTTCTCCTCTATCCTATTTCATAGCACTTACTTTCTCTAGACTTCCTCATGGTACTCATTACTTCTCCCATACAGTTTATCTATGTATATATTTATGCATCGTTCCATTTATCCATAAATCATTATCTGTGCATATCTATCTATCTATCTATCTAGAAATCTACCAGAAAGCTTTATTGAATGGAAAGTTGCATAATAGCAGTTAAGATCTTGGGCTTTGTAGTCTAACACAACTGGAAGGGAATACTAGTTCTGAGTTTACAGAATAGCTAGCAGGTTAGTTACACACTCTGAAGTTAAATATCCTCACCCTAGTTGTGTCATAAAACTACGTCCCTCAGAGCACTGTTGTGAAGATTAAATTGAATAGTAAATGTAGATTGCTTAGCTCAATGTGAGCACTAATGATAGCCATGACTATTACTATTGGAACGGAAGGTTCCCAGGAGCAGACAACTAAGAATCACCAATGAAGAATAAGGCAGCATTTTAGTATTTATCTTTCTCATATATAGTCATCACACTAGGAGCTTATTAAAATATAGACTCCATGGCTTTGCTATCAGATCCTCTGATTTTCTAAGTCTAGTTTGGGGCAAGAATCTCCATTTTTAAGAAGTAACCCAAGTGACATTACTGCATAGTCTGGAGATGGTATTTTGAAGTCTCAGAAGAAATGTCAAAGCAGAGACATGGCCAATGAAAATTCTCAGCTCGAAAAGTAATACAGTAAGTCCCCTATAAACGAATGAGTTCCATTCTGAGAGCGCGTTCGTAAGTCCAATTTGTTCGTAAATCCAACAAAGTTAGCCTAGGTACCCAACTAACACAATCGGCTATCTAGTACTGTACTGTAATAGGTTTATAGTACTTTTCACACAAATAATACATAAACAAACACAAAAAATAAAGAAAACATTTTTATAGTACAGTACCTTGAAAAGTACAGTAGTACAGTACAACAGCTGGCATACAGGGGCTGGCATCGAGTGAACAGGCCAAGAAGAGAGTTACTGACTGGAGGAGGGAGAAGAGGTTGGAGATAGTAGAGCTGAGGGATCCTCAACAACAGGAGGAGGGCAAGCTGCAATTTCACTCACGCCTGACGCTGATGGCACAGGCTCTGGTTCCTCGCTGGATTCAATTCTATCTACCCTCTTGAAAAAACGATCCAGTGATGTCTGGGTAGTAGCTCTTTTTTTCTCACGATAGATGACACGGTAGCACTGGATTGCATTCTGAACAGCTGCTGCAACCTTCGTGTACTGTTCATTTGTCATTTCCTGCATCGTCAATCTCTTCGGTTCTTCAGTTACTTTTTCCTCTTTTCTCTCTTCATCCTTCCTCTAGGCCGCTGCTTTTTTCTCATCACCACTGCTTTTATGCTTGCTTCCGGACATCTTGGTCTTGAAATAAAGATACTGTAGTACTGTACTCTATACAGTACTGTATAGTAAACTACACAAAAGCACAACTACTTGTAGAAGATGCATGCACGTGACAATGTACACCAGACACGTGAACTAACTTATCTGACTGGACATGCGAACACATGTTGGCATCTTTGGAAGTTCGCACCTTGAAGGTTCATTGTAGGGGACTTGCTGTATGCTTATTCAACCAGATGGTTGAGAGGGATGTAATCAATTTCTTATCAATTTAGTTCCCACTTATCTCACACTCGTTTTTTAAGGAAAAATAGCATTTTTCTTTACGTATGGTCTTTCCAGATTATACTTTGCAAGAATAGAGGCTTTGATGCTTACATTTAAGAACTCTCATGTATTTCTTTGATTTTCAAAGAACAAAGGAAAGCTATAATAAAGAAAAAAGCAAAAAAAAAAAAAATGGAAGATGAGTTTATAGAGTAGTAGTGATTAAAAGACAAAAGCTATTTCATTGCTTACTAAAAGATTCACTTTTGTTTAGTTAACTAATGCTGTCTTTTGTTCCTGACAATAGAATTGAAAGCTCCCCATGGTGATTTTAACTATTCTCAGAAACAGAACACTTTTTGATTGCTGAATAGCCACTAGAATTTTTTATGGGCTAAAGACTAACAACACCTATCAGTGAATCTCAAATCAAGACCTTACGGGAAAATGAATTTGTTTTGATTCTGGTATCTAAGTGTAGTTTTAATATACATTTCCATGTTTAATGAGTGAAAACTGAACATTTCTTCATGTTTTAGGGGCAACTGTGTATTTTCGAGACTGTCCATGTCTTTTGCCTATTTTTCTCTTGAATTTTTAGTATTTATTTCCTTGATTCTTAAGAGTTCTTTACATACTAAGATATCATCCTATTTTCTGTAATAAGATCTTGAAAATCTTTTCTCCCTGTTTTTAAGTTTTTTTTAAAATTTTATTGATGATTTTATTTTTTATGTAACCAAATTTATTATAAACTTCTAATGTATCAGGATTTTCGACTCAGTTTGAAAATTAAAAAAACAAACAACTTACCTCACACTGAGTTTAAAATGTCAGTTATATTTCCTTTTAGTATTGTGCTGTTTCTTTTTTTTTTTTTTTTTTTTTTTACTTTTAGAGCTCTGAGTCACTTGAAGTTTATTTTTATGTATAACATAAGGTCTGGATACAGTGCTATCTTTTTTTCTAATGAGGATGCAGTTGTCCGCCTACATGTTTTAATATTTCATCTTTCCCTGAGTGATTTGAATGCCATTTTTATCAGATACTAAGTTTCTGTAGGTGGCTCTATTTCTAAATGTTTTATTTCACTGAGCTATCTGTGTACCCATGTGCCAGTACCAAAAGGGAAATATACTTCAACAGCTACTCAGTGATTATTAGGATTGTAAGCACTTTTATTTTTGTTAGTCTTTTGTTAGTTGTTGAAACCAAGAGATAGGCCATTGGGAGTTGAAAGAAATGGTACTTGCAGAAACTATTGTTTCAGCTCAACTTAATTAGTGCTGGAGCCTTTTTCAATTACCATCTCTGTCTGTGTTATCCGACTATTTGTTTTGAAGAGAGGGGATTATTGCTAAAAGATCCAGATGTTTTATTTAGTTGGGAATTCCAGTCACTTTTAAGAGGAAGGATTTAAAATTTATATCTTCCAAGTGATCTCTTTCAAGTTAGCCTTCTTTCCCAAATGAGATGGTTATTATATGTGACCATGATATTGGCTTTGGTTTTTGTTTACTTGAATGAATGACAGCAAATATAGAGAAACTGAAGAAAAGCTATGGCAAATGCTATTTATTACAACAAAAAACAAAGACATTCTTTCAAGGAATCTTTTCAATTATATCCTCTTGAAATCAATTAATGGAGCTTAATTGGATTATACATGCAGATACTGTTCACCCGGACACAATCTTTCTGTTGAAATGACTTCTTGAAGTTCTGATGTTTTTATATTTTGTGTGATATTCTTTAGTCTGTGGAATGCACCATTTTTTTAAATTGTCTTTAGATTTCTGTATTTCTTTTATATCAGAACTGTAACTTAAGCAAAGATAAAATATTGACCGTGACTTAAATTTGCATAGCTCTTTAAAATATTCTCGAATGGAAACTGATTACCTAGCTTTGCCACTGGGGCATGTGGATATTGATTGCTACATTTGAACAGGACCCACTTAATCCAGACATCCTTCAGTCACCCTGTATACCTGCAGGGCTTTGTGTATATAGGACTTTGTAAAGACAACAAAGGGTTACTTATAAAAAACTGAATTTATTCTATGGAGTGACAGTTGAACACATTCCACTATGTAGTTAACACAGGAGATAATATATGTAACATGTTAACAAAGATATAGTGATATTCTGATATTAATTATCAATTGCTACACAAAGGAACAGATGAGAGGCCTTAGCCAGCTTTGGTTAAGGAATGAATTTTATGGTGATCTGGTTTCTATTACTTCTTTTTTGTTGTTGTTGTTGTTGTTGTTGGACCTTGTTTATATTTTGATTCAAATAAACTGGTTACAAAACACAATTTTTGTGACTATCAGGGAAAATTGAGCATGGATAGGGTTCTTCTTGAATTGTGCAATAATATTCTGCCCCTCTGGTGCAGAGTGCAATACTCTGCACTTGGTGACTGTGCTAAACTAGTTCATGCTTAAAAAAAAAATGGACTGATCAGAAAAGAAATATAAATATTTTGAGCATTGCTGTGCCCAATATATAAATATATATATTTAAATATATATATTTATATATTTAAATATATATATTAAATATATATAAATATGTATTATATATATATTAAATATATATATATATTTTATCTTATCTCATTTAACATACTGACTGTAAGATGTTTCTGTTTATGAATCTGTACGAATTTTATATTAAGTAATATAAATTAAATTGATTTAATATATATTAAGTACATATGTATTAAATTGATTCTTATAAACATAATTTTCCTATTAAATAGACTAATCTCTGCTGCAGGACAAATCCAGAAATCTTAGTAGCTTAGCATAGATGTTATCCTTTTTCTCCCTGTGCAAAGTCCTCTGCGTTTCCCTTCCAAGCAATGTCTCAACGACCTAGATTTATAGACCTGAGGGCTTTGTTCCCTGGACACATGATCTCTACTCTCACTGCAACAGAAGGAAGAAAGAACATGGAGAACAAACTTCTGTTGTTCCCTGTGACTAGAAGTGACCCACCTACATCACTATTACTTGTGCTTATGGGCCACTGGCCAGAACCTTTCACTTGTCCCCAACCCAACTGTAATCTAACTATGAGGGAGTTTGGGAAATGTAGGCTAGCATATGGACTGTTTGTTTGGTGAGCAATAACTCTCTCTGCCACTTGCTTTGCAAAAATCTTGCTCATAAACTAGGAAAAGTTCCTCTTCTATTTACATGTGCTTGAAATTTTCTTTCTCCTGCAGCTCTGAGCAATTTATGTTTTCTGGCTGGCTGCCTCTTTTTTCTACTCATCTGTGTTGGTGAATATATAAAAATAAAGGAAGAGTAGACTCTTCTCTCTGGAGGACCAGGTAACCGTTTGATTGCATTTGGAGCTGAAGAGGCCCATGATGGGCATAGTTCTAGATGCCACAGTACTCCCTGAGTAACATGTTTAATCACCCCCCAGGTCAAAACACTTTTTGTATTCCCGTTTAATCTTTTCATTTCCAATATACAGACTACAGTGAAATAAACTTCCAAAGGTCACTATTTTAATGATTTTTCTGCTGCCTGAAGCTTACATAAGCCATCACTGAGCTGATTTTATGCAAAAATTTCCATTGGAATCATCACTGCCATCCTTCAATGTTGAAGCAGTCTACCACCTGAAAGATAGGGTTGAGACAATGAATTGATAAGCAAGAGAACTAAATTATCTTTTGAGTTCTGTCACTAGCTAGTTGTTTTCCTCTTTGAGCATTTTGCTTAACTTCTCTAGGCATAAGATTCTTAATCTGTTAAATGAAGGTACTATTATTTGACTCTCTTGCTAAATTTTACACACACACATACAACCTTTTAAATGAAATTTGTCTGTTTCCCTAAATATAAATGAGAAAATGAAAAAAATTTATTTCTAAGTGAAAAGGGGGTACAGGGAAGGAACAGGAGGCTTATCCTTCTACTCTGGGTCAAAATCTGAGGCACAGCTATCTGATTCTAGGTGTGTTGTTTGCATAAAACTAAATTCAACTTTAGCCTTGACTCCAAAAGAAACTCAGAAAATCACGTGGTTTAATTCAAATATTTTAAATGATATACTCAAATTTTTTTAATTTTCTAATTTTTAAAATGATATAGTTACTGCTTCAGTCTTATTTTGGAGTATAAAATACAAAAAAAATATCATCAGAAAAGTTATTCTGAAGATAGTGACATCTTAGCAAAGCCATGGATTACTGGAATCCCTTTAGGAAATCTCTTTTATTCTCCAGATAGTTTTCCTCTGGTTTCTGAACTAAAATTTCAAAGTCTCTTATACAGTGAGGCCAGTGAGGACCCTGAAGACAGACATGCAAATTATTCTTTGATTTTCTAATATTTAAACTGAGTCATTTTTAAACTCTTCCGTGGATTACTACTTTCATCACCTTCTTAAGAAAAGTGAGTCACTTTAGTGAATGGCAATGACCACTTGGTGTTCCTAATTATTTAACCTTTATCCTCTCTCTCTTTGATTTTATTCAAGGCTTTTCACACACCAACTCATACAATAATTTGAACACCTCCCACACATAAACCCCTACTTAGACATATTAGACAGATACATATATTCATTTCCACACACTTCATGCCTGTTTTCCTTTCTTCACCACTCACCCAGTGAACTGCATTTCATTAAAGATAAAACTTCTTTTTATCTTTTCATGCTATTTCTAAGATCTGAACAAAATTCACATTTAAGGTAGAATATTTGTGTACTAGTGCCCTGGGTAAACCATTTTAAGTAATCCACCTGAAAGATTCTTCTATGTCACTGATCCTAAAAGAAACACTTGAACAGTGCAAAAATCAGAGACCTTCCCTTGTTAGATTTTAGTTAATTGAAAGTTAAAGTCCACACAGGACAATAATACTGGGGTCTCAGCTGCCCTTTCTAGAATGAAGATGCAGGAAGCAAATGGCTTCTTTAACACTTCACAATAATGATGATCATGTCCACAGAAAGCAAACCCTTTTTCTCACTGCACTGTCTTTGGTGGAAGCCACTGTTGTAGCCCATAGCATCTCTCTGCACACACTGACCATGGTCAGACTGCTGCACCAATGCTTTACAGCTCTAGAAGAGTATTCTAAAATATATAAAAATAAGAGGACACATTGGATATATTTTTCACAATTTGCAATGAGAGAATGCTTTATTTTGAAATAACCTTAAGAAATCAATGAGTCAAATGCTTTGTCTTTTTAGCTGAAGAAATTGGAATTAAGAGATAATGACACACTTATCCAAGGCCCAACAGCTAATCAATGGTAAAGATGAAATGTGAGGCCAGATAATCTGATTGCTAATCCACTATGTCACTCTACTTTCTGTTTGCCAACTTTGAGTCTGTGCTACACTCTGACTTATCTGGGTTTCATAGGCAAGGCCTCTGACACAAACAGCTCATTTACTTGGTCTGTCTGCTCTACTGGATGTTGAGTAGATTATTTAGGGGCCAGCATGGTAGTTTGGAATAATAAGAAGGCATGCTCAACAGTAGCACTCAATGCTAACCTCTGGATGCTACAGTCTCATTCTAGAAGGAATTGCCACCACCTGGATTTTGTTTTATGTTGTGGATTTCATGCTGAAATTTTGGCCTTTGTGCACCAGTGCCGAATGGAACCTCGGAGACAGAGTGTTGGATGAAGTGAAAAGAGTAGTTTTATTGCTTTGCTATAAAGGGGGACACAATGGGCTACTGCCTTGAAAAACTATGTCTCAACCCGGGAGGATTTGATGAGTTATATAGCAACAGTTCAAGTAATGAGGTTGTTGATAGGATTTGCATGTGTGCAGGGCCTGCACTCCTCTAATCTGGTCTCATGTAATCTGGATGAGTTTCTCTGATTGCTTTACTCTGGCCTCAGGTAGTCTTCTCTGGTATGAAGAATGCTGACATCTTCCATTTGTTGGGTTTTAATTCTACAAAGAGCTTAAAGACATTGTTATGTGTATTTCTTGAGGCAACCAGGACACTGCCCCAAGGCTCTGCTATTGTATCTCAGCTGCCCCTCCCTTGTCTTTGTATCCCTTCCCTTCCTGGATTAGCAACTGTTAGAATCAGCCCTTTGGAACTCAGGGAAGGTCATGGTGGCTGGAGTCTGTTCCCTAAAAGAAACCTGGGACTCAGAAAGGCTTCTGTGACCCAGGAGCCCCACAGGATCCCACTTGGTTTCAGATTCCATTATATGGAAACAGATTTAACATGCCAGGCTTTCAACATCCATCAGGCTGGTATGTTTCTTTTCAAGGCTGATGACTTATGAGTGTTTGTAGCTTTTCCTGGAAAGGTTTATTAGGTTACATGGTGCACTAAAGTACAGGTTGTAGCTGTCCCAATTCAGTCAATTTCTTTGGGTCAGAGAGCCTAAATATTTTAAGATGTAGTATATTGCTGCACTTTCTGTCTAACTAGAATGACCTTGAATGGAGAAAAGATAAATGAACAGCGAAAGGAAAAAGCAAGGTTGGAGAAGAAAACTATCTGCACCAGAAAACCAATCTTTATTGTATATTCTTGCCTCCTTTATCAAAAGTAAGGTAACCGTACGTTGGTGGGTTTATCTCTGGGCTCTCTATCCTGTTCCATTGATCTGTGTTTCTGTTTTTGTGCCAGTATCATACTGTCTTGATTACTGTAGTTTTGTAGTATAGTCTGAAGTCCAGGAGCCTGATTCCTCCAGCTCCATTTTTCGTTCTCAAGATTGCTTTGGCTACTTGGGTCTTTTGTGTTTCCATGCAAATTGTGAAATGTTTTGTTCTATTTCTGTGAAAAATGCCAATAGTAATTTTTTTTTACATCTTTATTGGAGTATTATTGCTTTAAAATGGTATGTTAGTTTCTACTTTATAATAAAGTGAATCAGCTATACATATACATATATCCCCTTATCTCCTCCCTCTTGCATCTCCCTCCCTCCCTCCCTGTCCCACCCCTCTAGGTGGTCACAAAGCACCGAGCTGATCTCCCTGGGCTCTGCGGCTGCTTCCCAGTAGCTATCTATTGTACATTTGGTAGTGTATATATGTCCATGCTACTCTCTCACTTCATCCCAGCTTACCCTTCCCACTCCCCGTGTGCTCAAGTCCATTCTCTATGTCTGTGTCTTTATTCCTCTCCTGCCCCTAGGTTCTTCAGAACCATATATATATATATATATATATATATATATTAGATTCTATATATATGTGGTGGGATATGGTATTTATTTTTCTATTTCTGACTTACTTCACTCTTTATGACAGACTCTAGGTCCATCCACCTCACTACAAATAACTCAATTTCATTTCTTTTTATGGCTGAGTAATACTGCATTGTATATATGTGCCACATCTTCTTTATCCATTTATCTATCAGTGGACACTTAGGTTGCTTCCATGTCCTGGCTATTGTAAATAGTGCTGCAGTAAACATTGTGGTACATCACTCTTTTTGAATTATGGTTTTCTCAGGGTATATGCCCAGGAGTGGGATTGCTGGGTCATATGGTAGTTCTATTTTTAACTTTTTAAGCAACCTCCATACTGTTCTCCATAGTGGCTGTATCCATTTACATTCCCACCAACAGTGCAAGAGGGTTCCCTTTTCTCTACACCCTCTCCAGCATTTATTGTTTGTAGATATTTTGATGATGGCCATTGTGACAGGTGTGAGGTGATACCTCATTGCAGTTTTTTTTTTTTTTTTTTTTTTTTTGCGGTACGCAGGTCTCTCACTGTCGTGGCCTCTCCCGTTGCGTAGCACAGGCTCCGGGGGCGCAGGCTCAGTGGCCATGGCTTACGGGCCCAGCAGCTCCATGGCATGTGGGAACTTCCCAGACCGGGACATGAACCCGTGTCCCCTGCATCGGCAGGCGGACTCTCAACCACTGCACCACCAGGGAAGCCCCTCATTGCAGTTTTTATTTGCATTTCTCTGATGATTAGTGATACTGAGCATCCTTTCATGTGTTTGTTGGCAATCTGTATATCTTCTTTGGAGAAATGTCTATTTAGATCTTCTGCCCATTTTTGGATTGGGTTGTTTGTTTTTTTGTTATTGAGCTGCATGAGCTGCTTGTAAATTTTGGAGATTAATCCTTTGTTGGTTGCTTCATTGCAAGCATTTTCTCCCGTTCTGAGGGTTGTATTTTCATCTTGTTTATGTTTTCCTTTGCTGTGCAAAAGCTTTTAAGTTTCATTAGGTCCCAGTTGTTTATTTTTGTTTTTATTTCCATTTCTCTAGGAGGTGGGTCAAAAATGATCTTGCTGTGATTTATGCCATAGAGTGTTCTGCCTATGTTTTCCTCTAAGAGTTTGATAGTGTCTGACCTTACATTTAGGTCTTTAACCCATTTTGAGTTTATTTTTGTGTATGGTGTTAGGGAGTGTTCTAATTTCATTCTTTGACATGTAGCTGTCCAGTTTTCCCAGCACCACTTATTGTAGAGGCTGTCTTTCTCCATTGTATATTCTTGCCTCCTTTATCAAAAATAAAGTGACCATATGTGTGTGGGTTTATCTCTAGTCTTTCTATCCTGTTCCATTGATCTATATTCCTGTTTTCATGGCAGTACCATACAGTCTTGATTACTGTAGCTTTGTAGTATAGTCTGAAGTTCAAGAGCCTTATTCCTCCAGCTCTGTTTTTCTTTCTCAAGATTGCTTTGGCTATTCAGGGTCTTTTGTGTTTCCATACAAATTGTGAATTTTTTTGTTCTAGTTCTGTGAAAAATGCCATTGGTAGTTTCATAGGGATTGCACTGAATCTGTAGATTGCTTTGGGTAGTAGAGTCATTTTCACAATGTTGATTCTTCCAATCCAAGAACATGGTATATTTCTCCATCTGTTTGTATCATCTTTAATTTCTTTCATCAGTGTCTTACAGTTTTCTGCATACGTGTCTTTTGTCTCCTTAGGTAGGTTTATTCCTAGGTATTTTATTTTTTTTGTTGCAGTAGTAAATGGGAGTGTTTCCTTAATTTCTCTTTCAGATTTTTCATCATTATAGGAATGCAAGACATTTCTGTGCATTAATTTTTTATCCTGCTCCTTTACCAAATTCATTGATTAGCTCTAGTAGTTTCCGGTAGCGTCTTTAGGATTGTCTATGTATAGTATCATGTCATCTGCAAACAGTGACAGCTTTACTTCTTCTTTTCTGATTTGGATTCCTTTTATTTCTTTTTCTTCTCTGATTACTGTGGCTAAAACTTCCAAAACAATGTTGAACAACAAATGTGATTGTGGACACTCAGTGTACATTGACAGATAAATGGATAAAGAAGATGTGGCACATATATACAATGGAATATTACTCAGCCATAAAAAGAAACAAAACTGAGTTATTTGTAGTGAGCTGGATGGACCTAGGGTCTGTCATACAGAGTGAAGTAAATCAGAAAGAGAAAAACAAACACCGTATGCCAACACTTATATATGGAATCTAAAAAAAAATAAAAGGTTATGAAGAACCTAGGGGCAGGACAGGACTAAAGATGCAGATGTAGAGAATGGACTTGAGCACACAGAGTGGGAAGGGTAAGCTTGGACGAAGTGAGAGAGTGGCATGGACATATATACACTACCAAATGTACAATAGATAGCTAGTGGGAAGCAGCCGCATAGCCCAGGGAGATCAGCTCGGTGCTTTGTGACCACCTAGAGGGATAGGATAGGGAGGGAGATGCAAGAGGGGGGAGATATGGGAATATATGTTATGTATAGCTGATTCACTTTGTTATAAAGCAGAAACTAACACACCATTGTAAAGCAATTATACTCCAATAAAGATGTTAAAGAAAAAAGAAAACACATCTTTAAAATATCCAAATTATAACACATGAAATGACAAGCTCTCTAAATTCTTCATAATTATTATCAACATAGCTATTGTTGGGCTCCCTGGTGGCACAGTGGTTAAGAATCCGCCTGTCAATGCACGGGATACGGGTTGGAGCCCTGGTCCGGGATGATCCCACATGCTGCAGAGCAACTAAGCCCGTGCGCCACAACTCCTGAGCCTGCGCCCTAGAGCCCATGAGCCACAGCTACTGAGCCCATGTGCCACAACTACTGAAGCTCACGTGCCTAGAGCCCGTGCTCTGCATCAAGAGAAGCCACCACAGTGAGAAGCCCGCGGACCACAACAAAGAGTAGCCCTGCTCGCTGCAACTATAGAAAGCCCGTGCTCAGCAACGAAGACTCAACACAGCCAAAAATTAAATAAATAAATAAATTTATTTTAAAAAAAAGAAAAACATGGCTATTATTGTAGGAGGTTATTACTTAGCACATTTGGAGAAAAAATGCATTTTGTAAGCATTCAGTTATTTCTGAATCTTGGAATTAGTCTTATTGGTGGCTGGCAATTCTCAGAATTCTGTTTACCATTATGCATTTTGTTAATGCTATTTCAAATGTCTCTCTATTCGTTAAGTAACAACTGGAGATAAGATATGCTTTAATATAAAATGACTGTTTATAAGGAATATATATCATAAGATTTAATAAAAAATCATCAATATAAGTAGCATAATTTCTGTATCCAGTTGAATAGTGTGGGGTTAAAAATGATGTGAAGCTCATTTAATATTTCAAAGGAAGATGTTATTATGTTTCAGGCATTCCCGCACAGCACTCTCAAAGTGTTTTAACTCTTTTAGTCCTCAGCACAACCATTTGAGGTTGGCCTCAATATTCCAACTTTATAGATGAAGAAACAAGTTCATTTAGATTAAAGAAGTTGCCCAAATTAAGTGATAGATCCAGAATTCAAATTCAGACCTACAGGAAAGCCCACACTGTGCTCAATCCTTCAAGCCATTTCTCTGTAATTATATGTTCAACCATGTTGTTTATTACCTTCCGTGAAGAAATGATCTGACAGCTTGGTTAGAGTTTGGCATCTCTTTCTATGCATCTTAAAAAGATTATTTAGGAAGCTGCTGAGGTATCTGTGGGACACGGGATGGTTAGAGTAAACATCTTTTAATCTTATCCTTAGGCAAGGAAGGCATTTTGTTTGTCTAATTTTGTTTTGTATCCCTCTGTCTGGCATTATTCCCTGGTTAGCACTATTATAGAGACAGTGTGGTGTTGTAGGGGAGCGGAGGATGGACTACGGGTTTAGATAGACCTCAATCCCAGCACCACCATTTCTAGCAGTGATATTTAATAAGCTACTCCAACTCAAAGGTACTCTTTGGTTCCTCGTGAGGATTAAGTATGTGCTGTCTATGGAATTTACATGTTAATCATGGCTCATTAATTGCATTATATTAGACTGTTAGTAATCAACTTTATGTTTTCAAAACATTTTCAGACAGTACCATCTTTAATTTATTTTGAATCTTATTAGCAGGAATGGAACTGGAGATACACAGCTGAGAGGTTGACGATACCAGTGAGAAAAGATAAGGGATTTGGGTCTTATATACATCAAACATTAGCAGACTATATAGAAAATCCTGATGTTCAACACTTCTGTCCTTCAGTACATAAACTATTTATATGACATCTTTCTTTTTGAGATTTTTAAAAAATTGAGGTGCATTTTAAAATACCATCTTAATGTTATAGATGTGATGATGAATTGTTATAAATGGTTGATTCTCTCTAATTTCATGGATCAGATCAGCTGTGCTTGACTAATGGAATAGCAGTTCCCAATGGGACTCCTAGGAAGTGGGCAAGAAGAGGGGTCTCCTAACTACCACAAGCTGAGATGCCTTCTTCACTTAGCTTTGTCAACCACCAGTTGTAGGGACTTCCCTGGTAGAGCAGTGGTTAAGAATCCGCCTGCCAATGCAGGGGACATGGGTTCGAGCCCTGGTCCGGGAAGATCCCACATGCCGCGGAGCAACTAAGCCTCTGTGCCACAACTACTGAGCCCGTGCTCCATAACACAAGAAGCCACTGCAATGAATAGCCCGTGCACCGCAATGAAGAGTAGCCCCTGCCTGCCACAACTAGAGAAAGCCTGCACACAGCAACGAAGTCCCAACACAGCCAAAAATAAATAAATAAAAATAAATTTATTTTAAAAAAAATGAGCAAAATACCTTTAAAAAAATAAGAGCCAGTTGTAATCCTTAGGAGTCTCAAATACAGTTCCATATGTGGTTGTGAACCTCAAAATATTGCCAGGTAACCAGGTGAGCTGAAATTATTCTAGTAGCAAAGACTACCACTTTGATGGATGGTGAGTCAGAAGTAGTGCTGAAGAAGTGTTTTAAGATCCAAGCTCAAGTGGTTTAAGGTGGGTTTTTTAAAGTAGGGTACAGATTGGGAATGGGAAAATTTCATGGTATGAGTTGAGGATTGGTGGACACAGAAAAGCAAGGGTCATGAAGTAAGCTGTGATGAATGAAATGGTATTGATAAGAGAGCTGTTTGACCAGGGGAGCAGATTAGTGACTCAGATAAGTTGGTGAGTCGGAGCTTCTAGAGCCAACAGGGAAGTTATTTATTAGTTTACAGTTTTATCTTTCCCAGGCAGGGTTTTCCTGGAACACATAATTAAGTTATGATGACATAGGTGCTCTACAGTTGTATCTAAGGTATAATGGCAAAAATGTTCTCAATTCTCAGCAAAGTCACACCAGATTCCAGAGAGGAAGCCAGCATTCTCAGACTCTTGTTCAAACTCCAGAGACTTGACTAGAGAAGGACAGTCACAGACTGTATATAGACCTCAGTAATCTGACACTAGGCCTCTAGAATGATCTCCATGTGAGAGGATGGCAAAATATAAAGAGGAGAATTAGGTGATTGATGAGGGAGGATGTGAATGAGAGGCTGGAGACTATCAGGAGGAAGGAGACGTAGGAAGAATCATTTAAGCCTGGAGACAAGTGTTTGGGTACCATTCCCTGCACTCTGTAAGTTAATAGGGTGGGGAAAAAAAAACAAAAAACAAGACTAACCTCTTTGAATCCAAGCTCCTAGATGATTTTTAGCAAATGCCTTAGCCCTTCAAAATCATACCATATAAAACTATGTCATGTATTGAAACTTAGTCTCAAAGAGGTTACGATGGACTTTGTACTAAAGCTGGAGGTTCCTACTCTCAGTTGTTGAATGGATCAGTAAAACACCACTATATACAAGAGATCCATCTTAAGTTCCTTGGCTATTACCTTTCTTTTAGAATTCTTCTAAAATTATAAAGATTATAAATTATAAAAATGTCATAAAGATTACTTCTTTGCTTTCAGTTATGATCTTATTTGTCTGCCAGACATATAAATTGGTGGATAAAAACTTGAAACTTCTGGTTATTTATAGATGCAAACTTTGGTTTCAAGTTTGATCAGGTTACCTTACTCTCACAAACCTTCTTACTTATTATTTAAGCAATATACTTATTATTCCTGTGAGTTTCTTATTCTATAAAATGATGCTTATAAGAACAACTTACCTATTTGTTGAATGAATCACAGGAGATAATGTATGTGAAAGTAACTAACACCACAATCCCTGTCACAAAGTAAACAGTCAGGTATTTTATTTCTTCTCCCTTTTCTCAGCTACCAGGTTTTTCACAGGCTACAGGCAAAATAGGTGCATGTCATCTTCTTTGATCCTGTGCTAGCTAAGTAAGTCGTCTCAGCTGGAGAGATTTTTCCCTGTAAGGGACATTTGACAATGTCTACAGTTATTTTTGTTGTTACAACAGGAGAGATGGATGCTCCTAGCATCTAGTAAGTAGGAGCCAGAGATGCTGCTAAACATCCTGCATTGCATAGGACAGCTTCCTGCAACAAACAATTATCCAGCTCAAAAGGTCAACAGGGCAGATCAAAATTGATTAGATGATTATTTTATTTAAAAGAGGTTTGGAATTGAGAGAATCATCAAAATCAAGACCATTATTAATATCAGTAATGTTTATTGGCAACTTGTGCTAAATATGTATGTGTATATATAGTATATGTACATATATATGTATGTATATATGTATATATATATCAATGTATTACTGTCATTATATCATTTTGTTTTACATCATTCAGTAGAGTTGGTTATTTTATTTTTGTTTTGTTTTGTTTTGTTTTGTTCTGCGGTATGCGGGCCTCTCACTCTTGTGGCCTCTCTTGTTGTGGAGCACAGGCTCCGGACACGCAGGCTCCGTGGCCATGGCTCACCGGCCCAGCCTCTCCGCGGCATGTGGGATCTTCCCAGACCGGGGCATGAACCCATGTCCCCTGCATCGGCAGGCGGACTCTCAACCACTGCGCCACCAGGGAAGCCCGAGTTGGTTATTTTATACCCATTTTTATAGGAAGCTTGGTGATGTAATATAACCTGACCCAAGTACATGCAACTAATAGTTGATGGAGAAAAAAATGTAACCCACGTGTCTCTGACTTCAAAACCTATGCTTTAAACCACTAAGCAGTGGTGTCTCCCATTGGTTAAATCCTGGCCCTACCACTTAATGGTTTGGATCTTTAACCAAGAATTTTATCTTGTTGAGTTACAGTTTCTATTCTGGGGAAAAAAAAAAAAAGCAAGTTTACATTTCCATCTATGTTATGGAACCAATGTGAGCATCAAAGTTATGAAGTCAATGAACACACTTTAAAATTTTAAAGTACTGTAAAATGCAAGCTGTTATGCCTCCTAATTGACAGATCCATCTCATCCCAGAGTATATGTGGGGAATTTCAGCTTTCTGTTTCTGAGACATGTTGATAGCTCCATGCAGAAAGAGAGATAAATGAAAATAAAAATTCTGTCCCATTGTGACCTAACTCCTGTTTGGATAAGTGACATTTCTGACAAATCATTAAGAGTAGAGGGACAAAAAAGAAATTGTCTAAAAGCCCCATGTTTCCTTTAAAAGTCCAACCTGTTGTATTTAGTGATGGAATTAGATATGATTGAAACAAAATAGTTGATATTAGAGAAGAAATTGAGTAGCCTGTTCACACAGCTTTACCCACACAACTTTCATGTTTTCTGTGAAAAATAAATCCAAGAACGATCAACAAATACCAGGACTCTAAGCTTAGAGACCGACATAACACATGTGTTTTCAACAGAAGAATACCTATTTCTGTGAAGATTTAAAACTAGGTTAATATCACAATATATTCAAATAAAGTTTCCTTATTAATGTTACATTTTATAGAGTAAAAATTGATGTATTCTGGTTCTTACAAAAGTAAGTATATAATATATTAACTAACTTTTTATGAAGTTTTTGTTCTTGATTAATGTCTCTCCATGGTGTAATATTTTTTGATTCCCTTGCCTAGATCAGGACAATTAACTTTCACAAAGATGTTTCCTTTAATGTTCTTATTGATCAAAAATGTAATATAATGGTATTCACTACATATTTACTAAGCAGTTACATCAGTCAATCATTCAACACATATTTATGAAATATCTACTCTGTGTTCATCATTGTGCAGCTGTGTGCAAGGAAACTTGGAAATAAAAGAAGTCCACTTTCTGAAAATGAAATTACTGATTTAATAACTTTTTCTTCCAGGAAGTTCAGAGCCAAGCATGAAGCTGCATTATAGCCCCAGGCCTAAGGTCAATACATGGTATTCCTCTGTCCACAGGACTTGGTTCTGGGATAATACCAAGAAAAATACCCCCAATACCAAGGAAGTACGCATCAGACACCACCCCAAATTAAATCCACATAACCATTGTGGGTTATTTTTGTTTCATGGCTTCAGAGCACTTTAATGCACATAATGTACAAATTTTCCTTGGTGATTTTTACCTCTGTTAAGTTTGCAGGCCCTTGCGAGAGCCTCCCCTTAGTGTATTTATGATGCTAGGAAGGCTCTTTGAAGTGACTCAGGAGGAAATTACTAAGGCACAGAAACCCACCAAGGAGATGTGCCTTTCCAGAAAATTAGCTTTGAATAGAATAATATGTCAACACAGCAGCTAATTCTACGCATGACATAATTTATCAACAACCCCTCTAAGATTCTCTGTGCCGGAAGAGAACCTTCCATAGAGAACAAACATGAACAAAACAGGAGAATTTACTTTTTGGCTATCCTAAGTGGCCTGAAATACCTTTTAAAGAATGCATCAAACTAGAACTATCTATTTAGTTTTTAACAGGTCACTTTGGAATGGCTTTTCACTGTGTTTCTTGCTTTTCCTGGGAAGTGAGACATTTTTATATGACTTCATTACTGATCTACATACCTGTCTGTTTATCAGTTATCTACAGAATTGCATTGATTCTTTCCCTTTTTTGTCTTTTCCTCTATCAAGACGTGCCTAGTTTCTGCACCTTATAGTTCTAAAATCAGCCACACTCTGACAGAGTTTCTGACCATGATAAGAAGCATATTTGGAGAGACTCCAAAATATTTTGACTCAGTTTCAAAATCTTTACCTTATTGCTTTGACCAACACCCATTTTCCTTGCCTGTCCTTTTTCTCTCATTTGTGTATATTTCCTCCTTCTTAAATGTTTTTTAGGTCCCACCTTGTACTACCCACCAGCGGCAGCAGCCTCCTCTGATTACTTGACTTATGGCTGACCATGCTGACCCCAAGCAACTCACTTTATTCCACAACAGACAGCTGCCAGGGCACCATCAAGACAAAATGTCCCAATTTTGATAGGCCTTAATGTTTACATCATCAGAAACTCAAAGAAACCTTGACATTTTGAAGGAAGAAGGGTGTATTTATTTCTAGAAAATTAAGAGTAATGCTTTAGCTTCGTAAAAGGAGTTGAGAGCATTTTAATTAAATAAATTTTGCATGTAATTGTGTCCTGACACTTTTAGATTAGGATTCAATGGGTGTTTATAGATTTCAGAATAACATATGCAGGATGTTCTTTCTTGCAAAGCTGGCCAGAGGCACAGGCTGTAAAAAGAATGGTCAGTAGGACGAGATCTTTGAGATTGTGTAACTTTGAATCACGTGTTCAAGTCTAAGCGTCAGCATCATTGTACATGATGGCAGGTGCTACAGATCTACAGTGTTCTAGATGAGGAGAGCTGTTCATGGCCTACACTTGCCTGAAATAAAAGAATAGAGGAAATTTAGCCCCCAAGTCCCGTGATGACAGGGCTCATGCTGACCTTTATAACATCATCCAAAACTACAAGAATATTTTTTATTAATTCCAAACTTCTTACAGTTGTGTGAAAATGTGATATTTTCTCACACTTCTGTTTTATATGCATGTACTCTTCTCTCTGGTTGAAGTGATTTCCCACTCTCTCAACATCCTCCTTCCGCCAGCTAAATTTCATTAAGACAAAATCAAGTGGCACATTTGACTTCTATTCTGTCTAGTTTCTGTTCCTCTGAGGCCCAGTAATCCACTCTGATTATCTTTATCAGCTTTCAGGAACATGTATTAAAATCGATGTTGTATATTCAGCTTTTCCTATTAGCCTGTGAGAACTGTGGTACCACAGGGGTTGATATTTTATTATATTTCCTTTCCTTGAGTGACACAATATTTGAGATATAATTGGCACTTACTGAATGTTTACTGGGTAAATAAGTGACTGAGGTTTGTGAGCTCTTTGACTTTATTTCCATCTGCAGTGTGGTTTTCTTCTCTTGTTGCCCATCTTCTTTTTTTTTTTTATGTCGGTTCATTGGTTTGTTTATTTATTTTATTTTTGGCTGTGTTGGGTCTTTGTTTCTGTGCGAGGGCTTTCTCCAGTTGCGGCAAGCGGGGGCCACTCTTCATCGCGGTGCGCGGGCCTCTCACTATCGTGGCCTCTCGTCGCGGAGCACAGGCTCCAGACGCGCAGGCTCAGTAGTTGTGGCTCACGGGCCCAGTTGCTCCGCGGCATGTGGGGTCTTCCCAGACCAGGGCTCGAACCCGTGTCCCCTGCATTAGTAGGCAGATTCTCAACCACTGCGCCACCACGGAAGCCCTGCCCATCTTCTTTATTCCAACACCAAGCTTTCTGTCAGCCTGCCTAACCCTCTGCTTCCTCTCTTGTTACCTCTTTGTCTTCTGCCCCCACATTTACTTTACTTCCAGCACACAAAATGGAAATCTGTATCATGTAAAAATTATTTGAGATCTAACTTTTAAAAATGCTGTTCAAATTTGTAGTTATGTCCAAATCCATCCTCCATCCTGCCCTGACTCACATTAAACAATCTCTCTCCTTCAGGCTTCTGAGGGCACTGGCCTGAACACTAGAGAGCAGAAGGAAGAAACCAGGGGATTTACACCCCTCTTTCTCTGCATGAGCTACAATCTTTCCTCAGTCCCACTTTGCTACTGACAAATGTGTTATACTTTCAGATTTGACCCGGATATCCCATGCCTTGATTTCCAGTAACACTGCCTCTTCCTGTTGTCACTCCATTCCAAGAGAACATGTTCTTTCCTAATGTTATTCATTTCCGGGTTGCTTCATAATTCCTTGTTTAGCTCCTCTGCTTTTCCACAGCCTGAATATTTAATTCACTGACCTAAATTTTCTTTATTTTTTAATACTTAGGATAGTTTTTTGTTTTCCTGCTTGGATCTTCACTAATAAAATAAATTTAGAGATAAGGGCAGAGAGTAGCCACATTTTTCTTGGTATATTTTTCAATTAACAATGAAAATTACATGTTTTTTGAATAACTACAGGGACTCTGTATAATTAGTCCACATTATATTGCTTTCAATGATTACTGGAAGCTGTGGAAATTGAAATAATAGCAAATGCAAATGAAAGTAAGAAATGAACACATGTTTATCATTTGATACTATAATGATTAATACAGCTTCTTGGTCAAAGACCTAAATGCAGCCAGAACAAGTATTATTTAATGATTCTAGAATCTCAGGGTTATTTTGCTAAAAGTAAACCATTACATTTAGTTCCATATAAAATTATTCACCTTTATTAAAAAGATCAAAATTAAATACTCTTGGTTCTGTTCTGTGAAATGTCAGAAAATATATTTTCTTCAACTACACAGGGCAGGGGTGTGGGTCATGTAGGCTGAAGTGATAAAAATAGATTACCTGGAAGATAATGCAAGTTACTCAAAGAGAAAAATATAGTCCAGTAGATTTTGTAATATTTCCAAGTAATAAAGCTAGAACATTTAGTTCTCACTTCATCAGGAACCCAGTTTATTCAGTAATTTAAATTAAATGAATTAAATGATTATGAAGCTTTATCAGGTATTCTTGCATGAAAAAGCTAGCAATAATCTCTCCAGCCACGTGCCTAGGTAAACATTTGGCACCATATAGTCTTTGAAAGAAGTCCGGGGAAACAAACAAAGGTTACAACAAAGACAACAATACCAGGACCTGGGGGAAATTAATGTGCCATCTGCTCTAGTTGTGTTTTTATAATACAAAATAAGGGAAAGACCTTTATTTTGATACTTTTTGTGTGATAATCCTTACCTTTTTACCAGTAGAGGAAGGACACTTGTGATATTGTTCATTGTATTAGTCTGCTAGGGCTACTGTAACAAAGTACCACAGACTGGGTAGCTGAAACAACAGAAATTTATTTACTCACAGTTCTGGAGCCTACAAGTCTGAAATTAATGTGTTGGCAGGGTTGGTTTCTTTTGAGCATTTCTCTCCTTGGGTTGTAGATGGTTGTCTTCTCCCTCTGTTTTCGAATGGTCTTCCCTCTTTATGTGTCTGTGTCCTAATTTTCTCTTCTAGTAAGGAAAATTGTCATATTGGATTGTAGCTCACCCTAAGTAGCTCACTTTAACATAATTACCTCTTTAAAGGTCCTATCTCCAAATACACTCACATTCCGAGGTACTGGGGGATAAAGACTTCAACATATGAATTTTGGAGGACATAATTCAGTCTATAACACATATAGTAATTGAATTTCTCTTTTGAATTTCTCTTAGTGTTGGTACTAAGGAAGAAATAAAGGGGAAAATAGGAGACAATCAAGTAAAAAGATAAAAAGAAAAGGAGAATTTCTTCTCACTATGCTACACCCACACTTGTACCAGTGTGACATTCTTTCTACATTTGTCCACATTTTCTGTCAATAATAATTATTTCCCCATTTTTTACATAGCTAATTCCTAGACATTCTTGAAGAATTAATACCATCCCCTGTAGGAAACATTTGCTCTCTTCCATTTTTATTGATTTGAATTCAGTGGTTTTCCTTGTGTTGCTTTAGCACCTGGATGTTTATCCGCACTGGTAGGAGTATCGTCTTGTACAACAATCATGTACATTCCCTCCATTAAAATGAGAGTTCCTTGAGGACTAGGACTAGCTGTTTCATCCCCATATCATCAATGCCTGGCTTGGTTGTACATAAACATAATTTCTTGATCCAATAGCTGCTGTTCAGCATCCTCTCTGTGGCAGACAGAGAGGAGACAATGATGAGAAAAATCAGACAGTCTCTGTTTTACTAAAACAGTTTAGTCAAAGCATCTCAGAAGCAATGCATCCTGGACACACCCCCATCATTAACGAAAAGGTATTCTTTATACCTTCTTCTCTAGATAAGTAGATTTTTATGAGGAACATTATATTCTTTGGGCAGAGATTTCCTTCCATTCTTAGTAATCCTGTCTAGGACAGATATTAGTGGCCCAAGACTTGAATTTTGTAGTGAGTCAAATACTGTGAAATGTACGGCTGTTTCTCAAAGCTCAGGTGGGAAGCAGAAATTCACATATGACAACCTTTGTACTGAATAAGATGCACGAAAAATTACAAATATAAAAACCTAGAGGTAAAATGGTTACAATTCAAAGGATGGTAATGATGAATGTAATACACGTCAAGTAAACCTGAAATTCCAACTGAGTAGCCTACTTCACAAGCTTTACAGTGTAGGGGGAAATCCTGTCAGTGTCAGCCCATTTTTACTAGAATCCTTCAGGGGAATAAGGAAGGTATTTTAAAGACATTCTCTGTCTCTCATCTCTGGGATGAGGTTCATGATCAAATACAATTTTATAACTAGATGTTTACACTGTGATTCATCAAATCCCTCTATGAATTATCTAGGAGGAATTTTTTAGTCTACCTCTGCAAAGTTGCTCAACTTTCGAAATGAAGTACTTGCAACCTCCTCATACCTGTCCCCCAATTACTCTGAAATCTCTCTCCTCTCTTATTCATCACTTCCCCTTTCCCTGTGGTTCAGATGTTAAAGGTTTATTAATTAGAATTTATTCATTAATTGATTTTAACACTACTATGGGGCACTTATTATATGCCAGACAGTTCATATAATTCCTGCCTTTATGGAACTTAAATCCAAGCAGTTAATAATTAATTCAAATAACAAATGTAAATATTTCTAAGTACAGAATATTCAGTGGTTAGTATTTTTAAAAAACTTTCATGTATAAAGTGCAAGTTGAGTGTGTATAAGAACCACCTTCCCGGACTTCCCTGGTGGTCCAGTGGTTAAGAATCCACCTGCCAGTGCAGGGGACCACAGTCCGATCCCTGGTCCGGGAAGATCCCGCATGCCGGGGAGCAACTAAGCCCGTGTGCCACAAATACTGAACCTGCGCTCTACAGCCCACGAGCCACAACTACTGAAGCCCGCGCGCCTAGAGCCCGCACTCCGCAACAAGAGAAGCCACTGCAATGAGAAACCTGCACGCTGCAATGAAGAGTAGCCCCCTCTCGTCACAACTAGAGAAAAGCCCGCATGCAGCAACGAAGACCCAATGCAGCCTCCCCCAAAATAAATAAATAAATAATTTAAAAAACATATAAAGAGCCACCTTCCCACATATACACCAAAATCTGCAATGGTTCAAACTAAATTTACCTAGGATTTTCCAACACGCTTCAATGTCACCAAAAGTTTTCCTTTGAAGAGCGCGTATCAGCATAGATGAGTTTCTAAAATTCTAACTGCTTGATGTTACCTAAAATATTGTGCCAGAAATTCATCACTAATAATTTATATTACATGGCAAGTGTTTCATTCCATAGAAAATTTATATTCAGAGATCCTTATATGTTTGCATGAACATTAAGGAAACATCTTAAAATATTATTTTTCTGCTTTATCAGTTTCCTTTATTTTATCCTTGGTTCAGCAGATAGCTTAAATGTCTTTAAAAATTCACCATCAGCTAAGACAGTATAAAATCACAATCATTTCCATAACGTTTCCCTCTTCTTTTGAAAGTGAAGGTCAGGAATTTCTTTTCAAATTCCGTAGCAGATTAGTTACGTTTATTGTGCGGGTAGTTACCGGCTAAATTTGCCAGTTTCCTTGCCCTTCTTTATGGTTCTCCAGTTAATCTTATTGCACCTCTTTACTCATGTTTCCTTCTGCTGGGTCTACTGGGCAAAAAGTCTGAGATAAAAAACTTCTGCTTACTCTCTCTCTACAGAATTATGTAACTCCTTTTGTCTCACTTTGTTCTTTCCCTTTGATTTCTTGGCATATAAACCTTGGATAATATACTAAAATGAAAATTGAGTAAAGAAACTATTTTAGAGCTCTAAAAGAAATATGTGAATAACTAAGAGTAAAATTAAGCACAGTACTAGTAGCACAAAGACAAATCATTGTGGAGAAGAGAACAGACCTAGATTCTATGGTAAATATATGGTCTGGAAAGGAATATGAGAAAATGAACATTTACAGAATATTTACCATGTGCCAGACTGTCATAAGCACCACCAAAAATATAAGTAGAGAGTTGGTTGTTTCAAATGCTTGGTCCATGATCAGAGAGCAATGGTGCACTCACAGAGCTGAGACTGAAGGCAGGTAGATCTGATCTCAAAGAAAGTCCACATTCTTTTCAAATTCCATTCTAATGGGATTGATAGTATCAATATCCAGTCCATGGCAGTCTCAAAATCTGCAATGTGGAGGTAACATTACCTACCCATGTGATTGTTGTGAAATAATGTACCCAATCCTGCAAGGATGGTGCCAAGCATATAACTCAATCACCACATATTTGTTCCCTCCAGAGACCTCTGTGTAACAGGTTCTTCTCAAGCAGAGAGAATGTACATGAGGATACCAAAGCCCCCTTTCACCTACGAAATTGTATCTTACTGGAGTGTTGAGCCAAAGATATCAGTTTTTACATATTTATGTAATACTGGCTTATTGGCTTTTAAAAATTCTAAATTAAGAGGAGATTGCTAGAACTAATGATCTGAGGGTAATGTTTGCTGTCACTGTTGGCTGCCAAGGAAGTTACAAATCTCCTAGTTCCAGATGAGGACAACCACAAACACTGAGCCACATTCAGCTGAGATTGTTCCTTTCCTAAATGATTTCACCCACAACATGATTCTCTCCATAGTCCCACTCACCATGGTAGAGGCTTAATGGACCTGGAAGGGAGGAAAAAATAAGTCACTGTAAGAATGTGATGCAGACACAACTGCAGCAATGAGGACCTGGTCAGAGCACGTCAAAGGAAAAACTATTCCACATGCATAGATATGGTATTTCCCACAACTCACAGGCTCAGAATCTTGTGGGGAGATTCCCTTAACTCTTACACACTCAGTTATTAAGTAGTTTAGACACTGGCCAAAAACCTATTTGTGGTCTTTCAAGCCCAACCATAGGCAACTACGAAGACTACCTGGCAAACCTCACAGAGGGAAACTGCCCTCTTTGCATGGGGATTTGGTGCACAGCCAGTGCACTGCAGTCTTTGAAGAGAGTGCCAGTCAAGGACCTTGCTCCCCGTCGCCCACCTAGCTGGCCATCCTCTTACCTATAGTCTGTATTCCTAGAACTGGCACCTCCCTTGGAGGCCTGTTTATCAGGGACCTTTGGCAGAAGACTTTCTAGGCACCTCTGCCGAGGTCTCCTTATTGGAGGTGAGAGACTCTGCTCTGCCTCAGGACTCAGTGGTTGTCTACTCCTCACCCTTTCCCCACTCCCCTCTCCCCTCCCTCTTAGGGCTCTCTCAGCAGTGAGGCAATCCCCACACCTGTGCTGATCCAGCTGGCCCTAGATCAGCACTCTCTCATGAGGAAAAATGGAACAGGGGAGAGCCAGTGCTTTCTCCACTTCAGCTTAAACTAGTTTTGCTTATACTACTGCAGTGATTGAAGGCTTGAAAGTTACTTTTCCTTTTGGTTTGTATTCTTAATTGTCTATTTCAGCACCTGGTAGCTGAGATCTCTCCAGCTCATCTCCAGCTCCTGATCTTCATTTTCTTTTTTTTTTAAATTTATTTATTTATTTTTGGCTATGTTGGGTCTTCCTTGTTGCACGCGGGCTTTCTCTAGTTGTGGCAAGCAGGGGCTACTCTTCGATGTGGTTCGCGGGCTTCTCATTGCGGTGGCTTCTCTTGTTGCAGAGCACGGGCTCTAGGCGCAGGCCTCAGTAGTTGTGGCACATAGGCTCAGTAGTTGTGGTGCACAGGCTTAGTTGCTCCGCGGCATGTGGGATCATCCAGCACCAGAGCTCGAACTCATGTCCCCTGCATTGGCAGGTGAATTCTTAACGACTGCGCCACCAGAGAAGTCCACCTGATCTTCATTTTCAGTTCCATACTTTGTGGAAGAGTGAAGTGTTGTCCAGAGCAGTCACAGAATCTGGAGTCAGATGACTGGATTCAAATTCACACTATGCTACTTTTTAGTGTTTGACAGTTGTTACGGGCTGAATTGTGTCTCCCCAAATTCATATGTTGAAGTTCTAACCCCCAGTACTTCAGAATATAACCATACTTGGATAAAGTCTTTAAATAGATATTTAAAATAAGGTCATTAGGGTGGGCCCTAATCTAATATGACTATTGTCCTTATAAGAAGCAATTAGGACAAACACCCAGAGAAGACCAAGTGAAGATACAGGGAGAAGACAGCCATCTATAAGCCAAACAGAGAGGCCTCAGAAGAAACCAACCCTGTCTACATCTGATTTTGGACTTGTAGCATCCAAAACTGTGAGAAAATAGATTTCTGTTGTTTAAGCCATCCAGTCTATGGCACTTTGTTATGGCAGTCAAAGAAAAGTGATACAAGAATGATCATGTTACTTTCCTTGGCCATAATTTTCTCCATGTTACTTTTCTTGGCCATAATATTCCCAGTCTCCTATGTAGACTGGGAATAAACTGATTATTGTTACAGCAGCATTTTAAAAATGATAAGACTATTTAAGTAGAGAATATTGTAAATACCCAAGAAATATCAGCTCTTATTTTCCTTTGTTTTTAGCTTTGAAATGATTAGCCTTCTTGTTCTAGGACCTCTGACCTAATAATGGTCTACATATACTGGAAGCTTAATCTTTGATCAGATCACTTACCTATGCCAAATGACTGAACAACTCCTAACTTTCCTGAGGCTGTAATTTAAACTTCTTGATCTGGATCTAAAATCAATCTGCTAAAATGGCCCTATTTTATTTTTTCTAACTATATCGTCTACTATTAGCCAGAAAAATTTTCCGATTCAGCTACAATATATATACTCTTCTCTCAGAAGCCATGGATTTTAGTATTTTGCCTTTGTACATACTTTCATTCTATGCTTGAAATCCTCCTCTTTTTTTCTGTTCTTCAGCCTCCTCATTCTTTAGTGATTAAGTTAAGGAAGCATTTTCTTAACATTCCCACTCCTAGCAATCTCAAAGCAGGTGAGGAATAGTGGTTAGGAAATGAGGGTATTTATAGATAGATAACGGACTCATTTATTCATAAAACAATTACTGGGAATTCTCTATTTGCTAAGAATTGGGATATGTTTGTATATAAAAAGTAAGAAAAATATAGACCTGTCCTCCAAGGTTTTATAATCTAGTGGGAGAAGGAACTACATTACATGCTGCTAAATACTCTGTTTGATGTATGAAAAGGATGCTTTATACACATAGGAGGATATATGCAAATAAAAGAAGGGCAGAGCCAAGTTTCAGGAGTAGAGAGCATTTGAGCTGAATCATGAAAAATCTGGAAGCATAAGCTAGGAGAAAAAAGACAAACTTTTTTTCTGAAAAAGAGATGTGTTCAATACACCTGGAGTGTGTAAAGAAGAGAGCAGTAGGAGGTGGGAGGGAGGAAAATCTCAAGACAGGTGAGAGACACATTTGGATAAGCAGAATTTGCATAAGCCAACCTGAAACCAGCGTGTGTTTTGTTTTCCTTACTTCCTGTCTAGTCTGAAGCAGATATATTTTATGGGTGGTATATACCCTTACCTGCTGGCAAATGGTTGGCATTTACAGATGGAGTCTTGACATAGGGCATATTACTTATTTTTATGTGTAAAAATCTTCTACTGCAGGAAAATCAAAACCAAAAGAATAGTTATAAAAATTTAAGAACTTCAATTATACAAGAGAAGAAAAAATGATTTAGTGAATATTATCCAGGACAAATAGCTTTAGTATTCTCTTTCCTTTTTTCCCCCTAAGCTCTTTCTGCTGATTTTCTGTCACTCTTTATTACATTGTCATCCTTTCATCTTTGTACAGTTAATCGTTTAGAAGTATAATGGCACCACTTGAAGAAGGAGATTTAGCAGAACTTTATAAGCATCATAAACTTAAAAGATTACTTTCAGATACCAGTTAGAGACTTTGCTGTACAATTTTATGTTGTTTTCCTTCTAAAAGTATTTAAGGTAAATATTCTTTTATCCCCAGACAGTCATTTATAATTCTGAAAATTTCTGAGCAATACTTAAATGGGAGTGTGCTTTCAAAGCTCTGGAAATATAAGAAAGGGCAAATGGGAATATTAAATACTAAGCATTTACTCTGTTCTGAGTATTTATAACTTTATCTCATTTAAGCCTCATAAAACTGAAAAATAGGGATTATTAAGTACATTTTATGGATGAAGACACTAACCATTAGAGATATTAAGTAATTGACCTTTGCTTCGTACTTTTATATTACAAAATTTCAGTGTTACCCCAGGCATTTCTGTTGACAAATTCCTGCTATTTCCATTAAACTAAGGCTAATTAAAAAGTGGTGTGGGAGAAGCAAAGGATGATAAACATTATAATGTCATATGTTTTTCTGTGTGTTTTTTTGTTTTGCTTTTTTGTTGTTTTTGAATTGCTGCTGGACTAAGTTCAGAAGGATTTAAAATTATGCATTATGGAAAGAAAAGTCATACATCACATAGGACCTACTAATTCATGATGAGGAGCTTCGTAATAACAAGTGATAGTTCTATTTTCAAGGTTCTCCGTGTCACAAATGGTAAAACAGAGGCACAAGAGGTTAAGTAGTAAATGTGGGTGACTGATAACTATTAAATTTATTGGTGGGAATCAAATCCAGTTGATATAGTATCAAACTCCCTTCTTTGGAAACTCCATGGTTTTCCAGCTACAATATTACGAAAAGAATCTCATCTAAATGATTTTAACAAAGAATCTGTGGCTCATGTTCCATCAGTAGAAGCTTTAATATATTTTTCTGGTTGGGCTCTGAGTTTTCTGAACAAATTCTAAAAATAGAGAACCCATGATATAAAAGGCTTCACAGTGAGCCCCACAGACTAGCACATCTGAAAGTAGGCACATGAATTGCTAAGAGAAGATCTGTTGTGCACAAATAATTCATATTTGATAAGAAAATGTTCTCAAAAATATACATAACTTGAAACTGACACTGTCCTAGAGAAACATCACAGTCAGGCCCTCCCCACAATATCCTTTAGTAAAATATGTATCTTGAGAATGTTTATCTCTGTCTTTGATTCTTGATGACATATTATCTGGGTATAAATATTTTAGTGACAAAATTTCTCTATACTTCTATACTCATATTTTATGAAGAAGCCACCTAAGGTCAGTTTGTTTCAAAGTTTGTTAGGTGTCATTATCTATCTGGCTGAGCCACACTGACTCCATTTTGTCAGCTCCATCTCAGGCCGCTGTCCTACCCCCTCCCCTTTCTGAGTGACTGAGTTCTAGCCTACTCACAAGGACTGTGCCCAAGACAGGTAAGTTCTCTATCAACTTTTACCTTTGCCTTCATCTGATATGAAAACTGGAAGAGTGCCTTTTGCTGATGCAGATGGTTAATGGTCATGAGACCCCTAGGGGAAGGAAAAACCCCCAGTTCCCAGAAATGTGGACTTGCTTCTTCCCAGTGGTCAGATTCTATTTTTAGCTTTGGTGCCCTTAAATCCCCCTATACCCCTTACAGCTGTGTGGAGTGCAGCTGTGAAGGCCTCTGGATCATTGTTAGCCCAATCCCACCAGTGTGTAAGTTACCCACAATAAATTTCATAAGTGCACTTTGTGGAGTTGCCTACTTCATTTTTCAGTCTTAAAGTTCCTTCTAGTTCAGAGGATGTTATTCAATATCTCTGCCTCCCAACACTGTCAGGTTATTTTGGCCACTCATAAGAGTCTTTCTTTATCCTTAAAATGCAGCCCTTTAATTGGTATACATCTCATGATTGATCATTTCATATGTTTCCTTGGGACACCACTGCCCTTTCAAACTACATATTTTAGGTTTTTGTTCTCTCCATCTCCCCACCTCAAAATTTTTTCTTTTCTCAAAAGTCTTTGAATACTTTTTTCTATATTTTTTCTAGTTTCTTTCAAGAATACCACTCTAGGAAGTTGAAATGCTTTTATCTTTTAGTTGAATAAGTTTCTCTGTAATCATTTTTCTTTTGTTTGTTTCCATTTTGTTTGCTCATTGCCTGTGTCTTTCCTACAGTTTTCTCCTTTTAATGTCTCTTTGCTGTTTAATTATATTTTCCTGGATTTTTGGGTCACCACTGGAATTATAGCACACAGTACAATGCCTGCCACATAGTGTAGTTTCAACAAGTATTTGTTGAATATATTAAGAATAAAGGAAAAAGCAAGAATTTTCTTGCTTCTTTGTCCTCTTCTATTGTTAGTGGTGAGTGAAAGGAAGCTCATTTTCATTGCTTTTATGTGTTTCGTTTGTCAACCAAGCAGAATAGGCAAGACTATTATTTACTTAGTAAAATATTTATTGATAGTGTAGTCTGCACATGTTTCTGTAGACCATAATATATGGTAGTTAAAATTGCAGGCCAAAACACAGATAGATCTGGTTTCAGGTCACAGTTCTGCTGGGTAATAACTGGGAGAGAGTGGTAACAAGATCATGTTGTTCCTCCATAACTCCAGTGCCTTATCATGGTGTCTTTCACAAAGTAGGTCCTCAACAGATATTTCTGGAATGTCTGTTGGGTGAATAAATTTACAAAATTATGGAGGTAGTTTTTTTTTTTCAGTTTCTTAGAAATATTATAATTAATAAATTTATACATCATAAAATACCATAATATATATCAAAATTTCAAACAAGACTATGGATTTAAAAAATATTTAAAGCCAAGTATAACTGTCCATTGATTTAAAAAAATATTACCCACTGTTTGATTGTGTTTGTTCAGTGACGTAGGAAAAGAATGGCATTATTGCTTTCAAGTGGCTGAATATCAGGTATGTGTTAGAGCTTGAAATGGGCATGGAGAAAATGAAGCTACCTCAGAGTTGAGCCAAACTCAGCTAATGATATCCAAGTAGCCAAAAAGCTTACAAAGAATTAATTCTTTATGTAACATAGGTTTACAAGGTAAAAAAAAATATGATTAAAATAGTGTCAGAGGACAGCAGATTATCCTTCCTGAACTGATTTTTCTTTTTCTTTAAATAAATGATCAAAAGTAAAGAGGACTTCAAATTCCAGCTTCCTGACACAGTAATATATATATATATTTTAAACAAAAAGTTGGTGGGGTTTTTAATTAATTAATTAATTAACTTTTGGCTGCATTGGGTCTTTTTTGCTGTTTTCTCTAGTTGCGGTGACTGGGGGGGCTACTTTTCATTGCTGCGCACAGGCTTCTCATTGTGGTGGCTTCTCTTGTGGAGCATGGGCTCTAGGCGCACAGGCTTCAGTAGTTGTGGCAGGTAGGCTCAGCAGTTGTGGCTCGCGGGCTCTAGAGCGCAGGCTCAGTAGTCGTGGCACACGGGCTTAGCTGTTCTGCGGCATGTGGGATCATCCTGGACCAGGGATCCAACCCGTGTTCCCTGCATTGACCCGTGGATTCTTAACCACTGTGCCACCAGGGAAGTCCCAGTAATAGGAATTTTAAGTCAGCTTCTGTCAGGATTTTGGTGAAAGGAGAGGCTATTTAACCAGGCAAGAATGACATATTATTTTATAAAAGAAAAAAAAATGTGAGGAAAATGCAGGCATAGAAGGGAATTCTATGATTTTCATATCTAAAAAAAAAATCTATGTGTATAATCTGTATTTATTAAACATAGTCCAGAAGAAATGTGTGCACATGGGTTTATGTTGAAGTATGTTCAGCCAAGCATTGTTTGTATTATTGAAAAATTAGACATAATTTTAGACATAAATGTCCACAAATAAATTATGATGCATTCATATGATGAAATAATATATAATAATGCAAGTGTTAGATTTGGCAGATACTATTACTATAAAAAATACCTATTTTAATTTATATATTGTTAAAAATATTTGCTCACCCTCCTTATACATCCCAGACTTACTGCTATCAGGCTTGACCAAAGGACTTAAATAAGGAAATGAAATGTGAGCAGAAGAGATGCCTGCCACTTTTCTACAAAAACATCCATTCTCCATGGTTTTTCTTCCCTGTGCTATGATACATGCAATGTCCCTGTTAGTGTCTGTTCCATCATTCTCGTCTCATAGTGGAGAGTGACAGAGTCATGGAACAGAGCAGCTACCCACTCCTGTTGGCTGCACGATAAGATTAAACCTTTGTTGTTGGGAGTCACCAGGGTTTTAGAGTCATTTGTTATTGCCAACAGCATTACTTTGAGGTGACACTGAGAGAGTAAATCCATCATCCTGACATAGCTTATATTGTTAACATTCTACCTCTTCAAATTCTGAATGTAAATCGATTAATTCATAAATCTATAGTGGCTATATACAAATGATATATAATGCCATCTGCTTATGACTTTGTTATACATCCTTTCACTTTAAGTCAGGGAATCATTTTGCTGTTTGCAAATGTGTAAGTTCAGATACAGTGTACAGAGGCACTCCAGTGATACATTGTTCTTCATTTAAAAAAATGGACGATTTATCTAATCTACTTACCCTCCTAATTGTCTACCCTTTTTCAACTACTGATTTACCTATATGGATAGATATAAAAGAACACACAATAAACCATGAGCCATGGTTAGAAGTGAGGGGGCAGAAGGAGGAGGAAACATAATTTTTACTTTATACAAATATGTATTAATTTATTCTTTATAAAAATTGTAGCACAGATTGTGGTGATGGTCTCACAAGTGAATGCTTATCTCCAAACTCATCAAATTGTATATATTATTATAGCTTTTTTGTATGTCTAAAAAATTAATAAAACAAAATAGCTGAGGGAAGAAAATGGCAAATATGTATGTGTATATATATATATGTGTATTATATATATAATACATAATTTAAAAATGAAGATAGGCTAACTGAAAATGCTATAATTTATCTTTACCCCTGTGAATATTGTCATGGATTTCAGAAGTATTTTTTTTAAGTCATTTGATTTTTTTTAAGGGTTAATTTTTTTGTGTGTTTGTTGCTTTATTCACATATTTGTAAGGGTGACCAACTGTGTCTGTGTGTGTGTGTGTGTGTGTGTGTGTGTGTATATATATATATACATATATATATATATATATATATGAAAATCTGGATTTTATCTCTTGGCTGACATATTTAAATGCATGCTACTGAAATGAAATACAATTTACCAAAAAATGTTTTCTTTATTTAATGAGAACAGCCAAATCTACTAAAAAGAAAAGAAAATAAGCCACATTTCATTTTTATGCTATAGTATTTCATGACTACACTCTAATGAGTGAAATATGCTTCTTTAGAGAAGTCTAAAAAATCTGCAATAATTTTTCCAGGATTTTTGTTCACTTTATTTTTGGTAGAGATGAGATGCCTGACCTTCTTTTAACTTTAAATGTTGAGGCCCATAGTTTATAAAATGCTACAGACACATCTCTAAACCAAAGAAATCCATTAAAATGGATTTTAAATGGATTTCCTTCAAGAAGATAGCATTAGAAGTCTTCTTTACCTCTTATTTTGAAACAGTCAGGAGTTAATGTTTTTCTCTAAAGTCAGCATATTGGTCAAAGATTAGCTTTTTCCCCGTGTAACTCTGGAGATCTCAGGAGACTGGGTGAATGTTCTAGGACAGCAGATTTGAATTTTATAATGAGGGGGCTTTCCGACATCCAGTTCAATAACTGAGGAGTAGGAAATGAAGAGGAAATTAATACGTGAAGTCTAATAAACCTTGAAATACTTCCCTCTTCCTCTCCGTCTTAGCTAAAGAGCTTTAGAGGTAAATAGATCTTGCTTTTAATTCTGGTTTGGTTGCTTTCTAGTTGCAGGACCTTGGATGAATCAGTTAACTTCTCTGAAGCTGTGTTTTCTCTGATTTATAAAAGGGAATAACAATATATTCTTCACTGGCTTGGGGAAGATTAAAATATAATAATGTACATACAGTGCTTAGCAGAGTATGTGTCTAAATACAGGTGTCCCACACAAGGGAGGCTTTGCCTGCTTTATAAAAATGTGTATTTTTATGTGAGCAAACAGATGACCCTTAGATGCACTTAGGAGCCAGACTCATCAAAAGTGCCTAACACAGGTATCATGCAGGTACCTTGAGTTATGCCACACTTCTCTGTCCCCAAAAACTGCAAATAAAAAGGGTCGCCTAAGGCTCTTGTCAACAATGCAGATGCCTAGACCCCACCTCAGAAATTCTGATAGGGACGATCTGGGATGGAACCTAGTCATCAAGATTTTAGCCACTATTCCCATGTCTGAGGAAGGTAGCCTGAGGCAGGTAGTCCCCCATCAAGGAACTCTGGCTTCATTTTTATAGGTGAATTTGATATTATTATAACTTTTAGCTCTTTTCAAAACAACACCAAGACTTTAATCTGACATGAGGCTGTCTGCATACAGGCTATTCTAGGACCTTCGTGCTTATATTCAAGTAGGGGTCAGTTTCCCAAGGAATAAACTCCTGTGAAAAGGATACACCCCTCAGGGGTCTTATTTAGCCATTGTTTTTAGATTAAAAAGCACCTCCCACACTGCTCTATTTCTATTAGGATTAACCCCTGGTTACAACAGGTTTTCAGTAGCTTATTTAAGGTGTTTGAAAAATGCCCCCACGTCATTCATGTAAAGGTAGAATTGGTTAACCTGCCAGCCATCCCCTTCCTCCCTCTACAGGTCATCTCCGAGTCAAAATGATACTCTTCGCTTCTCTGATTTTATTACCTTTGGGCTTTGATGGGTATAATTGGTCAGCTTGGCTTCAAAGTGACTCAGATGATGTTTCATCTCTGTCACTTGATGGACTGACCTCTCCTTGTACAGTAATGGGCTCTTGCTAACCTCTGCTGAGGTCACCTCTGTTGCCAAACCATGCTCTGAATTAAAGCAGCTGGTTGCTAACTGGTCACATCACGAAGTAAGCTTGTCCTCTAGTGGCCGCTGTTCAAATTGCGCCTTCAGGGCTTTGGTTCTGCCTTCACTCGCGGGGGTCGGGGCTGGAGCAGTTTAAGTCAGAAATAAATTAGTCCACACAAAAAATAGATGTCTCTCAGTTTCACCAAATAATAATGTTAATACTGTGAGAATTTTTCTCAAAGTATTATTTTGGATGAGCCGACACGAATAGTATTTCAATAAAAATAAGCAGTTATTAAGAAATGCTTTGAAAATGTGTTTAGTAAAAGACTATTTCCCATCATATAAATGGAGGAGGAAGTGAGTTGCAAGATAGAATTGTTCATACTATACCTAGACTTTTTATATTAAGGAATCAGTTTGATTCCCAGGATATCTGAATTCTTGTCTCATCATCTCCCCACTCTTGTTAAAAACCCTTCATTGAATTCTTGTTGTCAATACATTAAAATATAAACTCCTTAGAAAAACGGGCTTTCACAATTTGGGTCAAAACATTTTTAAAAAGTTTTTGCTACTCATTCATTTTTCATTCTAAGATTCTGGCCAGATCAAATTACATGTATCTAGACAAGTTACATCCATTCATATTTCTTTGCTTTTCCACATGCTGTTCTACTTGAAATGTCCTTCTTCCCTTCTTCCTTTCTTTCCTCCTTCAGAGACTTGTCCAAACACAGAATTCCTTCTTCTTGACTTAAGTATTGTCTTCTCTGTAAAACTTTCCTGACTCTTCCTTTTCCTAATTCTGCCTTAAAAATTCTACTACATCATCACTTAATATAGTAGACTGAGTTTTTGAGGATTTTCTTAAAGCCTGGTAGTGTGCCTGTGATCTAAAACATACTCAGGTCACACATTTCTATGAATAAAAGATTGATTTAATGTATAAATAAGCTTCATTGTGTTTCTAGGTATAAACTGGTAGACATACTCTGAACTTAATTCTACCTGTGGTTTTCCTTTTAAGACACTGATGGTGGTATCTGTCATTATTGCAGCCCAGCATCCATTCCCCATTATTTTAATAATGACTTCCAGTCCCATTGTTGTAGTAATGACTCCCAGATTCTATTTCTGTACTTCCATGCACTCCCATGTGCTTCCAGTGATGTTGACTCCATTCAATTCTGCTTCTATTAATGAGCGTGTGGTTTAGATCTGACTAATGAGAGTACCACATTCTTCTGGCCTTGGTGATTGACTCAAGGATGGACAACATTAAGACATTGCTAATCCTCCTGGAAAAGAGACTCATAGTTTTCCACTAACTATGAATCATGAAAGATGAGAGGAATGGAACTTCTACCATTATCTTGCTACCACACGAAGCCAGCGTTTTGGTAACAGAGCAGAAAGGCACAGAAATTGGAATGTTGGTGATGTTGTTGAGAATATAAATTGTCATGACTCAATAGAGCATATTTTGGAATGTGATCTAGTTACTATTGGTTTTTCTACCTTCCTGGAGTCCAAAGAGTCATAATTGATTCTATGTATTTTACTAGTTATCCTTACTCAGACCTTACTATTTATCCTTACTTATTTGAGCTCAAACAGAAAGCAGGCAAGCATCCATCAATAGACAGGTCTTAATAGTTGTCATAAAAACAAAATGCCATGGTTGGTTTGGACCTCAGGTGTACTAATTCTGAGATATTCAGTTTTGCACCTGTGTCTCAGAATTCCCCAGGTGCATGAAACTCCAATTACCCATGGTAGTAACTTTCTGGTTAATATACCCTTTATTATCTGTCTTCCCTGAATCACTTCCCCACTTTTCTCTTAGTGTTCTCTGTACCTCCCAAGCAAACTATCTGCATTTGAAATTTTGTCTCAGAGTCTTCTTCTGGGGGAACCCAGACTAAGACTCAGACTCTGTGTGTGTTGTGTGCACATGAGTGTGTGTTTGTGTGCTTTTATGAGATGTGTGTACTATATCCTGGGATTTGTATAATAGGACCCTTTTATAATGTTGGGGAGGTTTGGGTTTTTTTGTTCTTTTTTCTTCAGTACATTATCTGATCCCTGTGTCTGTGTTTATCTCTTTTTGTTGGCTGTCAAGTAACTCAGGGACAGATTTGTTGCCAACTTCTAATAACATTAGATTACCCCGTAGCCTGCCTTCTACATATTAATTTCACTTTTGGATTCATCTTTTCCCAATAATATCTTCCTTTTTGTTCTGTTTCTTCTCTACTTTTAAAATCTTACCATGTTTATTTGTTCCTTTCTGAAAAAGACAAGATTTTTTTAAATTAAGAAGTTTAATTTACTATTCCTAACATTATGTAGGTCACTTTGTGCCGTTAAAATAGAAGTTGATTAAGATGACTAAATAAAATTGGAAATACAAGAATATATCTCCAATCTATCCAGTTGAAAACAATACTTATCATGTATCACTTCAACGAAGCATTAAGGGAAAATTCAGATTTCAAGAAGCCCCAGTAGTCTTTAATTTGAGGGGACTTTTGAAAAAAATAATACAAAATTACAAACATAGAATTAGAAAGTGAATGAGAAAACAAACAAAAAAAATTATAAATTTTTTAAAAGTCACATACACCGAAAACATCACAAAACTCAGAAAAATAACATAAGGTATGTCTTAAGTAACTACCTGTCACAACTCTATAATTACTTTTTGACATTTTGACTACTTGCCCTTTGAATATTTTAATGCATTTTTATAACATTTTCTACAGAAAACAAAATTGAAAGACAACTCATTGCTTCCTCCAAAATAGCTGATCAAACACTTTAAATCATTAATATTGTTTTTATAATTTTTGTTTCACAACTTACTGCCATGCAAATTTTTATCAATTATGGGAAAAATCCCCTTTTAATTCCCCTTCATATATGAACTATGTGATGTCATTATATTTCACATTTTCTTGTGCAGGAACTACTCTTGAACCCTCTTTGAATTCATGTCACTCATATACTAGTCTGTTAGCATAACCATATCTTAAGAAACTTTTAAAAAATGACAATGTGACCGTGTTTTTAGGGTCCCTCGCTTGGTCTTGGAAGGTCCAGGGACAATGTGGGCTCCTGGTGCTTAAGGTTTATTAGCTTCACTATGTATAAATACGCCCTGCAAGCAAGGGCAGAAGTACCATGTCTTTAGTTAATTACTTAAAGCATTAAACATTTACAGTTGACCCCTCTGTATCCACGGGTTCTGCATCTGTGGATTCAACGAACCATGGATCAAATATATCCCACAACCCCCCCCCAAAAAAAAACCTCCACAAAGTTCCAAAAAGGGAAAATTAAATTTGCTGGCAACTATTTAAATAACATTTACATTGTATTTACAACTATTTACATAGCATTTACATTATATTAGGTATTTTCAGTAATCTAGAGATGATTTAAAGTATATAGGAGGATGTGTATAGGTTATATGCAAATACTATGCCATTTTATATAAGGAAGTTGAGCATCCTTGGATTTTGGATTCCGGGGAGGGTCCTGGAACCAATTCCCATGAAAACCAAGGGGGGACGACTGTAGTTCAACATAAAAAGTAGCTCGTAATTGCTACTAGAAATGAGAACTAGTTGAGCCCACATCTTCCTGGAAAGAGAAAAGGATTGACATTTAGTGAGGGCCTACTCAGGCCAACCTGTATCACGTAACTGTATAAAAATGAATCCATTTACAAATCTATTCAATAAATACTTAAAAGCACCAATTCTCCAGGATACTAGAAATCTAATTGTCAAAGAAGACAGATCTGCACCTTAAATTCTAATAGGGGAAATAGATAATAAAGATTAAACAAACAAATAACTACAAATTGTCTGAGTACTCTGAAGGAAACAAATAGAGTGCTATGAGAAAGAAAACTGAGGGATGGGAAACCAAGTTTAGATCTACAAATCTCTAAAGTATTGTTTAAGCTGAGACTTTCAAGATGAGATAGACCAGACACAAGAAAAATGAGAAGAGTGTGGCCAGGGGTGGGAACAGTTTGTGCAGAGACACTGAGACGTAAAATACCATGACCTATTTGGGGCAACTTAGAGGAGATCACTGTGCTGACTCGAGTGGGTGGCACAGGTGGCCCCCAGATCACTGCAGCCTTGGAGGCCGGGGCAAGGAAGGTTCTGAGTGCAGCAAGGAGCAATTTAAGGGTTGGATTTAAGGCTGACAACATACTTGTCATTCAGTCCACTGTGTGCAGCATGGAGCATATAAATACAATACAGGGAAGCAGGGAGGGCAGGTAGGAGACCCTCCAGCAGCATGGGTAAGAGGTGATGGCTGCTTGCACTAAACAAAGATTGCAGATAGGTGGAGTGTCAGAAAACAGATGCTAATTGCTGTTGAGTAGAAGGTGAAGCAAAATGGGAGAAAGAGGATTCAAATTTGATTCCCTGGTGCTGAACACCTTTACTGATGTGGAGAAAGATTGGGGGAGAAACATTTCATTTACAAGCCTGTGGGGTAAGTGTTTTTGTGTTTATGGATAATGAGAGAGCTTTAACTTTCCCCCCATCGTTCAGTGCAAAAGTGGAAGAATATAAATCAATTTTTCCTGGATTTATTACCTTTAGAAATGCACATTTTGAATACTGATCTTTCTTTCTCCCACTTTTTTGAATGTTTGGCCTAGCTGGTCTGTAAGTATTGGTATGGTATTCACGCCTCTGAATGTAGAATGGCTGTTCTGTTAGTGCCGCCTTACCTTCAGAATGTCCACTAGAGGGAGCTACTACAATGTTTTTTATTCATAGCTTTTGATAACTATGGTAAAGTTAGTATCTTCTGGTCACCCAGACTTAATAAAGATTACGTCGTTATTTTTTATAAAATTGTATGCATATTTTACATACAAGACCCTGGAGTGTTGATCAGAAACCTTTTGGAAGGAGAAAATGTAGGAAATGAAGGGAAAAAAAAGAAACTCATCATTTAAATAATTGGCAACAAAGCATCTAAGTTAAGCTGTGATTGAGGAAGAATCTGAAAATATTTTAGTAAGTAAGGCATACAGGGTTATATAAAATTTAATAGAAACCAGTGTTATTACCTTAAGATGTGTAAAATTATTCACTGTGCTGTCTTTATTTTTTATTTTAAGTGAATAATAAATATTTAAGAACAATTTAAAAAGTTACCTTTTACATGGTCCCCAAATCTGTTTTTTCTCTAAGGTCATACGTTACTGAATATAAAATTTTTCTACCATAGGAAGTTTTTAGAGCACACGAGTCACATAGTATAAATATCTCCAGTTAAATAAATAACACAAAATAAGCATAAACATAACAAGAACAAAAACAACAATAATAGCAACCATTTGGGTGCCGCTTGATCTGCTAATAATGTTATGTATAGATTCTTATTTAATCATTTCCATTAGATCGGAAATGTTGGTTTCAGATATAGTGCAAGACAGGCCAACCCTGGGGTGTCCCTTCCCTTTGTTGTGTGCTGAACCATGAAGTGCTGCTTGAGGACAGTAGCAGCAGGGTAGCAGCAGTCCATGCAAGGGCATGAGCGATAAAGACATCACTCAAAATGGAGTTTCTTAGGTGCCGGTAGATAGATGAGTGCCCTTCCAGTGAAGCATGTGTTTCTAATTTGGGATTGCCTTCCTCCCAAGGATCTAACACGTAATGTGTTGTGAGTTCTGAAAGTGCCTTGGATTTTATTTGTTACCTCCTGGTATCAGATAAAGTGGTAAATACCACCTTTTTAATTGGCACTGTTCTATCCTAACCGATGGCCATTAGCTCAGCCTGCTGGGGAATCGGCCTTTAGCTGTCTGTCTGAAAATAAGCAGGTCAGCTCTGCACAAACCCAACTCATAATGAGAGAAATAGTCCAGGAGGTTTGAAAACAGCATGTGACAATAAAATCTGAGGAAGAAAACTTTCTCAACCATGAAAGATATGCATTTGATATATCTTAACATTTTTTATCCAGAGCACATGAAAGAAATCATCATAATTTAATGATACAAAGACCTGGGATGTGTTAATATTCAGCTCAGTGGTTCTGAATTCTGGCTACACACTGAAATCGTTTGGGAAAATATTAATTCTGAATTCTGGCTACACACTGAAATCGTTTGGGAAAATATTAATCTCAGATTCTCAGGCCACACTTCATACCAATTAAATCAGAATTGCTGGGATTAAAATCCAGGCATTAGTCATTTTTTAAGTTTTCCAGGTGACTCCAATGTGCAGCCAGTTCTGGAAATCATTGGTGTAGTGTAGTGTTTCCCAAATCTTTATATTATAGGAGTCACCTTGGGATCTTGTTAAAATACTGATTTTGATTCAGTAAGTTTTGTGTGAAACCTGAAATTCCCAGAAGATGGCGATGTTGCTGTTCACATACCACTGCTTAGCCTGGGTACCAGGCAATGTGGGTGGGCTTTCCTCTCCACTATAAACACAGAGCTCCTAAACTGCCAGGAGTCTTTCAACTTATTTGGTGATATTTATTGTTGCTTGATGGTGTGGAGGCTTTGGGATATTTGACACAAACCTCAGCCCATCGTCTGAGAGTCTTTAGCTTTGCTCCAAAACCCACTAAGATTCTCTGCTTAGATTATTTTTTTCTTTCAGGAAACCTGGGCAACAGATATTCAGATTTTCAGCAGGAAGGAGTTTATAAGCAACAAAGTGTATATAAATTAGTGGAAGCACAATGAGTTTGTGGGCAATACATTACCGACCTGATTATCGTATCACTAGTATAGTAGGTAAAATTAGGTCTGTGGATTTTGAGATGCTTTTCCACTGAGTCAGAAATAGAAATACAGAGAAGTTAAGAAACTTACCTAAAGTCACACAGTAAATAATTGGTGAAATCAGGATTTAAACCCAGGCAGTAGGTGTTTCTAAGCCTTTGCTTCTAACCACCATTTTATACAGCTTTGCAATAAACCTGATACTTAGGAACCAATTAATAGTTGAGAAAATTAGAGCCCTGAAAAGTAAGTGACTTATTCTATTATCAAAAAGGGGTCAATGGCCAGGGATGGGTTGAAACTCAGATTTATTTTCTTTCAGTTGTAAAGTCCAAGTTGTTCTCCATGTGGCTTCTGAAACCCAGGGAGAATCTTGTCAAATACCAGAAAATACTGACTTCTGAAGAGTCATGAAGACCTCCTTTGGATTCAATTTCCCTTCCATTTTCTTCTTCATATATGTTATGGGCTGTCCACACTGCAGTGTGGACACATCATAAAATTAATGAAATAATTATGGAAGGCAGAGAGTGCCCTCCTTCCTGCCGAGAATCTGAATATCGCTGAGGAGGAGACTAAGTACCCAAGAGGAAAGGGGGTGGACTCAGAAGATGCCTTAGTGAGATGGGCTGGCAACACTCTCCCCACAACAGGACAAAGGATTTTGAGGGGTAACCATCAACCTGCCATATTCCTAGCTTGCTTTTAAGATCAAGAAGTGGAGGTTTACTTCAAAGGTATCATTATTGCTCATGTTTGAGAGAGTGGTTGTTCAGAAAACGTCAAGTGGACCCCATGTCAGTGGACAGTAAAAGTGGGATTTTCTGTTATTTTTTTAAAAATTGTTCTAAGAAAGTACCTACAGGAGAAAACATAAATCTTGTCTCTTAAATTGTCACTATTCTATGAGTGGGTAGAAAAGGGATTCCCAGCCTTATTATCATTATTATTAGTAGTAGTATTTCCAAATAGGCTCAGTAAAGCTTGTCATTCTAGCTTCAGTAATAATGAACCCAAACAAGAGTGGATGAACGTGTAGACTTTCCATGGCCTCTTCCCTCCTTCCAATTTGAGACCAATTTCTTTGGCCATTGTGTGCCTGGATCAATAAAGAAAGAAAACATCTAAAGCAGACTGTTTCCCTCTTTAGGTCTGTACCATGTCCCAGAAAGCAGCAAGTTAGTAGGAGAGAGGAATATTGCTTTGCCAGCTATATACACTAAATTAGTCATCGTGTGTTTCTAAATTGAAGAAATTAAATGGTGCCATGGATATAATATGCAATATCTATATGCCTGCCAATGACCTCCTGGGAAGCTGCAGTAGGACTATTAAGCCCAATACCCAGCCATCAACTTTATTACAGCACCGTGTTTGGTTTTCTGGTAGATTTCAGTCTAGTCAAAGTTTAATAATAAAAATTCCTAGGTAATAGATTCTATTATCTATTCTATCCCCTATTTCATATTACATTTATTCAACAACTACTAAGTCTCTACTATCTGCCAGTGTTTCAAGCCTTATGAATATAGTGGTGAACCACTGCTTAGGTCTCTTTTTATAGACACCACATTTTAATAGGGGAGAAATAAACAATAAACAAGTAACCAAATAAATAAGAAGATGATTTTATATGCTGATAAACACCACAAAAAGTAAAAAAGCTTAAAGGGACAGAGAATATTAACTAGCAAGAACCAATTTCATCTAGGGTAGTCAGGGAAGGCGTCTCTTTAAGAGAAGACTGAATCATGAGAAGGAGTGACTCCATGAGGAACTGGAGAAGACTGTGTTAATAAAGGTGACAACAGAAACAATGACCCCGTGGCAGGCATGCGCTTACTGCGTTCCAGGGACATTAAGAAGGTCATATGGGGAGAGCACAGTAACCAGGAGGGAAAGTGGTGGGAGGTGAGATCAGAGGGGTGAGCGTGTGTCATTAATGTCAGTCTTTGTAATCCAGCGTAAGCAATTTTATTCTAATTGCAATGAGAAGTCAGTGGAGAATTTAAGCAGTATTATCCGATTTAACTTTTAAAATAATTTTGTAGCTTCTATGCAGGGAATAAGTGGTAAGGTAAAAACAGAAAGAATAATTAGAAGTCTTTTGTATTAGTCTGGTGAACTATGATGCTGTTTGGGACTAGAAGAACGAAGAAGGTGTTGGGAGATGGGCAGAACCAGGATGTATTTTGGAGGTAGATCTAACAGGACTCATTACTGGGTTATACGGGGACTGTTCCAGTTACCTCTTACTATATTAAACTACCCCCAGACTAAAGCCAGCAGGTTTTTTGGGTCAGGAATTCAGGAAGGTCTTAGCTGGGCAGTATATGTCTGATCAGTGTGGTTCCCTGCTGGGATGGCTGGTGCTGGAAGTTTCACTTCCAAAATTACTTTTCCACTTCTCTCTTTTTTTCCACAATATGTTTCATCCATTGGAGCCTCTCTTCATGGCTTGGGCTTCTTACAGCATGGTGGTCCCATGGAAATCACACTTTTTACATAGCAGATGGTTTCCATGAGTGAATATTACAAGATAAAAGAAGTGCCTGTCTCTTCCCATCTCTTACTGCCTGGGCCAGTAGGTTATTACATCTGTACTTTCTCTATCATTTAGTCACAGAACTCTCCCAGACACAAGAGAAAGAGATGTAGACCTACACTTCTTGACGGGGAGAGGATCAAAGAATTTGTGAACATTTTTAAAGTGGCACAGGCATGAACAGTAGAGAAAAATTCACCAAATATCTTATAGATTATTGGTGAGCAATCTAAGACATGGTTGTGCCATTAACAGAGATTAGAAGGTAATTTAAATATGAATTGTTCTCATAGAAGAGATGATCATCTCATTACTTCAAAGAATAAATTCTATACAGATTTAACTTTCTGTTGTAGCATCGACTAAGGGTACCAGGTCAAACAAAGTGTATCTATAATCAGATAGTACCAACGACTCTTCTCATGTTGTGATAACCCTTTTATATTCATCTGCTTTTTGTAGGCCTTTATTCCTATAATTCCCCTTTATTTATCTTGTACCATTGATTGTATTCTTTTACTGGGTAAGACTAATCAGCATACAGATATTCTAAAACGCTGCAATAGATTCCATCATTTTTCTTGAACACATATCCTGCCCCAGCTATACCCTACTTTTGTTTTTCTTTATAACTAAGAGCTCAAAAATCTTTATAGACACTCCTTCTACTCCTAACATTTCATCTCCTGCCATTGTCTCTTGATTCAGTTCAATCAAGGTCCACCCATCATTGCACCAAAACTGATTTATTTTCAGATGTTACAAATAAGCTCTATATTACTAACTCCAAGGCTTAATTTTCAGTTCATATCTTATCCAGCCTAGCACAATATCTGACACAAGTTAGCATTCATCTTTCCTTCTTGAAACACCTTCTTCACTGGGCTCCCAGGACATCACATTCTATTATGCTCTTACCTCACTGGCTAATTGTCCTTCCTTAGTGTCCTTTGATTGATTTCTCCTCATTCTTCTAATTCCTAAATGCTAGAGAACCAAGACCACTGGACTTTGCTAAGAACTGTGATTTGTGACAATGCCATTGCTCTGACAGGTAATGGAATGTGAGCTTGTGTCTTCTTGTGTTTTAAAAATTTTCTGTTTTAATTTTGAATACAGTACATATTAGTAGATATTGCCCACCTTAAAAAAGACATTTTAAGTCTTCAGTACTTTTTTAAGAATGTAAAGGATTCCTGAAAATAAAAGCTGAAAACTGCTGCTGCACGTCTTCTCCTTCAGTCTCATGCCTTTCAATAACATTTCTTTGATTCCGACCTCTCATTTAAATCCCAAATTCACATATCCATTGTCTACTCAGCATCTTCATTTGGATTTTTTAAATATTTATTGAGATATAGTCCATAGCCATATAATACACCAATTTAAAGTATACAATTCAATGGGGTTTAGTATTCACAGAGTTGTTACCACCATCAAAACAATCAATTTTAGGAGATTTTCTGCCCCTAAAAGTACCTCATACCTGTAACTTCTGATCCCTCCACCCCAGTCTCTCCTTGACCCCAGCCCTAGAAAACCTCTAATCTACTTTCAGCCTCCATAGATTTTTCTACTCTAGATATTTCATGTAAAGGGAATTCTATAATGTGTCATCTTTTGTGACCGGCTTTTTCATTCATATAACATAAAAATTTCAAGGTTTATCCATGTTGTTGTTTGTATCAGTAATTCAGTCATTTTTGTTGACAAATAATGTTCCATTGTTTAAATATACCACATTTTACCTAACCTTTGTTATTTCTTTTCTTCTTGTCCTAGTTTGCTGCATATCCTTACAAAATTTCTGGAGATTTTAAGCGAATGATTCTACATATATATATATATATATATAGTCATTTAAGTGTGTTTTGCTGGGGAGAGGCAAGGGTCCATGGAATGCCTCACACTAACACTTGGATTTTCATATGTATCTAGGCATCTGAAACATAACACATATCAAACTAAACTCGTATTTCCCCCCCAGTATCTTGCTTTTCTTTTCCCCTTCTCTATAGATGTTAATCCATTTACCCAGGTGATTAGAGTAAAACTCTTTCAGTCATTCTCGACACCTGTTTTCTCTCATATCCCATATCTGTTCCATCAGAAAACTGTCAGTATGCAAAAGTGAAATGAGTTCAGGAAAACTACAAACAGGCTTGGATTTCTATAATCTAATACTTAAAGTAGGCAGTTGTTAATGAGATATCTAGGAGCCAGAGCATCAATATGTTAAATTACAATGGCATTTGGAAAATCAGAGTACATGGGGCACTTGAGCCAAGACCCATTGTCTCTCTACCCCTCTCTCTCAAAACAAAACAAAACAACTCCGCGTTACGGAAGCTCTGTTCTAAGCAGATGCAGCCAAGAACACAGGGCTGCCTCTCCAAATGGCTCCCAGTCTAGAACTGCTGTATCTCCCCAGGAGGGTGAGGTGCCAGCACTCTTCCTCCTAAGCTTTGTGTTGAGAAAACTATTTGAGGCAAGAGAAGCTGAGAGATTTAGAATTCCATCCAAGCCCCACTCAAAGGTCAGAGGCTCTATATCAGGTGTGGCAGGCCAAGAAAACTGTGTCCCAGTCCTAGAAACAACAGGGACGTGAAATGGTCACATATAAATGTAAAATACAACATCATAATCACTGCCTACATGCAGCAGGGATTGAAAGGATTTTATCCTCAGTGTAAGGGTGACTATTAGGTGACATTTTAATAATCCAAAAAATACATAAAGTTCTAAGCTAACACAATGGAAGCTAAGCTATGTGTGAAAAGAATGAGTGAGTTAAATTAATATATCTACAAGTAATGTCAGTGGAGGATGAGAGGTCAGTGATACGTTTCTTTTGATGGGTGTGAAAAAAATGTCAACTTTTATGATGAATATTCTAAATAAATGCTTTCTTAAACCATCTAAATTGGTTTGCAAGTTCTCTGATATCAGGACTAAGTCTCTGCAGTCAGGACAGTGCCTGGATGCAGAGTAGATGAAGAACAGATATTTGAAGAAGTGATTAGCAGTTAACCTACCAAAGATATGTGTTATGTCTACTTTAAACCAAGGTTAAATTTTAGTGGTTTATTTGTGTAGACCTTGGTGCTTACAAAAAAAAGGTCATATATTTTTGAGGGACAGAGTAATGAACTGCCAATGCAAGTGGTTGAAAACGAACATTTGTTAAAATCCTAGTTCCTCCACTCTACCCATGTGTGTTTTTAGACATGTTACATAACTTCCTTGAGCCTTAGCTTCTTTAGTTAGAAAGAGAGAAAACAAATCCCTCTTTCACACATTTGCTATAAGGATCAGAAGTAGCATGACAAATACTCAGCATATAGCAACCACCAATGAATGGTAGTTGATTCATTTCATAAATATATATTGTGTGCCTTTCAAGTTCCAGATAGTTCTTGAAAATATAGGAATGAATGAAATATGGGTCTTGCTCTCCATGAATGTACAGTCTAAAGGCAAGACCCCCACAGAGAGAGAGAGAGAGAGACACTAACATAAGGGCAAACAGGATGCTGTTTATCACTATTGTTATTATAGAGTTTGGCCCCTCTTTGGACCAGGCTTCTTTCTTCACCACGAGCTCACTTAAACAAATTAGTCCATTTAATCCTGAAACCATGTGCAGAGGACCATGATATAACGGGCTAGATAGTGTGACTTGCTGTAATAGAAACATGATTAGAACAAAACTGTAGTATCGTATGTCACACTGGCGTTATTTTTATATTTGAAGGTCCCTCCACTAATAGTCCTATCAGGTCTCTCTTCTCCTTCCTGCAGAAGGAATATTGTTTTGATTGAAGTGAAATGGATGAGATTTCTTATATTTATCAGAATTCTGTGCTACTATAGAGCTTGTTTTGAAAATAAGGATTTGTTTCAACGCAATTGATATATTAGAGGACAAATGTGAAGTCTGCATTTACTTGTGCATGAGTCCATCTACAGAAAACACTAGGTGAACACAGAAAACTGCACCCAACTGAACCCAGCCAAATAGGAATACACAAAACACACACATGCACACCCTCAAACAATTACCAGCTCCCTCAGCCATTTTGTGTGTTATGAGCCTCACCCATCCTCATCTGCATCACAGAATTCCCTTAGATTCAGATAACACCCCTTCATGAGCTACAACACTTCCATAAGCAAACTTTAGGTCTCTGTCAGTATAAAATGGCATGTTTGGGGGTGGAGTCAAGATGGCGGACTAGGAGGACGCGGAATTCGCGTCTCCGCCCAACTAGGGCACCTACGAGGCACCGGTGGGGGACCACGGACACCTAAGGGGACGGGAGGAACCCCCAGCGACCGGGTAGGATGTGGGGCTTGGGGGGAGTGAAGGGGGAGGAGAAGTGGAGGTGGGATGGGACTGGCGCCCCTGAGGGGCGGCTGGGGGAGGGGACGGGATCCCACACACGGAGGGGGAAATTGGGGAACCATGGGAGGACAGAGGATCAAAAGGGAGTGTGGCCAGGTTTCCCCTGCCCGCTTGGAACCCCAGGAACCTGTTGAAATCCTGGGCTTGATCCTCTGCCCACCTAGGCCAGCTCCAGACGTGCGGGTCCTGAGGGAGTGGGAGGGAGGGAAGGGGGAGCAAATGTAAAGGCCGGACTTCTGGGACCGGCACCCCTGAGGGGCGGCTGGGGGAGGGGATGAGTTCCTACACCCAGCGGAACCCACCCACGGTTAGGGGTCCAGTGGCGATGGGGGAGACCCTGGGGGAGACAGTGGGGGAGGGGCAAAGGAATGGAAGGGAACCCGGCCAGTGCTTTCCCTGTCCGCTCAGGCACCGGGAAGACTCTTGGGCTCCCAGGCCTAATCCTCTGCCTTTGGAACCTCCCTCCTGCCACACAGATCCCAAGCCCCAACCCTACACCCCCACCCAGGGCCCCGCCTCTACCCTCGGACACCCCCTCCAACGAGCTGGGCCTAAACCCCACCCACACACCCTCACTCAGGGCCCTACCTCCAAACTCCGGAACTCCACACTACACAGGCCCTCCTTTCCACCTGCTGCCTCTCCCCTTCCCTGCAGACCCTAAGCAGAGGCCCCGTCCCACGCTCAGACGTCACCCCGCACCCACATAGGTCCCGCCCCACCCTGTAAGTTCCATCACCTGCCTAAACTCTGCCTCCATAGCCAAGGCTTTTATGTATTTATTTATTTTCTTTTTTCCTCTTTTAGACTGGGGTTCTGTTTTACCTTGTTGATTCATTGTTGTTGATTTTTTTTATATTTTTATTTTTCCTAATCTTTTATTTTTCTAATTTTATTTTATTCTTTACACTTTGTTAGTGATCTCTCCTTTTGGCTTGTTCTCCCCCTCCTTTCCTTTTTTTTGGGGGTTTCTAAATGATTTCAAAAGTATTTTGAGTCTTTTACATAAAGAAAATACAAGAAAAACATGGCAGATCCATAAAATATATGGAGGATAAAACTGTCCATAATTTTAAAAATTTTACAGTCCATATAAGTCATCATAAAATTCTCAAAAACATGAACCTCAATTATAATAAATATATGGCCTACTAGAAACGAAATTACTGTTACTAAAACAACTGATAAACTGCAAACGTATTTTAAACAAACATCTTATTCATTTTAATGGCAAACATACTGAGTAAGTTTTAACTTGATGTCCTCTACGGATTGCAGATAATTCGAATAAATACTTTCAAATTTTTTTTTTTTTTTTTTTTTTTTTTTATTATTATTTATTTATTTTTTTAACATCTTTATTGGAGTATAATTGCTTTACAATGGTATGTTAGTTTCAGCTTCACAACAAAATGAATCAGTTATATATATACATATATTCCCATATCTCTTCCCGCTTGCATCTCCCTCCCTCCCACCCTCCCTATCCCACCCCTCCAGGCGGTCACAAAGCACCGAGCTAATCTCCCTGTGCTATGCGGCTGCTTCCCACTAGCTATCTACCTTACGTTTGGTAGTGTATATATGTCCATGCCTCTTTATCGCTTTGTCACCGTTTACCCTTCCCCCTCCCCATAGCCTCAAGTCCATTCTCTAGTAAGTCTGTGTCTTTATTCCTGTTTCACCCCCAGGTTTTTCATGACATTTTTTTTTTTTTAAATTCCATATATATGTGTTAGCATACGGTATTTGTCTCTCTCTTTCTGACTTACTTCACTCTGTATGACAGACTCTAGGTCTATCCACCTCATTACAAATAGCTCAATTTCGTCTCTTTTTATGGCTGAGTAATATTCCATTGTATATATGTGCCACATCTTCTTTATCCATTCATCCGATGATGGACACTTAGGTTGTTTCCATCTCTGGGCTATTGTAAATAGAGCTGCAATGAACATTTTGGTACATGACTCTTTTTGAATTATGGTTTTCTCAGGGTATATGCCCAGTAGTGGGATTGCTGGGTCATATGGTAGTTCTATTTGTAGCTTTTTAAGGAACCTCCATACTGTTCTCCACAGTGGCTGTATCAATTTACATTCCCACCAACAGTGTAAGAGGGTTCCCTTTTCTCCACACCCTCTCCAGCATTTATTGTTTCTAGATTTTTTGATGATGGCCATTCTGACTGGTGTGAGATGATATCTCATTGTAGTTTTGATTTGCATTTCTCTCATGATTAGTGATGTTGAGCATTCTTTCATGTGTTTGTTGGCACTCTGTATATCTTCTTTGGAGAAATGTCTATTTAGGTCTTCTGCCCATTTTTGGATTGGGTTGTTTGTTTTTTTGTTATTAAGCTGCATGAGCTGCTTATAAATTTTGGAGATCAATCCTTTGTCAGTTGCTTCATTTGCAAATATTTTCTCCCATTCTGAGGGTTGTCTTTTGGTCTTCTTTATGGTTTCCTTTGCTGCGCAAAAGCTTTTAAGTTTCATTAGGTCCCATTTGTTTACTCTTCTTTTTATTTCCATTTCTCTAGGAGGTGGGTCAAAAAGGACCTTGCTGTGATTTATGTCATAGAGTGTTCTGCCTATGTTTTCCTCTAAGAGTTTGATAGTTTCTGGCCTTACATTTAGGTCTTTAATCCATTTTGAGCTTATTTTTGTGTACGGTGTTAGGGAGTGATCTAATTTCATACTTTTACATGTAGCTGTCCAGTTTTCCCAGCACCACTTATTGAATAGGCTGTCCTTTCTCCACTGTACATTTCTGCCTCCTTTGTCAAAGATAAGGTGACCATATGTGCGTGGGTTTATCTCTGGGCTTTCTATCCTGTTCCATTGATCTATCTTTCTGTTTTTGTGCCAGTACCATACCGTCTTGATAACTGTAGCTTTGTAGTATAGTCTGAAGTCTGGGAGCCTGATTCCTCCAGTTCCTTCTTTCGTTCTCAAGATTGCTTTGACTTTCAAATTTGAAAAGTAGCTTTTGGTAGGAATTTGAACAGTCCTCCAGATTGGCCATGATTGCAGCCCAGCCTTGGTGTTGAAGATGTTCATCATGGACCAGACCTTCACAGAAAGAGCAAAGTTTCTCGGCAACTTCATACATTTCCACTGCATGTTGTGTCCTTGAAGCAACAGTGTGAAAAACTGCAGGCATCATAAGGGACTCTTCAACTTTTATTTCCATGTCATTTTCTGTTGAAAAGGTAGTTTTAGGAATAGCAGGTAGACGTTCAGATAAGATCATTTCCTTGTTAAAAAGAAAAATTGGATTTGTGTCCGTCCCGGCGCTGTAGGTGCACACTCTCCGGTCTGCAGCCATGCACTCTCCCCCGTTGACCACCAACACCTGGTGCTGAATAGCGATCTTGTATTTGCTGTGGATGGCATGCTTCAGGTCAGCCACAGTTTGCACTGTAAGTTCAGTGTCAAGTGTCAGGGTGGTTCCAGTGTTCACCAGAAATACATACAACTTCACGATGATTTCTCTGGATTCTGTGAGCTTATACCTCACTCTGATACGATTACGGCAGGCACTGTGAAAAGGATTACCACTTTTCTTAAAAAGCAGATTAAAAGTGGCTTATGTTTGCTTTGCTTGATATTGGCAACTGAATGGCGTTACTGGTTAAACTCGGTGAACGGGCAGCGCCTCCTCCTCCGCCGGCGGCAGCAGCAGGGCCCGCGGCTCCCGGCACCATCTTCCGCCGTCGCCTTGTCCTCGGCGGCTGCGAGGACCGTCCATTGGCGCCGCCAACCGACACAACCGCCGCGACCGGGGCCGCCGCCTCTGGGCGGCGGGGACGGGCAGGCCCCTCGGCTCCGGGTCGGGGGCCGGGGGAGGGCGGGCCGCGGCCGGTCAGAGCCGAGGGCCCGGGCGACGGGGAGCCAAGGCAGCGCCGGGCTCTGCAGGGCTGCGGACACCCCCTCCTTTTCTTTTTCTGTTGTGGTTTTATTTTACCTTGTTGCAGTTGTTTCAATTATAGTTTCATATTTCCTAATATATTTTTTATCTTTCTAATTTTATTTTGTTTTTTATTGTTTGATATTGTACTCCTTTTTTTCTTTTTCTTCCTTTTTTTTTTTTTTAACCGTGCCACAAAGCTTGCGGGATCTTGGTTCCCAGGCCAGAGGTTGGGCCCGAGCTTCGGTGGTGGGAGCTCCGAGTCCAAACCGCTGGACTAACAGAGAAACTCAGACCCCAGGGAATATCAGTTGGAGTGAGGCCTCAGCACCAAGACCCAGCTCTATCCAACTGCCTGCAAACTCCACTGCCAGACGTCTCAGGCTAAACAACCAGTAAGACAGGAGTACAGCACCACCCATCCAAAAAAAAACAATGAAACGACAAAAGAATTTGTTACCGATGAAGGAGCAAGGTAAAAACCTACAAGACCAAATAAATGAAGATGAAATAGGCAACCTACCTGAAAAAGAATTCAGAGTAGTGATAGTAAAGATGATACAAAATCTCGGAAACAGAATGGAGAAAATACAAGAAACATTTAACAAGGATCTAGAAGAACCAAAGAGCAAACAAACAGTGACTTACTATTACCAACTCATACGTCATTCATCTTTTGGAGATTCAAAGAAAGTCCTCTTACAAGCAGTTCACAATCTAATGTAGGAAATGGAAGATAATAAATTACATTAGAGTAAAAGAGAAATATGAAAGAGTAGTTACAGGGATATTGAAGAAGAGCATGTGGCTTTATCTTTGATGGGAATTTTGCATTAAAGGCTTACCAGAGAAGTTAACAATTAAGCTCCACATTGAAGCTTAAGAAGCACTAGTTGGCAAGAACTGTACTGATCAAATGAACAGTTATGCAAAGATTTTGAGTTATAAAGAACATTGGGGAAATGTAAACAGGTAGCTAAACCTAGAGCACGGAACTTTTGTGGGGAAATAGCAAGGGATGTAAGACAAAATTTGCATTCATATCTAAGGAACGTTGGTCTGTTCTATAGGCAATAAGATATAATTTCAAAACTGTTAAAGGGATGAATGCCATGACTGAATTTTACATTTTAATGAGAGTGTGTTGACAGACTGTGGAAGAACAGTTGGTGGATCGCTCATGTTAATGACTCTTCTAGGATGCTGGCTAGGAAGGAAGGAAAGAGCTTTCAAAAAAATAAGAAGAATAGGTAAACTTCTCACTCCATTCCGCAGTCAATGACTGCATTATTTCTTTGTCTGGTTTTCTACCATCCTCTCCTATCGACTGTCAAGCAACTATTTTTGTAGTTAACTAATTCATACCCAATTTTGGACAGAAGGGATAAAGTACATTTTAATAATTCAAGTTTAAGCTAGTTTAAGGTGGCAGTAATCCAAGTGTGAGGTAATGGGGGGCCTGAACTAAGTTAATAATGAAAGAAAGGAAAGGGGATAACAGATGCTGGACACATATTGGAGAAGCCACGGACAAGATTTGGCTGTTCATTGGATATGAAAGACAAAGGAGAAGGAGTCACTGATTTATGGAAGGCTGTTTTGACTGGGTTCCGAGATAACATGAGGGATAGGGAAGTCAGAAGGAGGAGCTGCTTTAAGTGTCTAGTCTGTGACTTTGATTCTGTACGTAATGTATCAATGTGTCAGCAGACTAGGAGATTACAAGTCAAGTTTTGAATGAGTAGCCCTGATGTTCCATGAGTCTCTGATGAGTAGTTATCAAAGACATAATTAAATGTAAGTAGTATAATTCATTTGAGAAGCAATTCCAGGGAATGAGAGTAGGGAAGTAGAAAAGTAAGACAGGGAGTGGAAGAAGTTAATAGAGTAATAAAGTCATCAGTGTAGGTATCTGTAGCTTAGTCCTGCTTGGAATCCCAGGTGATTTGGAAATGGCATAGCACACATGCCTCAGATTTATCCCACCCCAAAGGTGAAGGACCTGGGGTATTTATCTACTAAGACCCCTTAATCATTGTTTGAGGGATGTTCCCAGGGATGCTAATTCCCTAGAACTCCTAGCCTGCCTTTCACATGAACAGAATAGACACAGATGATGAGAAAAACCCTTTAGGCAGAGACACACAGATGCTAACAGCAAAATTCAGGAAGGCATGTACTAAAATTGCAAAGGCAGGGCACCGCTACAGCAATCTTTAGAGGTTATGTGTTCTAAGAATGCCAAATTCAAATATTATAACATTATTTGCAAACACGATTAATACTTAAGTGAAATTATGTGTCTTTTAAGACATGATAAAGGCACATTTTCATGCTAACACACTGACATCAGCTCTGTTGCTGGCATGCAGGCATGATAATAGTCACTGGAAATAGAATAAGGAAAACAACATGCTATGAGACATCATAGAAACCAGAGGAACAATTATATATGGTTAGAGAAAAAGTCAGTGTTTTCATCATGTACCTTATAACTTAGAGTCTGCATTCTGAATGTGTTTATGTGTATGAATGGTATATGTTTATGATGTTCAAGTTACTGCTAAAGTAATTGTACCTGATGGTTTCCACCTATATCAGAAATTTCCTTTTTTTCTTCACTTGTAAACCCTCCTAAAGACATATTTTTCTCAGACATTCAGCTGGACTATGTACTACTTATTAAAACTCTGTTATGATTCTTTTCCATATCCTTATTAAATGACTATATTTCACCTTCTGTCCAAATGTATGTAAAACCATTATTACAAATCAGCTGGTTTCTTTACTGATGATAAAGGATTCTCTCAAAATAAGTTTATCATCTAAATGATTTATCTAGGGCTTTTCACTTGTGCCATGAAGCAAAGCATTGAAAGAAATACAAATTGAAATAAGATAAAGAAATTTGTGCTTGTCCTGCTTGAATAACAAACTCTAGTAATATAATACAAAATTTCAAAAGAAATAGCCTCAAAACTGGAAAACTGGATAAGATAGTTAAGAAAAAAACGGTGTGATAAAATATTAGCCATCACAGTACTACTTACAGAGATATTCTCTCCATGCATTAATATCGGCGGGTATATTTGAGTGATAAGTGTTTAGATATCTAGAACAAAAAGTCTTATTTTTCTCAAGAACAATACATTTTCTTTTTTCTATTAAAGTGATCATTAAATGTATAGTTAAATTGTAATATCTTCAGAAATTGAAAGTTTTTTTACATACACGTCTACACAAATCAAAAATTATCAGATAGAATGTCTGGAAGTTCAAGGAGTATGATCATTGATACTCTGAAGATCAAAAACATTTTACTAACATAGAACATGAGTCAGAGTAATGGATCCTTGACCTTGACCTTGAGAATGAGAAATGAGTTCTGTTACATAGAGTAACATCTCAATCACCACTCAACAACTCTAATGATTTTACCTTTCTCTGGGCACAAAAGAAATATGTCTTACATATTGAACCATGCTAATTCCAGTTTGAGAATAAGTTGATGACATGTTAGGTCATTTTGCTTTCCAAATACTCAAAGTAGGTTTAGGTTCTATGGTTTGACATTTTGCACCAAAAGATTGGGAAACACCTCTTGTCTCTGCAGCGTGCACCTATTCCTATGCCCAGAGATGGCCAGAAGCAGGAAGATAGAGTAAGAAATTAGTAAGAAGTCTGTTTTCCCTGAATTCCCAATTCTGTGCCTCTTCCACTCCATTTTGTATTATTGTATAATTTTTCCCAATATAAACATAATATGTGCTGATTGTATAAAATTTTTTAAATACAAAAATATATCATAAAAAGCAATCAAAATTAACCCATAAGCCAGACATCCCCACAATCACTGTTAATATTTTAGGATATACCTTCACATTGTATTTTTCCTGCACAATTATGTGATTAGAGATATATCTTAGTGCACCTAACTATTGCTTTTATTGGATTACTTCCACAGGATAAAGTCTCAGAAAAACGATTATCCGTTGAAAGGGTGTGAATAAGGAGTGACATTTTAGTGGTAGATTTTGGCTATTGGCAAATACGTGGCTGCCTCCTTCACCAAAGCAAATGATCCAGTCCTATTTATATGAATAATATTCTAAAGCTCCATTTCATGAACCCGTCCTACTGCCCATTTTATTTTACTATTTTTATGAGTAATTTAATAATTTTTTATCATGAATTTTATACTCAATTATTTCAATTTTCTTATTTGTCTGATTGTTGCATGGGAGTTATGACTCAGGAGCTTAAAGTTTGGCTGAAAGAACAAATTTCAGTTAACACAGATTAGAATTTATTGACCTTGGTTTTTCATGACAGACAAATCAGTCAGTTAATGACTAAAATGTGCTTTTGACGTATAGAGAAATCTTCCTAGAGTATAGACATAAATACGCCAACAACGACTTACGATTATCTTCAAAGCTAAGTCCAATCCTTTTTATCTTAGCCTTCATGGTCCTACTCATTGTGGCCCTTATTTCCGTTTCTAAATTTGTCCTTAGGGTTTTTCATCATGTTATATGACATTTTTGAGAGAATTTGGGCTTTATAATTAGCTTTGATTTCAACTTCTCACCAGAATACATGTTTTCTCTGTCATCTTGTCAATTATTTATTTTTGTCAAAACTCTAATAATACCCACTTCACTGAGTTCTTGTAATGATTAAATAAAATATACAGCAAGGTGACTAGCACTAAAGAACACACTCAAGAATGTTATGCTCCTTCTCTTTTCCTTGATAAGACTTATACTCCAGCCAAACTGAAATTATATTGCTTCCGTGCTCTTCTACCCACTTCCTCCCCCACAGAATTTGCTTATGTAGTTCTCTCTGCTTTGGGGGATACTGTACCTATTTTCACAGTTGAGAACTTCCTGTCTTAGAGATCCAAAGCAAAACGTCTTCATGAGGTATTTGCTCACCTTGCCCATATATATATATATATATATAATTTTTACATATATGTATAATTTTTCTGAAATTCCATCACAGTGCTTTATCTGTACTTCTGTTGTGGCCATTATTACTTTTTCCCTTCTATTATAATTATGCATATACATAGAAAGACAAGCTATCAATTATTTAAAAGCATGAGTTTTAGAGTATGAGGGGTATGGCCTTTATTCCATTCTATTAACTTCTTGTGTGTGTGTGAAGTGAGTTTTCAACCTCACTGTGCCTCAGTTACCTCTTCTTTAAGATAGTACCCATTTGTGAGGTTTGTGTGAGTATAGAGCTTGACACAATGGATCTAAATAGTGATGATGATGGTTATGAGCTTTTTGAGGGCAAGTCCAATTTTATGAGACTTGGGAACCTCTGCAGAAGTGAATAACATGTATGTATTGAACACAGTAATAGGAACCAAGTGGCATGATTTTGTGTCCTGCTGCCATAGGCTCCACTGTGTTCTCTCTGATACTTGTAACATCATGGGCTATCTCACTGTTTATCTCTTAGTGCCTTTGATATGTCTTCCTTTGCCAAGATGTTGGGAGTTGTTACAAATGTCCTGTAGCTGTTTGAAAAAATAATTATCATAGTGTTATACCATGCATGTATGTTTACTTGAAAACTTAATACCCATTGCCTTAAAATGTAACATGCTACATCACTCTCTTTTAATTTGCATAAGTAAATGCATCTATTGACATTTTTGTTCTTGATAATCCCTAGTTCTTACTTGCCTTAAAACTAGCAGATACAAACCTATAGCCAAGGATAGACAGATCTTAAAGTGTTATGTAAGTGACGTCCCTGGCAAGTATTAAGAAGAGGAAAATGTGCACGTTCCACTTCCATTGTGAAGTGTAAGAAAGAGAAGAGAGACAAATACAGAACAAGGTGGTGTGACACCAGGATTCAGACTTTCTTTTTCTCTGACAGGAACCTAAGTTGGAGGGTAGTATAAATATCTGTAGTGGTATGGAGAGTGTGAGAATATTTGTGCTATTGGTGTACATACACAAGCATCGACTGAGGATTCTAGGGGCCTCTAGGAAAATCCATGCTTTAATTTTGTGCCTACATATATGATACAAAGATGAAAAGGGGGTAGGCATATAGATGGACCAGGAAGTGGTCCAAGAATTCTGTGATCTGTGAATGGTATGCAATGGATTTAGAACTTTCTGCATGCCCTGCTGAAGTGACATGGAGATTTTGGAAGGTGCATTGAACCGCAAATGCCTAAGAGGTCATAGTATGCCTAATTTTAAAATTCCCTTCTATGCACTAATTACTAGGGAAATAATACTTACTTAAGTAAAATATTTAGTAACCAAAGCATCTGTATATATTGTTCTTGCTTTAGTTCTGTTCAGTGTTTCTCAAACTTAAGTGTGCTTAAGAATTATTATATAGGTTTATAAAATAAAAACTACAGACAGAAATATAAAGGTGCTTTCAAGGTCAGGTTGGCCCATATATGGTTTGTTTATTTTATAGTGATTACAGGACGTATGTCCATTTAGCATTCTGCTGATGAACAATTTAAAGCAGTAGCTTGAAACCACAATTCCCTTGTAGTTTGATGATTTTCTTTAGTGTTACATTTGGGTTCCTTTCTCTTTGCTTTTTTGTGTATTGTAGGTTTTTGGTTTGTGATTACCATTTTATATGTATATGCGTGTGGGTATATATGTGTATATATATATATAAATATAAAAGATCTATCTATATATAGAGATATATATAGCTGTATCTTTTAAACTGATAGTCATTTAAGTTCAAACACATTCTAAATGCTGTACATTTTTACTCCTCCCCCATGTTTTTTGTTTTTGACATATGTAACATATTTTTGTGTACCCCTTAACTACTGTCTAGAGCCAGAGCCCAACATGGGCCAGGGTTTCTCCTGGGATGTGCTGAGGGCCTTTATCTTGGTGAGAGTGTTGGAGCCAGAGGGGCTAGAGCTGGAGCCTAGCACTAGCTAGGTGTATTGTAGCTTCTCTTGGGGCATGCTGAGGTTGCTGCCTTGGCAGAGGGCTTAGAGCTGGAGCTGGGTTTGGGCTGGTGAGTATGCTGGGGCAGCCTTGGCAAGCCAGCTTGAGTTTCAGGCGCTTTTCTGTCTGCTGCTTCTGTGCCAGCATTCAGAGCAAGTAAGTTCATACTCACCTTTAAGAGGGGAGTCTTGGTTTCTTATAGCCCTCTGACTCTCCTGGTCATAGGCTCCACTGGTTTTCAAAACCAGTTAAGTGGCTCATTTTACAGGTGCCAGTCCCCAGGGCTGGGGTGCTCAAACTGGGGCTCAAATCCCTCACTCTTTAGGGAGGATCTCCTAGTTTTTGATATGCCCTTCCTCTTTTGGGTTGCCCACTGGGGGTGTGGGTTCTGATTGCTTTCTCCCCCACCTGCTCATCTCAGTGTGGTTTTCTCTTTGTATCCTTAATTGTAGAAGAACTGTTCTGCTAGTCTTCAGGACATTCCCAGGAAGAGTTGTTCTATATGTAGCTGTAGTTTTGGTGTGTGTGTGGGAGGAGGTGAGTTCAGGGTCTTCCTACTCTGCCATCTTGATCCCACCTCCTTGAAAATGCCTTTTAATATATCTCTGGGTTTTGTTCTTACAGATGCTATTGTTTGGAAATAATCCAGTCTGAGAAAACAGAGCATAATGGACCCTTTGAACCAAATTCCTCTCTCTTTTTACCCTCACCCATGCTTTCATCTTCTGTGTTCCTCATGGGATTGTTTCTCCTCCTGTTCTCACACTACAGAGCTGACACTATATGCATCTGTTTTTCTCAGCTTGGAAATTCTCTTGTGATAAGCACAGTCCAGTGCTAACTGGAAAGAGGGGTGGTAGAAAAAACAAACACAGTGCTGCCACTGCTCTTCATTGCCTAAATATGTTTGTTTGTTTGTTTTTTAATAAGGAAAAGAAAATGAATTTGTTTAATATTCTCTGTAATAGAGTGGTGGTGGGTAGCAAGATTATTTTTTTCTCTTGTAGTGGTAACTGATCCTTTGTGCTCTGATTTATATATAAGAATGTTCTTGATACCTAAGGAAAACAAACTGTCATTACATGAATGGGTTTATTAAAACCTACTGCCTTGGGCAAGTTAGCACTTTCTTTTTAAGTCCCTGAATGTAAACATCTCTAAAATAAGAAATGAGAAATTGTCTGCATGAGATGCCAAGGCTGCTCCTGACCCTAGATTAATTGACCCGACCTTTAATGCTTTGAGGGGGTGACTAATAAGCAACATGTTTAAGTCATTGAAATTCAAAACATTTCTCTTTTACCATCTAAAAAGGAGAAAAAAATTAATATGCTGTTAGGGTAGAGTCCTTCCAGTCACTGACACAAGTTGGATTCCTCCTTAAACCTGAGATTAGTTTTACTGTGAGATTTGAAGGTTTTACTGAGGTTGGGGATTAGGAGACGAAAAGGGGTCAGTCATTCTTACTGCTGTTGTGTTCAGTGACAGAAAATCATCCCATAGGTAAGAAGCTGTAGATGCTTCTATTATATTTCACTGCAGTGAGTAATTATCAATGGTGACTGATAACAAGGGCACTGATTTGGCAAGCACTCCTATTTCCAAAACCAATAGAGCCTTAATAATTAAAAAAGATTTGTATAATTTACATGTGAACAAAGGAACCAAGATTTTACTGTGAAAAATGTTTTAAGCTTCCAAGTCACATAAATGTGGGTTTGCTCTGAGTCCTTGAGACCAGGAACTGGAAGCTGGAGCACTTAAAGATCATCTAGAATTCCTAATTATTATTCATGAATCTTTTCTAGGACTACTCCAATTAATGATCACTTAAAATATATTTGGGCATCTCTAGAGGTGTAGGGAGCCACAAGAAAGATAGCTCATTCCATATTGGGTAACTCAAAATTATGTTGGTCCAAATATTTACAAGGAGTTGGGTATCCCCTTTTCTACCTTGCTGGTATCTATGAGCATTATTTAAGTTTGCTTTATAAGGGATGTGTTTTAGTAGTGAGTATGGCTGTTAATATCAGAAGTAACCAGTGAATGTCACTGTTCTAACACAGACAGATATTTATGGGTTTGTTGTCATGTAATGATCAACATCCTTGCAGAAGTCATTAAAAAGTTGTAATTATGCAGAACACAAGTAGTTGGCTCGATGAATCAAGGGTTCTCTTATTCCACCCACATCAGCTACTGTAGAAATTTTGGACATTTACTGGTACCTTTCTCTTCTTCACGAGTCTACTTCAGTTTTGCAAGAAGATAATTATATTTGCTTTCTCTTCAAAATAAAAAACTAGTCGTTTTCCCTAAAATGCTGTTTGTACAACTCAGTTGTTTATGGTCTGTAAACAACTTTCTCATGACTACTGGTAAATCTTATTTCTGACATTTATCCAATGGATTATTGATATAAAGGGAACAATAAAATTCTGAGCGTACATTTATAGCAGGTTGCCCGCTAGTCATTCCCTGTATTTTATTTCTTTTAACTCCACAGTGATGCAGTGAGGGAGTCATTGTTCATGCCATTGTATAGATTAGAGAAAAGAGCCCGAGAGGTGTTAAATAACTTGACTCAGGGTGACATAGTCAATAAGTAACACATCTGACATTAGAAGCCAAGACTGACTCCATAACCCCATTCTTTCCACTATACCCTTTTGCCCTCAGACTCTACATACAAAAATGGGAAGCTTAGAAACTAGTATCGCAATCCTTGAATATGTTGGGATTTTGATGGACTCCATAGATTACACCTCTCTCTTCCCTGCCTGAATTTTAAACCAGTTGATAAATAGAGCACTAGAGACTGACAGATGGCTATCAAAAGGTCAGCTGTATAACTGATGACAGCTAGGAGAATGGGACTTTGATGTGAGCAAATGAGCTTGCCCAATTTCCTCTTCTTCTGAACTTGAGACCTTCCCACCAGGTAACTGACACAACTGGGAAACCTCAGGCAACCTCCACAGTGTCAGACCCCATGTTATGTGGCAGAAGAGAGGGGAACAGACCAAAATAGAGGATAAAAAATTGCTGAACCAAGCATTCCTAGCTCCTTTTTCCCCAAACTTGCAAATCATATAAGTCAGAAAAACTAGATATTTTCCCCTGGGGAAGAGAGACCAGGGATGTATTCTATTGAAGTCCTCCACTTAGGACTTTTGTATATACAAGTTTATAATTCATATATTTTTAACAAATACAGAAAACAATGAAAAGGAGTACTTAGCCTCCCCTTTCCATGAATCCAGGATTTTTTTCTTTAAACAGTTGACATTTATTATTGACAACAATAAAAATTGTATTGTATTATATACTGTATATATATTGCATTGTATTACCAAGAGTGAGGTAATAGGTTTATAAAACGTTTATAGAATTTGATATGCAAAATATGAAATTAGGAAAGGAAGTGAATTAAGACACTAGTAATAGAAGGGGAAACCAAAATTATTAGGGCTGAAAAAAGATGAAATGACAGCAGCATTTTTAAAAGAGTGTAAGGTACTGAAAGTAGAGAGACATTACAAATGGCATGGTCAAATTATATATGCCCTGTAGTTCCATTGCAAGGATAATTAGGTGATGTATTAGTCATGAATAAACTCTGTAAGCATTTGTGCAGTGATGTGCCTTGAACTCTTAAAGATGCATTCACAAAGGAATGCGGAAAAACTGTCCTCTGAAACAGACGTGTTTTTATATCTGTAATGCCAAGAAAGATTATTTCAGGCCTGTTGTCATATATTAATTATAAAAATTTGAGATTTTACTCTGAGTGAAGTGGAAGTTCATTTAATGCAGGATTTTAACCAAAGGGGTCATATTAGCTGGGTTTCATTTTAAACTCATCTGCCTCATGTCTACTCACTCTCAATCCCAAACCTACCCCCATGCTCAGCAACTGTGATAGTAGAGAGACCAATTAGGAGACTTGCAGCAGTGGAGATGGTGAGAAGTCATAGTTAGATTCTGGATATATTTTGAAAGTGGACTGAATGTGGGTTATGAGAAAAAGGAGTCAAGATTTTGGTCTCCAAGATTTTCCCCATCAACTGATATGGGAAAACTATGAGTGAATTTGGTCTGGGAGCAAATGTCAGGATGTTCATTTGGGAATGTTGTGTTTGGACATGATTCTTTCAGATCAAGTGGAAATGTAAAGAACACAGATAATGTGGTATAAATGCCTGGAGTTAGAGATATCTGGACTGGAGATGTGCTTTTAGGAGATATCAGCATTTAGATAATGTTTAAAACCATGAGACATTATGAGATCACCAAGGGTAGGGAATAAAGATAAAAAAGAGAAGGATCCAAAGACTGAGCTTTGTGCCTTTCCAAAGTTGATAGGTCAAGAGATGAGAGTAATGCACAAAGGAGACTGAGAAGAAGCATCTAGTGAGGTTGGGGAAGAGCCACGGAAGAGTTGTGTCCTGGAGGCCAAGTGGGGAAAGTATATCAAGGAGGAAGGCACAAGGAATTGTGTCAAATGTCCCTAATATACCAAATAAGATGAAGACGAAGAATTGACCGTTGACTTTGGCAATGAAGAGCCATTGGTGACTTTGGCAGTCTTCCTGGAGCTATGGTACAACAACAGTGACAAAAACCTACTGTGGAAGGTTTAAGAAGAGGAGTTATAAATAATGACTACTGACCCTACTTTTGTGGAATTTTGGAGCAAAAGGGAGCAAATAAATTGGGAAGAAACCACCAGGAAAACTGGAGTCAAAAGAAGTTGCTTTTTTTTTTTTCTTTCTAATTTTTAGTAATTAAAACAGCATACTTGTATGGTGATGGGGAGTTATCAACTATGGATAGGGTGGGGTGGGGAGAGAGGCTGGATTTGACTCTGTAAGGAGAGAGCATGGGAAAATTATTGGTCTGAAGTAGGTGAGAGCGATGGAAACTACTGCGTAAGTAGAGGAGATGGATGGACTTAGTTGGGAGTGCAGTTAGTTTATCTTGAGTATCAGGCAGGAAGTCAGAATACATGGGTACAGATGCCAGTGGGTGGGTGGGAGCTGTGGAAGTTTTCTTCAGATTGCTTCAGTCTTCTCAGTGAAACAGGAAGCAAAATCATCAGCTGAGAGTGAGGATTGGGGAGGAGGTGTTGGAAGACAGAATTTGCAGTGAGGGAATAAAATATGAAATATTCTTCTAGGAGAGTGGCAAAATAAGATGACCAGGGAAATATATTTTGGCTGCTCGTAGCATTAAGGACCCATTCGAGGTTATTGTTATAAATTTTAGGGGGATCAGCCTACATGTTGACACATTTTTTCCTCCAGTTGTGGTTTAACTGCCCAGGTATATTCATTGAGTTGGTGTGATGTGCACATGCACACAGACAAACACACACATGACTTATATTTTAAAAAAATTGTTTTGTGTCTCCCCTGTTCTATTCAAAAGAATATTTTTAATAATATTCATGGTCATGTTACAGCTCTATCTGAGATGGTATTTTTAAAAATAATAATACAAAGGCTTGATACCATGTCTCTAAAACAGTTGCTAATATTTTTCTTCCTTTTGTCTTTTTCCCTCTAGACACTGAACCTGATTTTAAAACCAAACAAAAATACAAACAAAAAGCACTATACCCCAACTAACATAACGAAGTATGTAAGAATTGAAAATTATTTTTAGAGATCAATTCCATTCCCCTCATTACAGATGGGGAAACTGAAGCCCATGGGAGAGGGATTGGCCCATAATACACAAGATTCCATATAATTCTACCCATAGCATTTCCCAAACTACCTTATTTGTTTTCTTTAGAGCCATGTCACAGATCAGATTCTGCCTTATGTTATGATATGGCCAAGGGGTATTACTGGTTCAGATTTTGGCAGTCATGTTGGAACAAACTTCTAGACGCTTTCATTATAGAGCTTCTTCTGCAGAACAGGTGTGTAGAAAAAGGTCTGTGTTAATTCCCGGCAGATGCTCAACCTTTCTTCTCCTACATATGCAACAGCTCAGCTGAAGCAAAAGTAACCTATCCCTGAATAATATCCCTCACATTATTTTTAGGAAAATGGCATTACTGTTGCCTGGTTACCTCTTTATTTTCTTAATTGCCTCTTTATAATGTGAGTTTCATAAGCTGTAGCCTCATGGAAAATCCAGAATTGCAGATGATTACCATTGTCATTAACTTTCTAATTTCCACTTGGAATTAAAAGTCTAGATACCTGGATTCTTGTCCTGTTTCTACCATAGATTTGTAACCTTGGTTAAGTAACTGAACTTTCTGGGCCACTAATTTTTAACCTATTAAATGAATAAAATGGACTTGATCAGTGGTTACAGTATTTTTAAAGTAGCAGCATCCAGGTTGTGTGAGAAATGAAAATGAAGTTTTTGTTTGTTTGTTTCTTAATTTAAATCAGAGCTAGGATGGCCCAGTTGACCACTCTTTCAGCACCTTCCAACCTTCCCAGGTTTCCTTAAGACAGCTTCACAGAACCCAGGTTCTCCAAGGATCACAATTTAAAACTGCTAGAGGGTCTAATATCACTTCTGGTTCTATCATTTTATAAATATATGATGTTATGCTATGTGTGTGTGTGTGTGTGTGTGTGTGTGTGTGTGTGTGTGTGTGATGAAAATGTTGAGGCAAAAGATGCACCTGTAGTTTGCAAAGACCCTTAAATACCTTAGACCATAGACCATAAACTTTTATTTTTCCCCTCATTGATGTAGCTTCAAAGGAAAAGAAGTAGGCTCAAAGTGAGATTGATGGAGACCTTTGCCTTCTCATCCCATTTTTAAGTTCCATAATGTAGATAAACTTATATCTGTTAGAAGAAGGTTCATGGTTAAGAGTGGTAGAGAGTGAGTAATGCCACAGATTGCAAAGTGGGGAGAAACTGGTGATTCAGCCCTGCTAAGCTCCAGGTACTGGGCAGAAGCTATGAAGGCATCTGCCAAGATCCAGCCAGTCTGCCAGTTATCATGTGGTATCTGTCTCACATGATTCTTTACATGTAAACTGAATTTTACCCTGATCTTTGGAGAAATGAGGAGAAAGGTTCCTTTGTACCGAAGTGGTTAAGGCTTAAGAGTTCATTTTCAAAAACCAACAAAAGTCAGAATACCTCTGATTATTCTAATGAATAATCTAAGGGCCTTAAACAAATACTAGTTTCAAAATTCTTTTTATGTTTATATCACTGTAGAAGCAGTATAGATAACAAATTACAATCGCTGGAATGTATATAGTTCAGAGAAGAAAATAAAATATTTTCTAAAATATTACTACTTGAAGATTAGCAATTTTAATATTCTGTAATATTTTACTTTCAGCTTTTGTGTAGAAATATACATGCATTAATGAAATGATAATGATACCATGCAAAAAAAAGTGTTACCACCAGCAATATATAAAAGTACTTTGTGATAAGATTCTCACAAATATTAAATATTATCAGTTTTAGCTTTTATAATATGGTACCCTATTCTTGTTTTTATTTCTTTGATTTCTGCTGAGAATTAATATTTTTAGTATTTACATAATTTTTAATATTTTAAATCTGCTTTTAGAATAGAGCAAGCTTTCTCCTTAGGCTTTTATAGTGACTTAAATTGACCGCTTTTAAAATAGCGTGCTTAAGTACATGCAGCAGTGGCCAATGTAGGTTAACCTGTATATAATACTTTAGTGTTGAGGATTCATATGTTATATAACTAGTCACCAATGAGGAGCAATAATGCAGCATTACCTTTTTAATCCATTAAATTCATGTTAAATTATTGTGTTATTTGAAATTAATTTTCTCAAATTACAAACATTATGTATAATATGTAACATATTTATAATATATTTATTTATTTAATAACATGTAAATCCCACCATGACCTCCCAAAGCCACTCACCACAGGTGACCACTATAACAACTTAACATATTATCCTTCCTTAGTCTTTCCAACTTATATAATACAGATACATTCATAAAATAGGAGGATTACAACTAAGGAGGTCATAACATAATAGTTTTTGAAACTTGTTTTGTTCCTTAAGAATATATAATAATATCTTTCCACATCAGTACATGTAGATCCACCTCATTCATTTTAATGGCTTCTTTATAGGATTGTAAAATTTTGAAAAGTTTTTTTAGGACTTGTTTTCAATGGTTCGGTGTTAGACATAGTATGGTAATAAATATCACTGTGTGTCTATATTTTGGCTTTGTACATGTATTTCAGTAAGAGAGATTCCCAGAAGTGTAATTGCTGTGTTAAAGTTAATGTGTGTTTTAGTTTTTAAGTTACTGCCAAACTGACCCTAAAATGGGATTTGCCACTTTAAAGTCGTATCAACAGTGTATGTCAGCACCCATTTCTTTATACACTGTCAGACCTGGCTTTTATCAGTGTCTTTAGATATGTTGGCAATCTGATGGCCTTTTTTTTTTTTTACATCTTTATTGGAGTATAATTGCTTTACAGTGTTGTGTTAGTGTTTCTGCTGTATAACAAAGTAAATCAGCTATATGTATACGTATATCCCCAATCTGATGGCATTTTGTCTTCATTTGTGTTCTTTAATTGTTCCTAAGATTTCACACACTTTTTCAAGTACAATCTCCTTATATATGTTAAAGAATGACTGATATACAATTGTGTCTTTGATTTCCTCTTTCATTCGATTGTTAATGTTGGATTTTTGAAAACTTTTATAATTAACTTCTAATTTTGTTGGATTGCAGTAATAGAATATGTTCAGAGATACACTTATTTGGTCTCCTGAAAGTGAAATCCTATAGCTTTCTCTTTCTGACAGCCTGGTGATGTGCCCTGGTTGTGCTACTAGTTTGGGGAATTGTGGAGATCAGGAGGTCTCCTCCCTTGTGGGAGGACTTGGTATACTATTCCAACCAAACAAACGACATGAACAAAATACCCACTTTTGCGTGGTTGTTTCATGATTGCTTAAAAGGTTTACCTCTATTTTCTATATCTAGTGTTCATATTTCTATATAGTAATTACACACAACACACACACGCGCACATGTGCACACACACACTACCGCCTTTGAGCTAAACAACCAGGTAGTCTCTCCCCATCTCCTAAAAGCTTTCCTGCCTTAGAAGCAGAACTTTTGCCTTCCTATGTTTCATAAAGCTTTGTACTAATTTTCCACATGATACATATGTACATTAATCTTTAAACCTCCCACAAATATACTTTTTAAGAAAATCTATTCACTTCAACCTAATGCTTAAATTTAATGCTTTACTTATAGCAAGTTATGTATTCCATACCTATATCCATATCCATGTTACAACTATGTGAAAAGTTAAGTTGCAGGGGGTTTGGTAAGAGACATATTGCCATCCCAGTTAAATAATTAGAAACTACTTAATTCTTGTTAAAGAGAGAAGGAACTTCAGATCATCCACCTCAATCCCATTTTACAGAGACAGAAATTAAGGAAATGTGAACTTCCCAAGATTATCTGCTTAGTTGGTCATGACTTACTTTCATTCTGAACTGATTCATTAGTTTTTGTTTGTTTGTTTGTTTTTGTTTTTGGCTGCACCACACAGCTTGTGGGATTTTAGTTCCCCGACCAGGGATTGAACCCGGGGCCCTCGGCAGTGAGAGTGTAAAGTCCTCACCACTGGACTTCCAGGGGATTCCCTATTAGTTCTTTGAAAATTGAAAAAAAATTTACACAGACCTTTGTAATCATGAAAAACAATCATAGGTTAAGTTGTGTTTCACCATTGATGGTATATGATTTATTGTGGTTTAAAGAGCATCATTCAATGAATCAGTGAGTGGTTGTAAGCTTTTTAATTTAAACCAATTCTGACACTGGTTGTCTTTTCTTCTTCCATCTCTTTCAAGATTATATGTAGCTCCTTCAGTGATACTGATAGTGTCAACTTATTTAAGCAATTTAACCAGACTAGTGTAGGCTTTCCCACTGAGTCAAACAACAGACGTCATTTGTGCCTTAGTCATAAATCCTGATAAAAGGGGTTTCAGAGCAAAACCAAATTTGATATCTAATATTTAACAAGTAGTCTGGGGAGACTTCTACTTAGAAATCAAAATTTAATGAGATATTTCAATTCACTATTTCTGAAGATGAACTAGTCTGATGTAATTCTCTTCTTTCAAAGTTCTTTACTGAACTTTCTATAATTGTTTTTCATGCAAGATTTGAAACATTTGGCCAGATATACATACTGACACAGAAACTAGCATTTTGAAATTGATATGCATATATATGGTGGGCAACCTCCCAAATTAACATTTAAGATATAGAATTCTCCCAAGATAGAGCTGAAAATACCGTAGTGTTTTTGTTTCTTTGTTTTTTGTTTTTTTTTCAAATACTCCACTTGTGGCCCTTTATTTCCTCATTGATTCCCTTTCTATCTTCTGCCAACCAGATGTGAGTATTGGCTAGGAATCTGTCTTGGCCTCCTGTACTTTTTTCTTCCTATTTTTCTCTTCCAAGAGCTTTCTCCTCATATAGGTTCAGTTCTCACCTTTATGTGTGTACCATCTCAATCTATGTCTCCTGTTCCTACCCCTCTCTCAGGTTATGAACACGTGTACTAAATTGTCTCACATTCAACCCAAAGATAGTGTGTCTGAAGCTGAACCTGTCATACTGAACCTGTCTGACCTTCTTCCATGCATCCTAATGTTGACATTGGAAAACTTGAGTCTCCTGAGCTTGAAATATTAGCATGAACTATGATATCCTTCTATTTCCATCTCTTCCCTTTACCTACTCTCCAGCCAATTGTGATTTTCTGATGTTTCTTTTGTAATGTTACTTATGTGTCTTACTTCCTACTGCTACAACTTGATTGGAGCTTCAGCCTACCTTTAAGGATTCACAGATGATCTCTGAGGCTCTATACCATGACTTTTCCATAATCTTCTACACACAATTGCCAGATTAATCTTCCTAAAACTTACTTTTAATAATTAGGGCCTCTTCCTCAGTGTCCTTCAGATGTAGTTAATGATTTAGTGAAAAAGACAAGATGTTTCAGTTTTGTTTACCATCACATGATTGAATTGGACCACATGTTTCTCAGATTCCTTATAATTATGGCATTTTCTGCATTTGTTGGGCTAGAGTTGTGTAAACATGCTTCTCCAACCCCATCTTCTTCTCTTTGTCTCTCAGGAACCCTTTGTCTATTCTGCTTCCACACTTCTCTCATTATTTCTCACACTTGAAGTAACTTTAAAATATCCTTGGTCTATCCAAATCCTTTATACTTTTGAAGGTCAACTTAAATCTTATTACCTGAAGATATTAAGTTCAAAATTATTACTACCATTCTGAAAAAAAATCTGGTCTTTGCTCAAAATCATTTTAGATGTTTTATCATATTGATAACACAATTGGAAAATCTAAATACTCTTTTCCAAAGACATGTAAGTGCTAGGTAAGAAAGAATAATGAAGAAACCTGGGTTTAAGTCTCAGCTCTTTGACTTCCAATCTGCATGTCTGCTAATAAGCCCCTTACCCAACACACACTGTCCCACTTTGCTCATTTGTGAAATAAGTAGGATTGGATTAGATAGTCCCCAAGTCTCTTTCAGTTTATAATTCATAAACCAATATTTAAAGACATTTCATATAATATAGTATAAACTATACTATTATACATCAAACTCTACTATTATGAAATAGACTCTATTTTATTACATATTTATCTGGTGATCATTAAATTTCTCAAGCCCAGGCCCTTATAAAAATATTCAAGCTTCAGAATCAAAATGATAGATAAATTACAGGATAGTTGTTTTATTTTTTTTACTGTATAAAACCAGTTTAATTCAGTTGAGCTATTAAAATGTGGGGTTACTTACTCAATAGGTTCTGATACTAATTCCAGTGTGGGTTATGGGAGAAGTTTTCCACACCAGCAAGCAATTCTTGGGACACCACCTGGATATCCCACAATTCAACTCAATTCTGACACTGTCTTTCCAGAAATATCATCAGATTCCACAGGTTACGAACTCCATCCTACAAGACTTCCCCCCCCCACCCCCATACTTTGCATGCTTATCACAAGCCCAAGTTGTTACCTGTGCTCTGACTGGCTACAAATTGGAGGTTTCAAGGACCCCCCACTCCTTGGTCTTCAGATGCTAGTCACCAGCCCAGGCTGTTACCTGTACTTCTGACCAACTGGCTATATATTAGAGGTTCCCATGAGTCCCTCCTTCCTTGGGTTTGATCAGTATTTTAGAGAGGCTCACAGAACTCTGAAAAACATTTTACTTACTAGATTACTGGTTTATTGTAAAAGGTTATAACTCAGGAATAGCCAGATGGAAGAGATGCATAGGGCAAGGTATGTGGGAAGGGGCGCAGAGCTTCCATGCCCTCTCCAGGTGTGCCTGTCTCACCAAATCTCCATGTGTTCACCAACCCAGAAACTCTCAGAACCCTGTCCTTTTAGGTGTTTATGGAGGCTTCATTACACAGCTGTGATTGATTAAATCATCGGCCATTGGTGATTGAATTCAATCTCCAGCCACTTTTCCTTCCCCAGATGCCAGGATATCAGGGGGTGGGACTGCAGTTCCAACCTTCTAATCACATGGTTGACTGTCTTAGAAACTAAGCCCCCATTCATAGGTGCTTTCCATAAGTCACCTAATTAACGAAACAAAAAATACCTTTAGGCCTCCCACACTTAGGAAATCCCAAGGATTTTAGGAACTCTAGGCCAGAAATGGGGATGAATACCAAATACGTATTTCTTATTATAAATCACAACATCACACATATAATATACTAATTGAATAAGCTAGGGAACTTTTATTGGAAAAAAAGCTTGCTAAGTACAAGTCACTGTGACAAACATCGATGGATTGGGAATGGGGATGAAGATACAGAAATGAATTCAAAGGTTTGGTGTCTACATTCAAGGAACCAATTGTCTAATGGGGGAGGCATACAGATAAAGAAATTACTGTAATTATAAGCATAAGAAGCTGTTAATTGTTACCACTTATTGCATACTTACTGTGAACTAGGACCTAGGCCAGAGACTAACATACAAATGCTAATTAACATGCACAAACTATTTTTTACAACAAGATTCCAAGATTATTATTCCTATTTTGCAAAAGAAAAAAATGAGATCAGAAATCTTAATCTCTCCAAAGTCATATAACTAGAGTGATGAGAATGTACTATCCATTACATCTTATTAGGTATCTTTTGAGGCTTGGAAATATTTCTGTAGAAAGGCTTATTCAAAAGGAATAATTATTTCTAAATGGAGGCGTCACTTAGAAAATTGCCTTTGAAAGTAGCCTTAGAGTTGCGTCTTATAAGAAGAGTAGATTTTCCATTGACTTGGTGGGTGGACAAGTCATTTTAGGCACAGAGATTGAATAAAATCCCAGAGGCAAAGAAGTAGAAGTCATATTCAGGGAATTCTGGTGATTAAGCATATATAATAAGAAGAGCAGGGAGTGAGCAAAGAAAAAGATGCAGCTTTTGAGGTTGGGTGGGCTGGATATTAGAAGAGTGTGTTACTTACCCAGGGCAAGTTAATTGGAAAAAATAGCCATTCTAAGTTCTTTCAAAGATGACAGCTCAATCAGCTTGCATAACAGGGAATAGAATCTACCCACCTGCTTAGTTTCTAATGTAATTTGCTGAAAGCTGTGTCTTCCTACACACTTCTTCATAACTAATTTGACCTATACCAGATAGTAGTTTTACAGTACCTGCAGTCAACATGAAAAGCTCTTTTTTTCATGATAATTTTCTACTCTCTTTCTGGTCTATTGAGTTTCTAAGCAATTTTTTTCTTGTTCTTTGTTCCCTCTTGCAAAAGTTTTGCTCTTCTCATCGTGGGCTTGAAAATAGTGTGTGGGTTGCCAAAAGGCAAATACAATGAAGGTGAGTTTTGAGGTTGGTTTCAGGTGCTCCCACCCACTTTTTTCTTCAGTATAATGGAGGAGCAACTCCAGAGTCTTTGTGGGGTGTGAAAATTTAACACAAATTTCCAGGATCACATTCATATTATTAATTATTATGTGTTTTATTTAGTTTTATCCAGTAAAGCCAATCTACTGACACCAGGTTTTGGTGAAGGAAAGTGCAGCATTTATTGCAGGTGCCAAGCAAGGCCTATGGGCAGCTAATGTTCAAAAGACCCAAACTCCCTGATGGGTTTCAAGGAAGGGTTTTTAAAAGCATGGTGAGCGAGAGAGTCTCAGGGTACATGATCAGCACATGCACAATTCTCTGATTGGTTGATGGTGAGGTAACAGGGTGGTATCATGGGGGTTAGCATCATCAATCCTCAGGCTCCAGCCAGTCTGGGGGCTATGTGCTCATGGTCATCTTGCAGTTAACTTCTTCCATCTGGTGGGGGTTTTAGTATCTGTGAAACAGCTCAGGAATGTGCATCAGATGCTATTATCTGTGTCCTTCAGGGAGGAACTAAAGATTCTGTGACTCTGCTACATGGCTGATCCATTGTTTAAATTGATACCAGTTCTTCTGGCCCAATTGCTATTTCTTTGTTACTACATGTTCACATTTTTCTAATCATTAATTTTTTTTTTTTTTTGCGGTACGCAGGCCTCTCACTGTTGTGGCCTCTCCTGTTGCGGAGCACAGGCTCCAGACGCGCAGGCTCAGCGGCCATGGCTCACGGGCCTAGCCGCTCCACGGCATGTCAGATCTTCCCGGACCGGGGCACGAACCGGTGTCCCCTGCATCAGCAGGTGGACTCTCAACCACTGCGCCACCAGGGAAGCTCTAATCATTAATTTTTGAGCCAGCCTTTTGTGACTCAGGGGAGGCCGAGGAGACTAAAGTTTTTCTCAAACAAGAGGTGGGCAAAGGACATGGAGGGGTCTGTTCTGGGAAGGCCCCGTAGGATCCTGCTCAGTTACATATCCTTCTAGTGAAATAGCATTTACTTATAAGTGTCTAATACAAGAGCTTACGTATAAAAACCTTTGTACCACTTGTTTCGAAGAAACGAACTTACATTATAAAATAACTTTGTAATCTAAGTAAGTATTAGTAAATTAATCAAAAAACCACTGTGTAAACAATGCGATATATACTTAGTTATATCTTTTAATGTGAGACATTTAATGTAGATTTCATATGGTGAGGGTTTAATTTATATATATGAATACACACATGTATCTACATATATAAGACAGCAAACTGCCCTAAAAACCTTTAACTGTTAAAAGTTAACAATATAGCAACACATAATAAATGAAATCAGATAAAAGCAAAATATACTTAACGATCAGCTCCTTTTTGAAGTCCAATCATAAAGAGAAAGAGCAAGCTATTGGTTAACCAGTTGATTGGTTATTGGTTAATTCAGTTAACCAATTAAATTACCAGGGTTAGCTGGAGAATAGATCACTCAGAAGGTAGATAATTCAAACAAGAAAACATAAAACAGAGAGACAAACATTGGCAATACTTTTTAGAGAACTTTGCTTAGAAGAATTTACTCTGGCCTAAGAGATCCCCTTACCCCAAAAACAAATTGAGATGTGTACATTGAGATATCATAGCTTAGTGCTATTAACCTTTCAAGTTATATAACTCACTTGCCTTGATTCTAGGCTTGACAGAAATCTTTGGGCTAGAATTTATTTTCCAGTGTGTGTGGTGTGAATGTGTGTGTTTTGGGAAATGCATGTGCTGGATATATGATATGACTGCCAGTCCTCAAACCAGTACTGTTTCCTATGACATAAGAGTCATTTTATTAGTATCATATTGGTATTATTTTATTCCAGATTTACTGATAGATCATTGACATATGTGTATTTTTAAGGTGTACAATGTGATGATTTAACACACGTGTATATTGTAAAATGATTATCAAAATGAGGTTAATCGATACCTCTATTCCCTCACAAAATTATTGTGTGTGTGTGTATGTGTTGATAAATTTTAAGATCTGTTCTCTTAACAACTTTCAGGTATATAATACAGTATTGATGATTATAGTCACCATGCTATATATTAGATCCCCAGAACTTATTCATCTTATTGTTAGAAGTTTGTAGACTTTGACCAACATCTCTCCATTTCCTCCTCCCCTATACCCTAGTAATCACCATTCTACTCCATGTTTCTAGGAATTTGGCTTTTTTATATTCCACATATAAGTGAGAACATACAGTATTTGTCTTTCTCTGACTCATTTCACTTAGAATAATGCCCTCAAGATCCATTCATGGTGTCACAAAAGGCAGGATTTCCTTCTATTTATGGTTGAATGTATATACACAATGGAATATATCACATATCCCATCTTCTGTATCCAGTCATCCATTGGTGGACACTTAGGTTATTTCCATGTCTTGGCTATCATGAATAGTGCTGCAGTGAACATAAGGGTGCAGATATCTCTTTGATATCTTATTTTTATTTCTGTTGAATATATACCTAGAAGTGGAATTGCTGAATCATATGGTAGTTCTATTTTTAATTTTTTGAGGACCCTCCATACTGTTTCCATAGTGGCTTTGCCAATTTACATTCCCACCAACAGTGAACACAGTTTCCTATTCTCCACAGCCTCATCAATACTTGTTATTTCTTGTCTTTTTGATAATAGCCATTTTGACAGGTGTGAGGTGATATCTCATTGTGGTTTTTATTTGCATTACCCTGATGATTAGTGATGTCAAGTATCTTTTTATGTACTTCTTGGCCATTTGTATGACTTGTTTGGAAAAATGTATTCAAGTCTTTTATCCATTTTTTTTTTTTTTGCTATTGAGTTATGTGAGTTCCTTATATATTTCAAACGTTAACTTCTTATCATATAGGTGATTTGCAACTATTTTCTCCCATTCGTAGGCTGCCTTTTTATCTTGGTAATTGTTTTTCTGTGCAGATGCTGTTTAGTTTGATGTAGTCCCACTTGTATATTTTTGCTTTTATTGCTTTCATTTTTTGCAATTCTCATCATATTCAAAAAACTGTTTTCAAGACCAGTATTAAGGAGCTTTTTCCTTATGTTTCCTTCTAGTAGTTTTATGCTTACAGATTTTACATGTAAGTCTTTAATACATTTTGAGTTAATCTTTTGAAAAGTATAAAAAGAGTTCAGTTTCACTCTTCTGCATGTGGTTAGCCAGTTTGCCCAGCATTATATTTGTGTTATTAATATATCCTACGAACTTTGTTACCCTGACTCCACCTTTAAAAAGTTTCTGCTTCTTTCTGTCAAAGTCACATTTCTGAGACCATAACTGAAAATCAGTCTCTCACCATTGTAAGTAAAGCCACCTGAGGATGTCCCTTGGCAACAGTAGACTAGCTTTTCTGTGGTATAAAGCTTGCTGTTGTCTTCTTTCTTTGCTATTTAACATCACTCATTATTTTGCCTCTATTTTTTTATTAAGTAGTATATAGAAGAAATTATCAGAAATTTCTACATACCCACAGAAAGGAAATTAGCAAGAAGAAATAGTGAATCAGTGAAAACTCACATGAATAAAAACAGGCTCTTGTGTAACATTAATGGCAATAAGAATGTTAGCAGGAACTGGTATTTATTGAGTTAGTCTATGTACCAAGTATTATGTAGCCCTTTGTGTGGGATCATTGATTCCTCCCAGCAACTCTATGAGACCAAGACTACTACCGATTACAGACTAGGTAAATGAAGATTGGACATGTGAAGTAACATGTTTGTGGTCTAGCTACTTCTGCCCTCATAGGGGCCTGAACCAAGACATGAAACCAGGTCTGTCTTTTGAAGAGCTCTTGAACATTCAGATAGTGGTGTGATACTAAAAATCAGTAACATACAAAATTTCCACCAACTGTGGAAATCAGAATTAGATGTATTGTTGGGAAGGCGAGTTGTTAGTTTGTCTTCAGACATATCCAAGAGAAATAATTCTTACATGATAAATCATCAAAATCCTGTGTGTAGATGAATAAAATATGGGAGAGGATAAGGATAACTTACTAGGTGACTCTAAGTTGATTTTTTTTTAATTCCACAGATGTTTTTATTTTTACCAAAAGTGAATAATTGTACTTTTTACATTTAGATTCACCTGTGATATTTATCTCAGAGAGGCAGCAGCAGTGAGTGGTGGCTTGAAGCGAGATCTTAGTTCCCTGCCCAGGAACTGAACATAGGTAGCCTGGATGAAAACCAGGAATCCTAGCTACTAGACCAGCAAAGGCTAGAGGCTAGAAGCAAATTTTCCCTGGCTCTTGCCTCTGTTTGAAAGCAAGAATGTTTCAAGGAGGCAAAAACTGTAAAAACAGGTGCAAAGTTTATTATTAGAGGCACAGCACAAGTGGGAGAGCACACAGAGAAACAGTTTATTTAAGACAGAAGCAAGGCAGAGATGCACACCTGGCAAGAAAGGGTGTGGGCGTCCTCCCCAATGAGGAGGAGTGCAGTAAAGAGGAGGTTAAATCATTTATATAGGGCAGTTCTTCCAGATCTTTGTTTACCTTTGGCCAATTATCTCGTTTCTTTTTCCACACCTGACCTGCCCTAGGACCCTACCCAAACTGCGTGTGCAACTTTTTGCCAAGATGGATTTCATCCCAGAGGCCTATGGGACGGCCTTAGCATCACATATTATGGGGTGGTGCCCCCTCCTTTTGACCCCCAAGGAGCCTTTCTGCGCATGTGCAGTGTTTCCCTTGTCCCAAGGATGGGAAATATAGTGACTTCTTGATCTTTTACTCAAACAAGGTTTATCCCCTTTCTGTTCCTGCCATGACTGTTATCTTAAGGTGTCCACAGGAAACAAAGTCCAGCTATTTACACTGTTGTTATTTCCATCTCGAAATGTAAACAGGAGGCTGGCTGTAAATGCCTAGCCTGGAGCCCATCTATCTCCTGCCTTAGTATTAAACGGCATGTCCTTTCTATCCTACTCTATGAAAGTTTCAGGTAGGGTTTTTATATCAAAAAATTTCCATTTATAATGAAGAAATTGACATCCAGGGGCTAACCTGTCTCCTTGCTAGCAAGGCTTAGGCTTCCAAGGCTTTCCTGCTCCAGGACCACGTGGCCCTAAACCAGACCTGTCAGAGAAAGAGGACCTCTTGCCTCCTCTCTGATGCCCAATGGAAACAATCCTCTGTGCATTATACCTATTTTTTTATATTTCTTAGTGTCAAGTCAGAGTATTTACTAGTTTGTTTGTTCTTGGGGGTGAGGGGCGAGTTTTGTTGTATTTGGCTTTTTATGTGTTGTTTTGAATTACTTTAATGAGGTATATTACATATAAAAAACTCTATTTAATGTTAACAATGTGATGAATTTGGAGATAAGTGTACACCTATGAAACCATCTCTTCAATCAATGCCATAAACATATCCATCACCTCCAAAATTACTCTCCTGCCCTATTCAGTCATTCATCCATTCATTCATTCTTCCATGGTAAGTAGAATGTTGGTTACTAGGAGTTGGGGGAAGGGGAACATGCAAAAGTGTTGGTCAAAGGTTACAAAACTTCAGTTATGCAAGATGATTAAGTTCTGAAGATCGACGGTATAACTAATGTTATAGCTGTGTTATATACCTAAAATTTGCTAACAAGGTAGATAGATTTTATGTTGCATTTGTTTCAATGCCTTGTCCCTACTCCACTGCACTTATTTTTCTTCACAGCACTTATCTGATATACTATATTTTTTGTTGTTTTTATATTATTACTTTCCTTCTTCCATTAGATTGTACCCTACATGAGAGAAGGAAGTTTTGCTTTGTTTAGTTTTTTGTTTTGATCACTATCCTGAGTGCCTAGAACAGTGCCTGATAAATGGTAGGTTCTCAAAAACATTGCTGATGAAATGAACTACACAGTAATGTGTCTTTAATATGTAGAACTGACAGGAGTTTATGCAGTACTATATTAATTTCCCTGGGGTGGACTGTAGCATCAATTTGAGCTCCTCAGATAGCAGTCTCTGCTCTATGTGTCCTTCTGAAGATAGCCATTAGCCAAGTCCATGACTAGTGTATACACATCCCTAGTGTGAGGCAGAGCACTAATTGCCTCCCACACTAAGGCTATATTGGTCTTCCAGTCTCAATTAAAGCCAGATTAGTAACCTGTGGGGAAATTCCTATGATTCTTCTGGGATGTTGGTCCAGACTTCCCCCTTAATATATTCAAAGTTTCTCTCTTAACACAGTTATTATTCTCCTGGACATGGTAGATGCTTAAATATCAAAGGAATATACTTTTCTTCCATTTTCTTAGGAAAATCTGTTTTAAAATAATTCCAAATCCTTGAGGGAGAATGTAATTTAATTTTCACTGTTACAAACCAGAAGTTGTTGTTCCTACTTACCGCTTGTTCCTAAACGACAGCCTAGAAAAGCCCAATCTTTGCACCTAGCCATTCTATCCTGTGAGTAAGAAGAGAAATCTAGAAGATCTGTACAAAAGTATGTGCAATGGAGTGATCTTCTTTTATTAAGACATGTGCTCACTCATTTATCACAGCATTGTAGTGGTTCTTTTTGCAACAGACATTGAGCTAGGTGAGAAAGCACATGAAGAGAGACTGAAAAGAACATTAGATTCAAAATTAGAAGAACCAAGATTGAGTCAGAATGGGGCATATAATAGCAGTGTGACTTTGGCAACTCAAATTTCTTTGAGTTTCATATTTTTTATTAAGAAAATGAAGGTGTTAATACGTACTTTACAAACTTGGATTTTCTGAGCACTGAAAGAATTACTGATTACCTTAAAACAAAAAGTTTTGTCTTTATATGAAATTAAATATTATCATAAAAAGTTTCATAATATAATAAGAAGGGGGTATATAAGAAAGACAGAGAGAGAAAGGGAGAATGACTGCCAGGGTTCTTTTCTCAACATAAAAAATTCAGCATGAGAAAAATATATAAATGTTTGAAGTAAAAAGCAACTACATGGCATTGAAGTCAACTACATGGGCTTTAGAGTCAGATTATCTGTGTTCAAATCTAGGTTATGCATTACTCTCACTGCATGATTTCGAGTATTTACTTAATCCCTTTGTTCTTCAATTTCCTCATTTATAAATTTGAGATAATAGTATTGGTCTCATATGGCTAGAGTGAGGATTGGGATAAGCGTTTAGCATACCAAGCTCCCATGTTATTATTTTACATATTAATGTTATTAATATTGTAAGTGGGGCAGCACGCAAAATTCCTGTTGCCAAAAGTGGATTTTCAGGTATGCCATGCAGAGATGTGAGGTGGTCCCTTAGTATGATAAAGGAGAATGGCAAGTTGGCCATTTTTCTCTTCCCTCTTTTTTTCTTTCTTTGTCTTCTGTATATTGGTGTTTCCACTTTCCAAAGCTTAGGTTGTCCAGGGCCCTTGCTGCAAACCCATCTGGTGCTCAGAGATCTTGGCTCTTCCCTTTTTGGGACTACAGTGTGCAAGGAACAGGGAGTACAGAGAGTAAATTAAATAAGTGACAGACTGACCCAAGTCATATTAATTATGACTTACTGGATTTTTTCTCCATTTTCAACAAGAGATGATCAGTGAATAAAATGAGTGAAGAAGCAAGAAATACAGACTCTATCTGGGTATTCTCATGACCTCCCAAACCAAAAAGCATGATCTATAAATATAGACCACCATCATCATCATCATCAAGCCATGTAATATTTTATAATTATTATAGTTTAAAATCACATTTACTGATTACTAGGTTTGATCCCAACAGTTTTATAGTTAAATAAATATTATTGTTTTTATTTTACATGTAATCTTTGTGTCCTTTTTATAAATTCTAGACAGGTCTGTAAGTATGTTATTAAAAAAAACAGCTGTAGATGATCACACTCACCTATGGTATTCAGATGAATGGTGAGCAATGTGATCTATCAGTCCACAAACATTTAGTAATTATATATAATTTCCTACCTCCCTATATGTTATTTCCTATCTCAGTCTGTAAAGATCCACTTCAGTTGGGTAGAGTCCACTCTTTTTTTCTAGTCTCTATCCTTTTTCCCTTTTAAAATCTCCTTAGTTTTTCTAATCCTCTGTTCTCCTTCTTGTTTCCAGCACTGCTCTGAAAATCTTTGCTGCAAGCTGCTTGAAGGGGGTTGACACGAAGCTCAAAAAAACATCTAAAATATTTCAGGGTCTTGGCAGGACCTGTGGGTGAATTAGGCAGGCAGTTTATAATATTACAGAGGGAATGATGAATGAAACTAAACCTCAACTTCAGGAGAAGTGTGATGACTTGGAGAGAGAATGAGAGAGGAGGCACTGACAGTTCAGTTCCACTTGACCCTTGACAAGTGATAATGAAGTTTCGGTTTTAACACGTCTCCAGTTTTTCAAGAGAAGTTGCAAATAAGGGTATTTATCTAAATATCTCAATTTAGAATATTGGCAATACTTTCAAATCCTTAAAAAAAATACTGTGTAAGTCTAATAAAATGACCCCAAGACCAGATTTGTTCTTTGTCTTTCAACCTGAAACCTCTGCTTTATACCCTTCAGAAATTTGTGAGGGGACAATGTAAAGAAAATGTAGCCCTGTTAATATCGACTGCCCTTCATCAAGCAGCTGATGAGTTATGCCAGTCTGTCACTTTATTCTGTTTGACTAAAGACCTCTCCTCTTTACTAGGGGCGGGGTTCAGAACAAAAAGTAGAGAGTAGAGAATAGAGAATAAAGTTATAGAGAATAAAGTGAGTAGAGAATAAAGTTATCTCCTGCTGCTCATGAATGAGGTATCTATGGCTCAAATATTTGCTCTAGATGTTTGCCAGGGACAGTCCCTGTTTATACCTGCTGTCCCACCCAGTGTAATAATTAATAGTTCCCCTTTCATACTCAGAAATATGCAACTAGGTAAATATGTGGTGACATTAGTGCTGGTTAACACATGTGTCATAGCTATTGACAGACCAAAATCACTTGAATGAAGAGAGACAAGTAAATATTTGCTGGTTACTATATGAGATCAAACTGTTACAGTGTCTAGACTCAAAGCCAGGTTAGCTGACTCTAAAATCAGAAGTCTTTCCATAATCCAGGCTGTTTTAAAGTTTTACATTAAGCTTTAGAAACCTATTTTACAGATACTGGAACTAAGGCTAAGAGAAAATGTGCTCAGGCACATCTCTTAGGAAGTAACAGAGCACAGATTTTAACTAAGATCTTTTGAGGTCAAGGCTGCATACTTTCCTAACTGTCTCCCTATTTAGAAACCCCAGACCAGTCATTATACTATACATGACAGTCACTACACTAAAGGTACAATTTGGTGATGCATCTGTTAAGGGAAATAGACTCATAGAATAGGACTAATAATTGGGGAGACAAGACTAACTGGCATAAAAGAATCAGAGAACAACTCATGATTCTATATAATTAAGTGCTGAATTATTTAGTAAGGATAAAGAGGTTCAGAAGAGACTCTGTGTGGGCTGGTATATTCAGGGAAGAGGTGGCACATCAACTACGCCTTGGAGAACTTGGGTGATGAACAGCAGGTGGAGAACATTCCCACAAGAGAAAACAAAGAGTATTTTTGGTTGTTTTTGTGAGGCAGATCAAGGAAATATATTCTGACCCAAAACTGAGAATTTGTGCTGGTGAATCAAGAGAAATCTGGTGGATAAATTAAGTTGGGCCAGATTATAAGATTTTTTTTAATGTTTAATTTTGTTTTAGCCATACATACACATAACTTTACATAAATGCATAAATGTGTATTCGAATGTATAGTTATACAGACGCTTTAGAATGTATAGTCATTTTTCTTTTTTCCCTTTTTTGGCTTCCTTCTCTCACTTTCTTCTTCTATCCAGCTGTGTTTATCCACCCACACCCATGTTAACAAACTAGTATGTAGCTTTGTATATATTTTAACCCTGTTCAAATAATCAGATAGACTTCATGGTAGGATAAATCATAACTTACCATATTGCTGCGTCTGAGTTTTGTTTCCAGTGTTTTTTCTACCAAGATCAATGATGCAATAAAGACCCTGACATACAGGTCATTATTTATGGCTGCTATGTTTGTATGGGATAGACTTCGAGGAGGTGGATTATTGGTTAAAATAGGCTCTCATATATCACAGTTCCAAAGCAATGTATGAAAGAATGCTTTCCCCAACATCCCCTATAAAAATGGGGATCATGGCTCCTTTCCGTTGTTGCTAATGTGAAGGGCTTAAAAAATATACCTAGTTATTTTAACTTATATTTCCCTGACTGCCGGAGAAAATATTTTCCCCACTTTATTTATGATGTTTTTAGATTATGATCTGAGAATGTGGTCTGTAAATACTCTACATTTTTCTTTTATTTTTTTCTGTTTTGTCTTTTTTTTCCTCCCTCCCTCTCTCTTTCTCTCTCTTTTAAATTTATCAATCAGGGTTTAATCAGGGAAGCAGAATGAGAAATATTTTAAGTATTATAGAATAGGGATTTATTTTAGAAATTGGAATTTACCTAACTATAAGAGATTTTGATAAAAATGGTCCAAAAAAGGATGTTGGAGTATCGGATAAAAGCTATTAATCAGCCCTTCTGTATCGCTCGTATGGCAGACAATCAGGGAATTTGGAATGGGACTACGATGGAGCACTGGTGGAGGAGCCCATGGAAAAGCGATTGCCTCTGCACCTGCTGGTGGCATGGCTTCTCTACAGGGAAAAAAAGCTGGCTACGGTGCCAGGAAGAACAGGGGTTACCTAGAACCTGTGTGCACCTCAGTGTCATTCTCTCATTGCTTGTAAACACAATGACCTTCAGAGTGCAGTGGCTGCTGCTTCACTTCAGCTTTCCTAGCCATGCACAGATTTCTCTCTTGATTAGCTTTAAGCTGGAACCACACAGGGAAGGAAATTCCGGAAAACATAGTGGTAGCTTAGTGAGGTTGACAAAAAAGGTGATGTGACAGTTTGTTCCAAAATACAAAGGTAATGCATGTTCTTACCAAAATTCTGTTAAATTAAATGTTCATCGATTGTAGTAAGTCATCTAGATTGCTCTTTGTTTACTTCGGTCAACTATATTGTTTAAATTTTTACAGCAGTATCCAGTCTCTTCCATTACAATTGCAAATTTATTAATTTCTTGATTTTCTAGTAGTTTTCATTTTGTATTAAAATCTATACAATCTAAATGGGAAAATAACGTAAAAAAGAAGAGATACATGTATATGTATAACTGGACCATTTTGCTGTACACCTGAAACTACCACAATATTGTTAATCAACTATATTCCAATATAAAATAAAAAGTTAAAATAAACAGATGAATATTAAAAAACAAAAAGTATATATATTAAAGAAACCAAAAAAAGCTGTACGGATTGGTACAAAAAATATATGACTTATGTTTTATTTATAAATTATACCTTTATCTTTACATAATATGCCTCTGACACTTTAGTAATTGGAATGTGAAATTCCGTCTAAACTGATATTAATATGCTAGATTTGCTTACTTTTTTATTAGCGTTTACCTGGAATCACTTTGACCATCTCTTTATTACTTTGCCTTATATATTTATATTTCTTAGAAAATGCATATCTTGCCTTTAATCCAATACACCTTTCTTTTTCTTTTTTTTTTAACATCTTTATTGGAGTATAATTGCTTTAAAATGTTGTGTTAGTTTCTGCTGTATAAAAAGTGAATCAGCTATATGTATACATATATCCCCATATCCCCTCCCTCTTGTGTCTCCCTCCTACCCTCCCTATCCCACCTCTCTGGGTGGTCACAAAGCACCGAGCTGATCTCCCTGTGCTATGCGGCTGCTTCCCACTAGCTATCTATTCTACATTTGGTAATATACATATGTCAGTGCTACTTGCTCACTTTGTCCCAGCTTACCCCTCCTTGGGTCCTCAAGTCCATTCTCTATGTCTGCGTCTTTATTCCTGTCCTGCTCCTAGGTTCATCAGAACTTTTTTTTTTTTTTTAGATTCCATATATGTGTGTTAGCATACGATATTTGTTTATCTCTTTCTGACTTACTTCACTCTGTATGACAGACGCTAGGTCCATTCACCTCACTACAAATAACTCAACTTCGTTTCTTTTAATGGCTGAGTAATATTCCATTGTATATATGTACCACATCTTTATCCATTCATCTGTCGATGGACACTTAGGTTGCTTCCATGTCCTGGCTATTGTAAATGGTGCTACAATGAACATTGTGGTACATGTCTCTTTTTGAATTATGGTTTTCTCAGGGTATATGCCCAGTAGTGGGATTGCTGGGTCATATGGTAGTTCAATTTTTGTTTTTTTGGGTAACCTCCATACTGTTCTCCATAGTGGCTGTATCCATTTACATTCCCACCAACAGTGCAAGAGGGTGCCCTTTTCTCCACACCCACTCCAGCATTTATTGTTTATAGATTTTTTGATGATGGCCATTCTGACTGGTGTGAGGTGATATCTCATTGTAGTTTTGATTTGCATTTCTCTAATGATTAGTAATGTTGAGCACCCTTTTATGTGTTTGTTGGCAATCTGTATATCTTCTTTGGAGAAATGTCTATTTAGTTCTTCTCCCCAGTTTTGGATTGGGTTGTTTGGTTTTTTTGATATTGTGCTGCATGAGCTGGTTGTATATTTTGGAGATTAATCCTTTGTCAGTTGCTTTACTTGCAAATATTTTCTCTGATTCTGAGGGTTGTCTTTTTGTCTTGTTTGTGGTTTACTTTGCAGTGAAAAAGCTTTTAAGTTTCATTACGTCCCATTTTTTAATTTTTATTTCCATTTCTCTAGGAGGTGGGTCAAAAAGTTTCTTGCTGTGATTTGTGTCATAGAGTGTTTGGCCTGTGTTTTCCTCTAAGACGTTTATAGTGTCTGGCCTTACATTTAAGTCTTTAATCCATTTTGAGTTTGTTTTTGTGTATGGTGTTAGGAATTGTCCTAATTTCATTCTTTTACATGTAGCTATCCAGTTTTCCTGGCACCAATTATTGAAGAGGCTGTCTTTTCTCCATGGTATATTCTTGCCTCCTTTGTCAAATATAAGGTGACCATATTTGTGTGGGTTTATCTCTGGGCTTTCTATCCTGTACCATTGATGGATATTTCTGTTTTGGTGCACTACCATACTGTCTTGATTACTGTAGCTTTGTAGTATAGTCTGAAGTCAGGGACCCTGATTCCTCCAGCTCCGTTTTTCGTTCTCAAGATTGCTTTGGCTCTTCGGGGTCTTTTGTGTTTCCATACAAATTATGAAAGTTTTTGTTCTAGTTCTGTGAAAAATGCCACTGGTAGTTTGATAGGAATTGCACTGAATCTGTAGGCTTTGGGTAATATAGTCATTTTCACAACGTTGATTCTTCAAATCAGAGAACATGGTATATCTCTCTGTTATTTTGTATCGTCTTTAATTTCTTTCATCAGTGTCTTATAGTTTTCTGCATACAGATCTTTTGTCTCCTTAGGTAGGCTTATTCCTAGGTATTTTATTATTTTTTTGTTGCAGTGGTAAATGGGAGTGTTTCCTTAATTTCTCTTTGAGATTTTTCGTCATGAGTGTGTAGGAATGCTAGAGATTTCTATGCATTAATTTTGTATCCTGCTACTTTACCAGATTCATTAATTAGCCCTATTAGTTTTCTGGTAGCATCTTTAGGATTCTCTATGTGTAGTATCATGTCATCTGCAGACAGTGACAGTTTTACTTCTTCTTTTCCGATTTTGATTCCTTTTATTTCCTTTTCTTCTCTGATTGCTGTAGCTAAAACATCAGAAGCTATGTTGACTAATAGTGGTGAGAGTGGGCAACCTTGTCTTATTCCTGATCTTAGAAGAAATGCTTTCAGTTTTTCACCATTGAGAACGATGTTGGCTGTGGGTTTGTCATATGTGGCCTTTATTATGTTGAGGTAGGTTCCATCTATGCCTACTTTTTGGAGAGTTTTTATTATAAATGGGTGTTGAATTCTGTCAAAAGCTTTTTCTGCATCTACTGAGATAATCATATGTTTTTTTTCCTTCAGTTTATTAGCATGGTGTATCACATTGATTGATTTGCGTATATTGAAGAAGACTTGCATTCCTGGGATAAACCCCATTTGATCATGGTGTATGATCCTTTTAATGTGCTGTTGGATTCTGTTTTCTAGTATTTTGTTGAGGATTTTTGCATCTATGTTCATCAGTGATATTGGCCTGTAGTTTTCTTTTTTGTGACATCTTTGTTTGGTTTTGTTATCAGGGTGATGGTGGCCTCATAGAATGAGTTTGGGAGTGTACCTCCTTCTGCTATATTTTGGAAGAGTTTGAGAAGGATAGGTGTTAGCTCGTCTCTAAATGTTTGATAGAATTCGCCTGTGAAGCCATCTGGTCCTGGGCTTTTGTTTGTTTGAAGCTGTAATTACAGTTTCAATTTCAGTGCTTGTGACTGGTCTGTTTATATTTTCTATTTCTTCCTGGTTCAGTCTCAGAAGGTTGTGCTTTCCTAGAATTTGTCCATTTCTTCCAGGTTGTCCATTTTATTGGCATATAGTTGCTTGTAGTGATCTCTCAGGATCCTTTGTATTTCTGCAATTTCAGTTGTTACTTCTTCTTTTTTCGTTTCTAATTCTGTTGATTTGAGTCTTCTCCCTTTTTTTCTGGATAAGTTTGGCTAATTATCAATTTTGTTTATCTTCTCAAAGAACTAGCTTTTAGTTTTAGTGATCTTTGCTATGATTTCCTTCATTTATTTTTCCTTTTTTTCTTTTCTGATCTTTATGATTTCTTTCCTTCTGCTAATTTTGGTTTCTTTTGGTTCTTCTTCCTCTAATTGCTTTAGGTGTAAGGTTAGGTTGTTTATTTGAGATTTTTCTTGTTTCTTGAGGTAGGATTGTATTGCTATAAACTTCCCTCTTAGAACTGCTTTTGCTACATCCCATAGGTTTTGGGTCATCATGTTTTCATTGTCATTTGTTTCTAGGTAATTCTGATTTCCTCTTTGATTTCTTCAGTGATCTCTTGGTTATTTAGTAGCATATTGTTTAGCCTCCATGTGTTTGTGTTTCTTACATTTTTTTCCATAATTGATATCTAGTCTCATAGCGTTGTGCTCGCAAAAGATACTTGATGTGATTTCAATTTTCTTAAATTTACCAAGGCTTGATTTGTGACCCAAGATAGATCTATCCTGGAGAGTGATCCATGAGCACTTGAGAAGAAAGTGTATTCTGTTGTTTTTGGATGGAATGTCCTATAAATATCAATTAATTCCATCTTGTTTAAGGTATCATTTAAAGCTTGTGTTTCCTTATTTATTTTCATTTTGGATGATCTGTCCACTGGTTAAAGTGGGGTGTTAACGTCCCCTACTATGATTGTTTTACTGTTGATTTCCCCTTTTAGGGCTGTTAGCATTTGCCTTATGTATTGAGGTGCTCCTATGTTGGGTGCGTAAATATTTACAACTGTTATATTTTCTTCTTGGTTTGATCCCTTGATCATTATGTAGTGTCCTTCTTTGTCTCTTGTAATAATATTTATTTTAAAGTCTATTTTGTCTGATACGAGTATTGCCACTACAGCTTTCTTTTGATTTCCATTTGCATGGAATATCTTTTTCCATCCCCTCACTTTCAGTCTGTATGTGTCCCTGGGTCTGAAGTGGGTCTCTTGTAGACAGCATATATATGGGTCTCGTTTTTATATCCGTTCAGCCAGTCTATAGTCTATGTCTTTTGGTTGGAGCATTTAATGCATTTACATTTAAGGTAATTATCAATATGTGTGTTCCTATTACCATTTTCTTAATTGTTTTCCATTTGTTTTTGTAGGCCTTTTCCTTCTCTTGTGTTTCCTGCCTAGAGAAGTTCCTTTAGCATTTGTTGTAAAGCTAGTTTGGTGGTGCTGAATTCTCTTAACTTTTGCTGGTCTGTAAAGGTTTTAATTTCTCCAACGAATCTGAATGAGATTTTTTCTGGGTAGAGTAATCTTGGTTGCAGGTTTTTCCCTTTCATCACTTTAAATATGTCCTGCCACTCTCTTCGGGCTTGCAGAGTTTCTTTTGAAAGATCAGCTGTTAACCTTATGGGGATTCCCTTGTATGTTATTTGTTGCTTTTCCCTTGCTGCTTTTAATATTTTTTATTTGTATTTAATTTTTGATAGTTTGATTAATATGTGTCTTGGTATGTTTCTCCTTGGATTTATACTGTATGGAAACTCTCTGTGCTTCCTGGACTTGATTGACTATTTCCTTTCCCATGTTAGGGAAGTTTTCAACTATAATCTCTTCAAATATTTTCTCAGACCCTTTCTTTTTCTCTTCTTCTGGGACCCCTATAATTTGAATGTTGGTGTGTTTAATATTGTCCCAGAGGTCTCTGAGACTGTCCTCAATTCTTTTCATTCTTTTTTCTTTATTATGCTCTGTGGTAGTTATTTCCATTATTTTATCTTCCAGGTCACTTATCTATTCTTCTGCCTCAGTTCTTCTGCTACTGATTCCTTCTAGAAAATGTTTAAGTTCACTTATTGTGTTGTTCATCATTGTTTGTTTGCTCTTTAGTTCTTCTAGGTCCTCGTTAAATGTTTCTTGTATTTTCTCCATTCTATTTCCATGATTTTGGATCATCTTTACTATCATTACTCTGAATTCTTTTTCAGGTAGACTGCCTATTTCCTCTTCATTTGCTTAGTCTGGTGGAGTTTTACCTTGCTCCTTCCTTTGCTGCATATTTCTTTGTCTTCTCATTTTGCTTAACTTACTGTGTTTGGGGTCTCCTTTTCGCAGGCTGCAGGTTTCTAGTTCCTGTGGGTTTTGGTGTCTGCCCGCAGTAGGTGAGGTTTGCTCAGTGGCCTGTGTAGGCTTCCTGGTGGAGGGGATTGGTCCCGTGTTCTGGTCGGTGGGGCTGTGTCTGTTGGTATGTTTTGGGGTGTCTGTGAACTTAGTATGATTTTAGGCAGCCTCTCTGCTAATGGGTGGGTTTGTGTTCCTGTCTTGCTAGTTGCTTGGCATGGGGCGTCCAGCACTGGAGCTTGCTGGCTTTTGGGTGGAGCTGGGTCTTAGCATTGAGACGAAGATCTCTGGCAGAGCTCTCACCAATTGATATTACTTGGGGCCGGGAGGTCTCTTGTTGTCCAGTGTCCTGCACTTGGCTCTCCCACCTTGGAGGCTCAGGCCTGACACCAGGCTGGAGCACCAAGACCCTGTCAGCCACACGGCCAGGTACGTGGGGATTTCTTGCCTTTTGGGAAGTCTGAGATCTTCTGCCAGCATTCAGTAGGTGTTCTGTTGGAGTTGTCCCACATGTCGATGCATTTTTGATGTATTTGTGGGGAAGAAGGTGATCTCTACGTCTTACTCCTCCGCCGTCTTGAAGATCCCCCTGCAATAGGAGACTCCACCAATGACGCCAACCTCTGCAAGAACTAGTGGTGCAGAGGCACTTTTTTCAGAGGGTTTGCAGCTTGCTTTTTTATTTTTCTTTTCCTTTTTGCTTTGTCTAGTTTCACTTGTACACAGGGCACTTTCTGCGGAGACCTCTCACCTGGCACTTCAGATCAGAATGCCTAGTGAGAAACGGCTGCGCTGACACCTCAGCTCGGTGGGCTTCGCCATTTGCGGAAGTGCTGTCCCTGACACTGCAACTCAAGATGGCCAATACATCTGTTTTTTAATGGGAAAAATGAGTTTGTTTATATTTCGAATATTGGCTGATATACTTGATTTTAATCATTTCATTTTGCTTTGAATCTATTATTTATGTCCATTGTTGAGTGCATATTTTCCTTTTCCTTATTTTTCCTGGATTGATCAAGCTACAGTATATTTCATTTGTTTTCTTCTTGAACAATTTACTGTTCTTTACCCATTCATTAAATACTACTATCATTCTCCTTGTTCTCATAATCAGATGCTTTAACCCAAATTATTTTGCCTATTAAGGTACATGCTTCTCTTTGCCTCTTGTTTTATCCCCTCCTCAATAAAAGAAGGTCTTAAGATTGTTTTCGCTTTTCACTTTTCCTTTCTCATGCTCCCTTCCCTCATTAGACTTCTGTAACATTTTTACTTCCCCTACTCCCAACTACCTGGACTGTTGAAAGAAGTGATAACGAACTAGAATTTATTTTATAGTGTTTCCTTTCTTTTAAATATATCTTAATTGCTCTTATATTAAATATCCCAGGAAATTGTATTATTATTCACTTGAATACAATTAGATAAATATATATAAACATGATACTACTATATTTTATTCTTCTTTTATCTTGAGGTATCTCTTCTGATTCATCTTTTTTTTTTTTGTAGTAGCATCTTTCCTTAAGTGTTTAACCAAAGAAATTATGTAAGTTATGTATCCCTCAAATTACTGCAAATCCTTAAATGTCTTCCTATACTTAAGAATAAATTATATCCTGCCTAGATATGTGATTTTGGTGTGAAGTCATTTCACCATCAGTCTGAAGAAACGATTCTAGCTTCCAGCATTGCTGATTAGAAAGTCTGATGGCAGTCTATTTTCTGTTTTCCTTGCTCAATATTTTAGCAGTTCTTAGTGATAAAACTAATTTGGGAATTGGAATATACAGTTACTAGCATTAACAAGCAAACTTTCCCTAAAGGACCCATATGCAAATTTTTGGTTTTATTGTGTAAAATGTAGCACTATAATTTTTTCCAAATGTTCAGCCATTGTTTTACGATAAAACACCACAAACTTGGAAAACTTGAAACTTCAAACATCTAAGGTTTATACAACCATTTGCTATCTATTCTTAAAGTAATTACAAAGATGTACTGTTTCTTCCCCTATAAAGCTTGCAAAGACTAATTATATATCCCTACTGAATTTGGCACATAGACTCCAGTATATATTTGTTAAATGTACTGAAAAGAAAATATGTAGTTTTCTCCTATTACTTGTAGAAATTACAGGAAGGGAGGAAGAAGACCTTTATTTGATATAAAATATGATTTACTGAATATTTTCAAGGTGATATAATGTAATCTACTATTCAGTGATGCTAAAATATTTTCTTTAGATTTATTTAATGAATACAAAAGCTCTAATTGACACATTGATTATTGATTCATAAATGGTTTCAAGTAACCAGTATTCATTTTTAAAGTAAATTCAGTGATCTCATTAGTTAAATAATTAACTCAATAATTTTTTCATCCTATAACTTTTGTTTTGGCAAACTCTGTGTCTCTTCATTACATTACAATGTTCAATTTCAGATCTCACTCAAGTTCAAGTTGCACGAAGTTTCTATTTGTAGATTTACAACAGTGAAGATTTTCTGTACTATTTCCACTATTTTCCTTCAGAGGGGAAAGAAGGCCAACCATATGGATTATATTTCTGAAGTTATAGCACATGAAATTCTCTTCCAGCAGACAAGAATCCTGGAATATGAGGAGTAGAACAGACCTTAGGGAGTACCTAATCCATCAGTCTTGTTACAGATGAGCCACCTTGGGCCAAGAATGCAAAGCGATTTTCACACTGTTAGCATGCCAATTTATACACCAGGGTAAGTGTGTAGGCTCTAGACTCCCAAAGCAATGCCCTCCTTCCACATTTTTCTGCTAGGTTAAAAAGGGGGCCTCCATGGATAATTGGCGATTTTTTTGCAACTCCAAATCTGTACTATTATTGGATTCAAATGGCATAATGACTTTTTATATCCAGCTTATTTTTAAATACTTGTTATCATTTTGTATTCCATTTTTATATTTATTTTTCTAACATAAGTAATACATATTTGATGGTTAAAGTGACTGCATAACTTACTGTCCAAGACAGGACACTTTTTTTAAAGTTTGAGGCTATTAATAATTACATTATGACAAAAGGCAACCCAGAACATGAGGTCACTCTAGGAATAAATGGAGAATAAGGTTAAAATATCAGTAAGTAAAATGAAAAAACCTTCGATTTATTCATATCTCCTCCATGTAGACTTAGCTGTATTTTGAGTTTCACCATTATAGATGTATCTATGCATACATATGTTTTTGCAAAAGCTTATCTCACACTGAAATATTATTTTGCAGTCTGCTTTTATTAATTAAAAAATGTATCAGGAACACTTTTCCAGTAAATAAATATTCATGCGCACTATAGTTTTAAAGGATTTCTTAGATTACATTGTTAATATCTTTGGAGAAATGACAAGGCGGCAGACATATTCCTTGCTCAGCAGGACTGGTAATGTTCAAATAGAGACCACAGTTTGTTCACAATCAGTCACCCCAGCTTCCCAGGAGTCAAGCATATATTATCTTTGAAAAGTAAATTGGTAATTACAAATTCTTCCTCCATTTACATATTCCTACTGGCAAACACCCAACAACCAACAAGGACAGGCCTACACAAGTCAGGCAGAGACATCAAGCTATTAGAAGAGATTGTAGCCACACCCAGAATCAGTACCACCACACCCAGAATATCAGCTGACTATCAGCTGTGTTCAAAAGCATGGAAATTCACCAAAATAGAGTGGTCGATATGACCAGAGTATCAGCTTAAGAACTTACAAAGATTAGCAGACATAGAAAATAAATCAATAATTATTACATTCTTAAGTTTTCAACACAGCACAACAAAAGCAGTCTTTATGAAATTATCTGCCTGGGGTAAATAAAATTACAAAGCAAGGCAAATCCATAGTCTCGCATTCAAATCTTGAAAGGTAAGGACTTATACTTGAATATCTTGTTATTAGACTCTTCTGACAAATATACAACAATTGAGTATCAGAGAAAACCCTTTATTTGGCAAATGTGTATTTGATCAGCTTTTATGTGCCAGACTATCTTTTAGGCAATGTGAGAAATAAAAAAAAGTGAGTCAATACAGAGTCTTCCCTGAAGTATTTCTTCTGAACTAGAAGAAAAGTACGTGCCTACTTCCAAAAGGTAATATATATAATGCATGGTAGAAACATGGCAAAAATGCCATGAAATGATGTTAATCATATTCTATAGGAACTAGAAGAGGTTAAATTCACATCTAACTGGCTTTATAGTAGGTGGATATGGATAAAGGAAGTCTTCATCCTGAAAATGGCATTGTTCTGGGGCCTTGAAGAATGGGTAGGGGTTGAAAAACCTTATGAGTCAGATAGGAGTTTTAGGATGAACATTCCAGTAAAAGCAGAGAGGCCTATGAGGAAGAAATCCATTGTAGCATCAAAAGAGTTTATAAAGGAAAGCCTTAGAAACAAGTCTGGAAAGTGGTGAGAGCAGATCATGGAACTCCTTGAGTGGTAGAGCAGTGAACATGGACATGTTTCTGTAGGCAGCTTGAAGAGGTAATTGTAAGCTTTTCAGCAGGGACATACAATATAAACTGTGGTTTAATCCATCATCACCTCCTTTGTCCCACATATCTGCATTCTCTTGATGTTGTCTTTTTAAGCAAATCATTTTGTGTTCTTGTCTCTTGAAAAGACTTGTGATAAAACCTTATCAGGCTGGATTCAGAGAAGGTGGAGGTTGCTGACTTTCCTCCATTGCTTTCTTTTAGTTACATGTATCCATCAAGAATGTTACTCCTGAATGCTTCTCTGAACATATAGTCTGGATTTGAGCAGGACTAATCTGATAAATTCTGTTGTTATATAGTCACATGTGGCCAGGAACCACTGGTTTTTGGGAAAACAATTGTACCCCACGCTTCCATTTATCACAGCATATGGTTTTTTTGAAGAGCTTTTTTGTGCCTTTAATAGAGTATGGAGAGCAAGTAGAACTAAAAAAGTACTTAATATAGTTTTATATATATATGTAAAATATATAAACTATTCTAAAATAATCTCCCTAGTCTTAAGAAAGCCTAAGAAAGAAGACAACTGCTCAGTGCACTAAACAAGCATTTTTTTTTTCTTGAAGTCACTTTACATTTTAAAATTCATTGCTTTCTTTACTTACTCATTAATACGCATTTATTAAGCATGTGTGACAGGAAATACACTGATCTCTGAAGAAGCAGATGCTGTACACTCAGTCTGCTCTCAAGGAGACTATAATCTTCCACTAATTGTGGCTTCCAGGGATATCTCGCCTTCTCTGTTTGTTACTCTTTGCAGATAAACCCATACTGATGTGACTTGGCTATTTCATTTTGCTCATTAATACCTTAAATAACTGGGTTCTAGAAAGGGAATAACCTCAAAGAGAATTTCTACCTCTATTTCTGTTTGCATTTAGGCAATGAGAAGCAGAATTGGAAATTTCAGTTTCAGTTAAGTGAGTTATTCAAGACCCAAAGAGGTAACAACGAAACTCGCTGTTTTCCTGTGATAGAGCACAGTATGAGGAAACTCACAGTTGGCTGAGATGAGCAGTCAAATTTCAGAATTCGAAAGAATAAAAACCCCTCTCAATTATGTAAAGAACAGAGTCCCTTACCTCTCTGGGAGGCAACGGTTAGCATGGGGCCTGATAAATTAATTACTTAAAGGGGACAGGAGTCAGGTGGCCAGCTGTGGGAGGGCAAATGCAGCAGAAACCTCAACAAGGAAAAAAAAGTCAGGTTCCAAGATCGAAAAAGAAAGAAAACTTGGAGTTGTAGAAAGATAGATATGGAGGGATTTTAAAGATATGTGTATTTAATCAATATTATATAATTTGTAGCAAGCATGAACATGACAAACATACATGGAGGTATTAAAAAAATCCACCCTAATCCCAGCTTGATCCCAGAATTAACTATTCTGGACATTTTGGTATGTTTCTTTCCAGTCTTTTTTTTTTTTTTTTTACTGTTTTGCAAAATATAGTCAAGCTCATACTACATGTATTAATCATGCCCCCCCTCACTGAAAAAGACATAAAATAATTATTTCTCATCATTAAAATTTGAAGATAGTAACTTGCTCAGGAGCAGCCATCTAGCAAGTAAAGAAGTCAAGATTTAACCCCAAGCAGGCCAAGTCTGGCTCTGAACCTCTGTGCTCTACATTCTGCTTACACGCCTATGGTGAACATGTATCAGCCATTCCGGTGTTCTTATTTTCATGATAGTTCCCAGAAATGTATTATCTCCCTTCCTTCCTCTTTTTCTTGCTTTCTTACCTTTGCTCTTTCATTCGTTCATTCATGTGCCCACATTAAGCACTGTGATTGGCTCTGGGGAATACAAATTTAAATAAGACACATTCCCCATTCACAAAGAGCTGCCCTGTCTCGAGGGAAGGCAGACAAATAAACAATCTCAAGATAGGCATGTATTTTCTCTCAGAAAATTTTGGAATCATTTTATTCAGCATATTTTCCACTTTGCATTAAACTGCAAGAAATTTTTTAAAAATTTGAAGAATGAAGTTTGAAACCAATAATAGTCATAAAAACCAAGCCAGCAATCGGTTTAGCTATCCCTAATGAGGCTATTTAATATTCATTCCTAAACTTTATGCACTAGAGATGTCAGTATAAAATATTTCCTTTTATCGAATCACAGATTTATTTTTCAGGAAAGTCTTTGTTCAAATGCCTCTTTCTGCGCTCCCCACTTCCAAAACACACAAATTCTCTTTCTTTACACACCACACACACACACAGACACACACACACACAGCCTTTCCTGCTCTTTGCAGTGCTTTTCCTGTAAACCAGATGGTGCTAGAAATTTCCTGGGCCCCTCGCAAAGCTGTTCCTCTAGCAACCTTCCTTAAAAGACTGATTTTAAAACAAGCAAAGATGTTCTTTGAGTCCCTTGCTAGTCAATCTGTCAGTCCAGCCTAAAATGTTTCTAATTAAAAGTTATAAGCTTTATGAGAAGATAATTTAATCATAGCTGCCCTGCAGAGGTTTGGATGCAGGGATATTAGAATGCCAAACTCCTTTTTTGGGAAAAAAATAATGAGGTTAAATTCTTTCTAATGAGGCTCAAATTCTTAGTCAGTCTTAGCTCCAGCCGCACACATTCTTGCCTCCTGCTGGGCTGTGGTTGGAGAAAAATCAGACATCAGCAGAAAAAAGAGGCTTTAGGAAATTGAAGATGTTACCTATAGCTGGAGTATAAGTAGAGTAGAACCAGAGGCTTTTAATTCTTTCAACTGTTTTTCCTGATCATGAGTTGAATTAATGCTCACATTTCAAAAATATTTCTGATTCAAATCCCAGTGATTTAAAAGGATTTGAAAAGGAAGATCGATCCACAGGCATCATAATTATAATAATAGTATCTAATATTTTGGGGGTGTTAGTTTCCTGCCATAAACTAGTCCTTAAATACATTGTCTATTCTTTACCTGCGAGTTGGGTTGTATCAGAATGACCTGTGAGTTGAGTTGTATTGGAATTTTAACTAAACGAGCAAATATAACAAAAACATCCTCAGGCAAGTGATTTATTGCTCTGGGTTTCAGTGCCCTCTTTTATAAAACATCTCTAAAAAGACCCTTTGTGAAGATCATCTCTGAGGTTTGTTCCAAATCTTCAGTTGGAGATAAGCTCACATTGAGTTCATTCTTCTAACCAAGTATTTCTTCAGTGTCTGCATCCTGAGCTTTCCTATTTTGGCCACTGTGACCTTCTAAAAGTGACTTCACATCTTTAGGTGTCAGATGCCTTCCTTTGTCTCTCAAGTAAGGTGTTGGTTTACATGATCTTGAGAATTCTTTGTTGTGCTGTGCTTCCGTTTCCTTTATAATATTAGTATGATAATAGTCTACCCACTTTGTAGGGCTTTTATGAGGATTAAATTAAGTAGCATGGTTAGTGTTTTTTCAGTACCTGTTACTTAGTAGGTGATAAATGGTCCAGGGTCACTATCATACATAATTCAGTCCCAAGAGCTGAAATACAAGAGGAGAACTCAAGTGTAATGTGCAAGACATTTAATATTGTTTAATAAAAACCATTCTACTGTATAAGTGGAGGTTATCCATATTTTCCAAATTCAAGTTTAAGAGGAAAAACAGAAACGTCTCTGCATCTGCAACTGCATTCCTCTCAGAGCAGAAACCAACTTTGCCCTTCTGTAGGTGCTAGTGTTACAGACCAACTTTTAGGAAGTCAGTGTCTGTGCCTGGATATAGTAACCAGGCTCAAAACGAAAAAGAGGGAATTATTAGCGGTTCTAGAGATTTGCTCAGATTTATTTACAGTCTCTAGGAAAAGTTCTCCCCTCCCACGCCCAGGATACCCCGCATAACGCCCACCCACACTGCGGCACTGGACACTCTGGGGATGCGGGGCTATTCCGCGAGTAGCCGCTAAGGGGAGCCGGACGCTGGACCGCCCTAGCCGTTGCCATGACAACAGAGGGCGCGCAGCCTAGGGAGCGAAGTGCTGGCTAAAGCAGGTGTCGGATTGCAGGGCGCTCGCGGATATTCCGGAATTGCATTGAGCCCGGGAGGCTCTCTCAGGGTACGGCTACAGGTCACCTTTCTCTCGGACAGCTTCCTAAGCCGGCGGGGACGCACTGAGTGAAAATGGTCCATCATTCAGGCTCGATTCAGTCCTTTAAACAGCAAAAAGGTCAGTCGGAATCTTGGTCCCCCCTCCCTGTGGGCGTCACGTACCGTCTGCATGCCCTTGCAGTTGTGTAGGAGCATCCTTTCCAGACTAATGCGACGCAGAGGTGGAGAACTCTGTGAAGTTTAAAAAATGTTCTTCTTTTATTTTTTTAATGCCTCTTCACTCTGCATCCGAGATGAGTCTGATCTCTGAGCCTCCGCACGGTCCCTAGGAGAAGCGGAATTCGTCATTTCGGGGACTTGATTTAATGTATATCTCTCTAAGACTGTGTCAATGCATTGCAGTAAACCAGCTTAGTAGGGGTTTTCCTACCAGCACCCTGAGGTTTGAAGACAGAGATATTGGACCGGGTTTGTCCCAGTCTGTGCTTCAGATGGCTAATAAGCTCCACATAAGTGTATCTCCTATTTGAGACGATTTTACACAATCTTAGGAAAAATTAATTTTGGGACTGTTCCAGAAGTTGGCCTGTTGAAGGAGCTCTGAAAGTTTCTTAGAAAAATCCATTTTTTCCTTGTCCTATGCTTGATTCTGGGTTTCAATTTTTTTGTTAATATTGGTAGGTTCCTCTTGTAGGGACGTTGTATTATCCCTCTTTGCTTCTCCTTCAAGTTTCTCCCAGGAGGCAGTGATGAGTCTACATGTTCATAGTCAAATCAAGAATTTTTCCAAGTTATTCTCACCCTTTGGTCCTTGTTCCTTATTTTATTTAACAGGTTTTTAATAGACCACATATATTTTTGTACATATTTCCAGTTTTCTGGAGTTTGTCCAAACATTATTAAACAACATAATTGCCATTTAATTGAATTAATGACGGTAATTATGCCATAGCTGACCATATGGTACCTAAGATATGTGAATTCTGGAATGGTAAATTTGCTCATGCAACGTGAAGTAAATAGGGAATTCCCTGGTGGCCTAGTTGTTACAATTCCGACCTTTCACCGCCATGGCACATGTTCAATACCTGGTTGGGGACCTGAGATCCTGCAAGTCGTGAGGCACAGCCAAAAAAAGCAGTGAAGTAAATATTTAGTTACATATTCCTACTCCCCCCAGCCCAGATTTTATCCATATTATTTTGGTCAACAGTTTCGGTGTAGCTCTTTGCCTTTCTTTAAGCAAAAATTGGTGGACCCGCCAGGGATGATTTAGTAGGGATTCCTGCATTAGGCAGAATATTGGACTGAGTGAGCTTTGAACAGCATAATTTTATACTCTGTTCAAATCCAAGTTCTCTAGGTTATTTTACAAATATGTTGGAATTGGGAGTGAGGTGAAAGACTTTCTGGGTAGACAAAACATTCAGGTAGTATGCAGTTCCACTTCAAGTCTAAACGTTCCAAAGAAAATTCAGTTGTTCAAGAAGTTGTATTCTCTTTAATCATTATTTTAAACACATACAAACTTTCAGAATGAAGACAATTATAGGAACTTTGCACCAGCTTCATACGATTAATATCCTCCTCTGAGGCATGGCTATGGGTAATGTATTTCTGGGACCTGGAATCTTGACATGCCCCCATATAACTTATTATGTATGGACACATACTGTGTTTTTAAAAGCAAATAATTGCCAACTTTAGGACCAACTGTGATTGCTCAAAGTGACTGATAAAAAATTATACAAGTCCTGGAGCTTCATATTGTTTCCTTTATGATGCATTATTAGCCATTTATTTTCAAGTCTTCCTTTACTTTTTGGCAGAAAAGGCAACTTTAGCAGAAGGATAAATGTGGAGAGCAGGAGGGATAGGAAAGGAAACATCATTAAAGTGGTCCTGGTTAATTGCTTCTTAACCCTGAGTGGGCATTCCAAAAAAACATGCCAAACTCAGGATTAGCTGTTTTAATTTTACAAAGAGGGAGGAGTAAAATACTATTCTAGATGCTTTCTGACCCAGGAAGTATGAGACAGAAAACTTTTAAGGGTGCTCTTCATCATAACATTAACCTGAAAACTGCACATTAAAGAGGAGAAAATTCTGTACTGGAACTCTGGAGTTCTAAATGCTAAGCTCGCCTTTGTAACTAGCTTAAAAACCTTGAGTGAAGTTTTTAACTTCTTTGGAATTTACTTCATATATAAATACGAAAAGAGTGAACACCTGACCCCTATGGTCTTCCTCTGTTCTATGGGAGGGGCAGGTGCAATGAAAACAGAGATGATTTTTGTTTTCCCCTGGGCCAGATAAAAGGAAAGCCCTGCTTTTAGTTTGCTCTTAGGAAATAATTTAGGTAAGTAAACCAAGTTATGAGGATTATTTTTTATCTTAAGCAAGTGATATGTCTTTTATGATTTTGATTTCAACTTTATAATACCTAGAAATAGCCTGAGATATTCAGAAAACGCTGTTATTATAAAACTTTAAAAGTGTTCACTGACACTTGAAAAACACACTCTGTAATTAAACTCTCAGCAGGCTTGGAGATGTTCCAGTATACTTGAGAAATATGTAGTAATCAATCACTGATCCAAATTCCCTCACTGATATTACTCAGTGTTTTTCAATAAATCAATATAGATGTCAGAATAGTTATCTTGAAATGAAATACTATATGTAAGACCAAATTTCTCAAGTTAATCTAGTATCTTCATTTTCAGCCTTGGATTTTAGTCCTACATATCCTACTTACAAGTAATGTTCTTTAATATCTCTGAGCCTCCATCACCACCTCTGTGAAGTGAAGATAATATATATGTTGCAAAGTTGTAAAGTACTTAGCAGTTTGTCTGGCACACAGTTGGGGCTCAAAAATATAGTAAATAGTAATAGTTGTTATTCTTCCCAGGCTCATCCATCTTTTCTGACTTCTTAGGAGTATAAATAACTCTCAGTGGTTTCTTAATAATTGGTTGCCCTGTATTTTCCTTTGTCTCACTCAGTTTTATTACTTTAGGGTTTCTTAGGGAAAACTGGATTCCAGACCATCTAAGGATTCCTTACAATCGTCTTGAGTTACAGTCCCAAACTACTCAATTCATACGCCCATCCCTCAGGAAAACTTCCCCCAAATTCCCGTAAAGTAAATTTAGATATTCAGTTATTTTCATAATTTTAAAATTCCATTGCAAATATATTGCATTTATTCACTATCCACTCAACCCATATTTAGCAGGCTCTTGCTATAGAGAACTTCGTACAGTAGGAAGCCTGCTAAACATAACCTTTATTTATAGGCAACTCTGCATTTTTCTAGGAAGATGTTGACATTTTGTTTCTTGGCCATGCCAGTTAAGTTTTATTTTCTGAAGAAAAGACCCACATATATTTTTGATTTTTTAATTAAATCCTAGATTTTTCCATTAAGTGGCATAATAAGTTAGGAAGTAAAAAGTGAGAATCCTCAGCTAGAGTGGGGGGGGAGGGTTGGGATGGGATTATTTCATACTTTATTTCTGAAGTCCCAAGGGTAAACTGGAGTGTAATATGCTTACAGACAACTGGGAGTGTGTGTTTGCCTTTGCCTTGGCATGTGTTGGAGGAACACATTCTCTGGCAAATCATCAGTGATTTCTGGTAAAAGTTCAACTGTGCTCCTCAGCCAGGCTTGTTCCGTTTCACTTGATTTAAAATGGACTCATATGTCATACAAGAGTGGGTGAGAAAAGGGCAGTGTTAGTTCTGGCTTCTGGTGGCTGTTATTTACCAATACAGCTAGTAAGACTTTCAGAGAAGCCATAGGTCACATCAAACACAGCCTGTCCCAAAAGGCTTGGGTTTAATGGGATCAGCTGAAGCTGTTAAGTGATTCATCATTATCCTAAAGGACATTTGGTTAAACATGAAAAGAGTGTTTTTAATATTTCCACATAATGAAATACTTCCTACTCAATAAATTATGTAATAATAATCTTTACACTTACATGGGGATTTACAGACCGCAAGCACTTTCATTCTCTTTTTCTCAAAAGAAATTACTCACTTGTGCAGGGGGCCCACCTGTAGTGCCTCCCAGCCACCAGCCTGCTTTGTGCTACTTCATAAGACCTAGGACGGTGTTGGGGAGAATACCTGGTTTCAGAATCTCTGATATCCACTGTTTAAGCCTTCTTTTCCCTTCGCTGATATTTTCAGGACCTAGAATCTTCCTGTACCCTTACCCTGGTGAAGCCAGGAAAAAATCTGAAGCTATTTATATATTGACAGAAATGCATTCACGCATTCGTATTAACTATCCCTGGTATTTTGACACTCTATTCTTTTATTTATGACTGAAGAAGAGAAGGCATTGTGTCTTGTTAAAATACTTCCCAGCCATATAGGGAAAACAGTTGGAGAAGATATTTTAGGGTCAGAAATTATGCTGACTGGTACTTAGATACTGACTGGTACTCAGGCTCATACTGAGTATCAACCTGTATCATCAGAAAGAATTGACCATATAATCTAATTGAGAGCCTCTCTGGTCTTCTGATCTATTAATTTTCACCCTTCCCTTTCTTTCCCTTTCCACAGCAGACTTCTTAGATATTTATGACTCTTGTTATAGATAATCTCCTAGTAAGGGTGAGCCAAAGTATGAAAAGAATATAGAACACTATCAAATGTAAAATAAGTAACTAGTGGGAAGCAGCCGCATAGCCCAGGGAGATCAGCTCAGTGCTTTGTGACCACCTAGAGGGGTGGGATAGGGAGGGTGGGAGGGAGATGCAAGAGGGAGGGAATATGGGGATATATGTACACATATAGCTGATTCACTTTGTTATATAGCAGAAACTAACACAACGTTGTAAAGCAATTATACTCCAATAAAGATGTTAAAAAAAAGAATATAGAGATATTTCAATCGAAAAAGCAAATGTGTGTCTAGCATCATTTCTTTAAAAATGCTGTACACCTCAAATGGCTCAGAGGAATTATTACCATGTTACTTCAAAGTAAGAACATGGATGTTTAAAATGATAACTTTGAATTAGCAACAATAGTATATATTATGTGATAAATATATATCTTATATTAGGAATGAAGACAAGTGATAAAGTTTAAAAGAAATTGCATCCAAAATAATTATAATGTGGGCTCCCCTGGTGGCACAGTGGTTGAGAGTCCGCCTGCCGATGCAGGGGACGCGGGTTCGTGCCCTGGTCCGGGAAGATCCCACATGCCGCAGAGCGGCTGGGCCCGTGAGCCATGGCCGCTGAGCCTGCACGTCTGGAGCCTGTGCTCCGCAACGGGAGAGGCCACAACAGTGAGAGGCCCGCGTACCACAAAAAAAAAAAAAAAAAAAAAAATTAACAAAATAATTATAATGTAAGTATGTGTGTTTATTAAAGCTGTCTAGAAGTTCAGTTATCCAAAGCCTCATATTTCTTGAGGATTCTAGAGAGCTGAATTTTTCATCTGAATCTAGAATTTAACATTGTACTGTGCACATGAATGTTCCTGGACAAAAATATTGGAGGTTGATGATCACAGTTGTCCCTTGCACAACATGGGTCTGGCTTATGTGGGTCCACTTATATGTGGTTTTTCTTCGATAGTAAATACTACAAATACTACACGATCTGCAGTTGATTGAATCCACGGATGCAGAACTGCGGATACAGAAGAACCAGGTGTTCAGAGGCCAACTATAAATTATATGTGGAGTTTTGACTGCGTGGAGAGTCAGCACCCCTAACCCTCATGTTGTTCAAGGGTCAACTGTATATAAATTAACTTATCAAGAAAAAGCCCCCAAATCTTTAAGAAAGCACAGGAAAGCTCAACCTTCTTCTATTTATTATTTTAGTATTTTATAATTGCTCAGATGTTTAGAAAATATTAATACTTGCAGATTAATATAAAGTAGTTGTGCCTTGATGGAAAGAGCATTGACTCAAAGTTTCCTGTGACTGAATCCTGTCTTTACCTCTGTAACTCTGGGTATTTACTTTTTCCGGGCCATAGGTTCCTTATCCACTGTTTCGGGGTAATAATCCTCATCTCTCAGGATTGTAGCAAAGGGTAACAACAACAAAAACAGCTGAGTCAGCTAATGTTGTGCGAATACTGTTACGGCCCACTGTTACAGTAACTTAAAAGTACACTGCATTATTTCATACTTACTAAAGCTTTAGTAGTTAGATATATAATTTGTTTTTTATTTTCAAGGTGAGGGAACTATGGTTTAGATGTTACATGCATTGCAAAGTTAACTCTTAATGAGTTCAAAGCAGAGTTCTAAGATCTCTGAGTTTGATTGTTGTTAGGTTGCTATCCCTTCTGTGGCCTTAGTAAAATGAAAACTTTAGACAGAATAATTTCCATGACCCCTTCTGACTCTGCAGCTCATCAGAAGTTACAGAAGTGTGAAATCATATTCTAAACCTGACAGATCATTAGTACGACCAATCCAGCTGTCCCTTAATTTATTGCCTTTCCTCCTAAATTGCACGGTAAAGCAGCAATTATTTTAAATTCTGGTTGGTTTCAACTCAGCAAGCATGTAAGAAGCCTGCACCAGCTGCAGGATCCAGGTTCACCAAAAAATGAGGCCCCAAATTCACATCCTCACGATAACTGAGATACAGTTGGCTATGGAGGAGAGGACTTTCTTGTGGGTAAATTGGATGGATGTGAAAGTACATTGCTGAAAGTATTTTTCAATTGCACTGTATTATTCATGGTACACTTCTTATTATTACGTTTCTAGAAAGTTAATAGGCTGACCGAAAGGCATTGCCCCAGAATAACTCCTATGAGTGTATATATTTTATGTTTGGCTTTGGAGCGCTAGTAGCAGCAATTTGGGGGTGGAGGTGTGGCTACGTTGCAAATATATGCAAAAGTTCTGGCTTAAACACAGTTTCCATCACTCATTGGTATCTTGAGCAATTTGTTCTATCTACCTTAGCTCATTTCCCAAATATGCAAGATCTAAATAATCACCTGGAGTTCTTGTTAAAATGTAAATTCTTCAGTGCCTCCAGACTTATAGAATCTCATCTGCAGGGAAGGAAAGTAGGAATCTGTGTTCTTTACAAACATGCATCCTATGGAATTCTTACAAGGCCCATTTGAGAAACAGTTTTGTAAAAACTTAATGTAACTGTGTAAGCACTGAGTGAGATAATGGATTTAAGTGAGTGGACTAAAGTAAGTTGTAAATAGATGATCTCTATTATTAGTAGAGGCAAACTATATAGATTCTAGATACACTTAGATGCATACATGCATTTAGTACTATGAAAATATAACTTTAATGTGTTTCTAATATTCATTATAATTCCCCAATTCCTCTTCTTTAAGGTTTGATGAGGTTCCTAAATGAGAGTTACTGTCTGGTCTCCTTTACTGGATACTTCAGTAAAGGAGTTTTTATACTTGTAACGAAGAACTCAGACTTTGTCTCCAGTTGTCTTATCATGACCTTTGTAAATACCTCAAATGCTGTCAATTTATTTTTTCTCTAGGTATTTTAATTCCTATTTTTTACTGTATAACTTTTTGCAAAAGAAGACGCTTTGGTGAATATTCTGTTTTGGTGAATATTCTGTCTTGATGACGTGTCTCAACATGGCTTTTCTAAAAATAAAATATATAGTAAAAGTTTATAGTTCTCCTTGATTTATGTATAGGATAGATATGTGCTAGGTTTGTGTTTTTTAAATAATTTACTGTCATAATTTAAAGTCATTGTGAGAAAGGCAACATGTGCAATAAAAAGCCGCGATATGGAATCACACAGACTGTGATAGTGGGTGATCGTGGGCAAACTAATTTCAGTGGATTTCAGTTTCCTCACTTCTGAAATCAGAATAATAATGTACTATTATTAAATGTTTAAACACTGTTTAAAGTGTTTTGCTTGTAGTAACCCCCTTAATATTCATACAGAGACATTTCTATTAATGTAATTTCATAGATGAGGAAACAAGGGCAGAGAAATTAAGCAAGTGTTCAAAGTCACAAAACTAGTAGAGGTGGAGCTAAGATACCTATCTGGCAGGTAGAAATGTTATGAAGATTAGCACTTGTGTTCCTCCTATAGGAATTGCTATATAGTAGCCTCAATACTTTGTAAATAATGTTTTTATAAAACATCATTAGCTCTCTACTCTGACTCCAAATCAATGAGATTAAATATTGTTCATTACTCAGCACAGTTTTCAATCTTTACCTATTTCATCTACCCACTTGGTTGCACCAGCATTTCCCAGTTCATTTTTTCAAATGATTCTCCCAAAGTTTAGCTCATTGCAAAGATTCAACTTCTTTTTTTTTCTTTTAAGTAAAGTGAGTTTAATTTACTGACATTAGCTCAATTTAGACATATTCGAAAGACATAAAAATAGTTTTTATCTGTGAACTGGTGGATCTCGCAGACGCAGTGTTATATTTACTTGCAGTCAGTGGTACACTTATAGTCTATTTGCCCAAAATTACTTTGCATACACACTGAACATAACACAAGGTGGCCTCAGACTTACAATAAGAGCGAGATGAATGGTCACGAACTTGAGTGCAAGAGTCAAGAAGCTTGTGTTCAGATGATACTTCTGTATGATTTGCTATGTGTGATTGCATGATCTTTGCCATAATTTTACTTCTTTAAACTTCCCTCTTTCTCTTATATAAATTGGGGATGATATGGTTGTTTTGAGGATGGCTTTTTGTAGTGCATTCTAAAAAGTAATCCATTTACCAAATTGGCTCTCCCTGTTTTTGCTACTTTTTCTAATCTTAAAGATTCTAAGATATCCCAGTACTAGTTATGCTTGTAGTATAGATGTTCCTATAAAACGCAGATCAGGAAAAGTCGAATTTAACACACTTTCCTTACAGTTCAGTACTTATGCCGTGATTCAAAAGAAATCAGGCCAGGGCAGGAATAAAGAAGCAGACGTAGAGAATGGACTTGAGGACACAGTGGGGGAAGGGGAAGCTGGGATGAAGTGAGAGAGTGGCATTGACATATATACACTACCAAATGTAAAATAGATAGCTAGTGGGAAGCAGCCGCATAGCACAGGGAGAGCAGCTTTATGCTTTGTGACCACCTAGAGGGGTGGGACAGGGAGGGTGGGAGGGAGGCGTAAGAGGGAGGGGATATGGGGATATATGTATACATATAGCTGATTCAATTTCTTGTACAGCAGAAACTAACACAACATTGTAAAGCAATTATACTCCAATAAAGATGTAAAAAAAAAACCAAAAAACAGCCTATCTATGAATTTCAACATATAAAGGTTTAAATTTAGAAAATAAAATTATCTAAAAATAATCCATATATTGTTAATCGCTGAATTTGCATTTATTTTTTATGTAGCATTAGTAATTTATGATTATTTATGATCTTTTATTATGCTTATAAAAATTAGAGAGCAATATTATTCATGGATTGAAAGTATGGAAAATGGTAATGAAAACAAATTTTATTATTCACATAGGTTTCAAATTACATGTTCCTCTTCATATTTTGTGCATGTTATAATACGAAACAAAAAGATTTACGAAGTCCATCACTGAAAATAGACAGAAAAATTGGGGGTGTACAGTAAATTCAAAGTTCCTTACTACGGAAAATAGTCTTCCGCGTAATGCCTCCTTTGGGCCACTAATATTTTGAATGATGCTTCTCTATTTCTCACACGTTGCTCCATGATGAGTGAGTTGGGGGTGTGCACAACAGTGTACAGCTTGCAATTAGTCATAACTCTTACCAAATGTGAAGAAATCACCTACTCAGAGGCACTTATGACCATTTAGACAACATTAGTCTAGAATTTTAATCATGGATAACAGTTACTTTAGTATACAGTTCATATAAATTCATGTTTTGCAAAACATTTTATATGCTCTAAAAACACTATGTAATGATAGAACTGAACAATGAATGTATATACAAGGATATTCTGTCTAAATATGTTGTTTAAGACATGATTATTACAATTTTCATCATCTAATCCAAGACCTGCATAGTGATTGAGTACCACATTGTTTTTAAGAATGGCATGTTTTGATAGTAAGAAGTAAAAAAGGGATCGGGAAATTCTGAACCTTTCTCTGCTTCAGACCCAGGCTTGAAAAAACCTTCCATAGCCAACTGGAAATGCACTTTTTTTTCTATATTCTGACAGTGCTGCTTAAGATTGTCTTCTCTATCAATGATCCATTTTTTTCATGGGTAGATTTTTTTCTTTATTTCTTCAAAAAGCATTTTAAGTGTCTACCAACAAATTATTAGCAATCCTGAATTATTTCTTCAATTTGCCCAGCTCTGTTTTCATTTTAGCATGTTGTAACAATTTTTGAGAATCCTTTTTTTGTTATTTAGGGGAAATTGCAGATGCTATCTTCTGTATTTTGTTTATTGTAGCTTGCCTTGTTCAAAGTTTTACTCTTTTGCAACCTTTGAGACATATTATTTCCTCTTTTATTGAAAAAAAAGAATAAGCATTTTCATTAGTCCTATATATTAATTTCTAATTTTCATCCTAATGAAGGAGAGGTCTATACAAGCCAGGTATTTGACCAAAGCAGTTGAGAGGATTCTCCTAGTCATTGCTCTCTGTTATCCTCCTCCAATCAAATCTTAAAGTGGATGGCTGTTTGCTCTCAGTTCATTTGCTAGCTCAGTGAACTAAAATCTTGAGATGATTTGGGTAAGAAGTGGGTCTTTGGGCAGTGTCCTTTGTGCCATTTTGTTTTAAAGTGTTTAATCAGCTATGCTTCTGGCTACATTTACTAATGAAAATTTATTTTTGGCCTGGTTTCTACTTCAGGCAAATTGTGTTTTTGTCTAATTCTTTCCTGTTTCTGTTTCTCCCTGTATCAAAGTAAACCCAGTAGAACCAATGAAAAACTCCACTTTGAATTGTTTTTCTGTTTGTTATGGACCAACTTGCCCTGGGCTATCGCTTCTCACCTGTTAACACATAGTGATGCTCAACAGTCTATTTGCTCTGTCCACTTATCCTTGCATTTCCAATCAACAGGTATTAGTGAACTCAAATCAGAATCCCTTAAAGTTTCTTCCAGTAATTTAGCACCAAATCTGACTAGATATCTTTATTTAATCTGGCTTTGTCTATTCCATAACTCTTTACTAGTTTCTAGCATTGAGGTAGGAATGAAAATTCATTCATTTACTTTATTTCTCCCTTTCCCTCCTCTCCCCTCCTTGGTCATTTAATTTGGAATTTCCGACAGAGGGAATTAAATGCTTGATCTTAACAGGTGACTTCCCCAGAATTCTCTTAGAAATTTAATGGAAGAACTTTACCAAAATATGAATTACATTTATCAAAATGGATGTGCCTTGCCCTTTTTTCATTTTATCTTAGTGCTCCTTGGATATTATGTTTCTTTACCATTTCTTTTGCTTTCTGTCTTTGTTATATTAAACTTAGTTTGTTGGTTTTCAGCTTCCTCAATGATTTGGATGGTATATATTCTGTTTTAAATTCTAATTGTCTGGTGGCTTCTGCCTGCTATTCAATAAGTATTAGATCATTCACACCCTCCCCCCTTTCATTATCTTGATTACGTTTGCCCATCCAAGAAGTTTTTCTATAAATCTGGAAACTATCCCAGTTTTGAAATTTCTTCATAACTGAACCTAGCCACCCTCCCCAGTTTTATGAGCATAATCACCATGAATTCTAATCTCTGTTTACTTGCTGCTACTGCCACCCACTAATAAACTATAACCTGTTAAGAACATGTTCTTATTAATTTTTATCACCAGAATTGGAATCCTTGCCTAACACACAGTAGATATTCACTTTTTATTTTATTTTTGGAAAATTGGCATGATGAAATTTAGACCTCAATTAAAATATTTTATTTAGTTATTTTTCCTTTTAACTGTAAAGCATGTTTTGCTGAAAATAAGTGATTCATCATGCAAACAGAGACTTATGCAGAACTGCACTGATTAGGAGGCATTGCTAAGACAACAATTGCTGATTTCTTATTAAACATTTTTTAAAGAAATAAATTAATATATGTGAATGGTTAAAAAAGTAAAGGAATAGTGAGAAAAGACTTAAAAAGACAGCAATGACTATTTCACCCATTTGTCCTCCCCAGGCCCTATTCCCAGAAGCAACCTCTTTAGCTCTTAGTAGTCTTTGTTCTGGCATTTCCCGCTATATTTCTAATTTATTATACTTATGATGCAGTTTATTATTTGTTAAATTTAGATATCATCTACTGATTTCCTGTTGAATTAGCTGAAATTTAACTTTTCACACTATCAGTACACCACCGCCACAATCCCTCTTCCTTTATTTTCCCAATAAAGTGCATCAATTTTGATTAAATTAGTAGTTAATGAATATATTATTTTCATAGTAAAGTTGTTTAGTGCTTAGTCAAGTGGTAGTCAAATATTATACTAAGATTAATTTCCTTTCTTATAAGTAAGAGTTCTTATTTTTTTCTTAAATAACTCCTTGTTTTTCATTTGCTTTATTTTTATCATTAACCCTTCCATCTTTTTTTAATATTCAAAAATAATATATCAAAGGCTTAGCAGTTATTTTTCCTTATACTCGAACACAGGTGATTATAACTTTTTTTTTCTCTTGAAGATGTTACTCCATCTTACCAGTCTCCTTCTACTCCAATAAGGAATTTTTAGCTTTCAAGATTGATGCAGAGCTGTCATACTGGGACATCTCTTTTCAACTTTCTTATATTAGATCTCTTCTTGATCCCATGTCTTTCACTTTTTTGATTTGCTGCCTTATTTTACTAAGACATTCTCTAGTAGCTTCCTAAGAAAGGGTGTTTGAGGAGTTAATTGTTTGAGCCTTTGCATATCATAAAATTTCTTTTTTTTTTTTCCTACCTACAGAGTTGATTAACTATTTGGCTGGATGAAGAATTCTAAGGTAGAAATTATTTCCTCCCAGAACTTTTACAGAATCATAATGCTGCTCACTTTAACAGACGAATTTGCTATCAAATAGCCTAATGTCATTCTGGATCCAAATCTGTTTTGTGATTTTTAAAATTTGTCTATTTCTTTCTTTCTTTTCTTTTCTTTCTTTCTCTTTCTTTCTTTCTTTTCTTTTTCTCTCTTTTTCTCTTTCTTTCTTTCTCTTTCTCTCTCTCTCTCTCTCCCTCCCTCCCTCCCTCTCTCTCTCTCTCTCTTTCTTTCTTTCTTTCCTTTTCTTTCTTCTTTCCTTTTTCTCCCAACCTCTTGTTCCTCCACAGTACTAGCTCTTCTAATGTTTTAGGATCTTCTCTTTAACTCAGTATTCTGAAATTTCATAATGCTGAGCCTTGGCATGGTTCTACTTATTCTTTATGCTGATCACTTAGTAAGCTCCTTTTTTCAGTATATAAAATGATACCTGTTATTTCTGGGAGGCTTTCCTATATTATCTCTATAACAGTTCTCTAATTTTAAATTTTATTCGCTTTTTTTCTTAAGCTACTATAGGATAAATTTTAGAACTTGTGGCTTCTCAAGTTTTATCTTTTCCTACTTTTCATCCATGTGTATTTTTTCTTTTTGTTCCATTCTTCCATATCCACTCTATATATTATACATACATATATACATACATATGTATATACATTATGTGTATATGTGTATGCATATATGTGTGTTTATATATGCATATGTGTACCTGCTGCATACATATATTTTTAATTTTAAAAGCTTAGAGGTATAATTGGCATGTTATAAACTGCACATAATTAAAGTGTACAATTTGATAAGTTTTGACTATGTACGCACCCATGAAACCAAACCTACAGTCAATATAATAAAATATTGTTTATCCCTGAAGGTTTCCACATAGCACTCCTTTCCTCACCTACCTGTCCCTCATGTCCCCAGACAACTAACATGATCTCTGACACTATAGATTACTTTGCATTTTCTAGAATTTTGTGTAAATGACATAATTTTATGTAAATGGTATATACTATTTTTGTCTTTTTTTGTTTACTCAGTATAATTATTTTTATATTCACTTGTATTATGTATATCAATAGTTCATTTCTGAGCTTCCCTTGTGGCGCAGTGGTTGAGAGTCCGCCTGCTGATGCAGGGGACACGGGTTCGTGCCCCGATCCGGGAAGATCCCACATGCCGCAGGGCGGCTGGACCCGTGAGCCATGGCCGCTGAGCCTGCGCGTCCGGAGCCTGTGCTCCGCAACGGGAGAGGCCACAACAGTGAGAGGACCGCATACCGCAAAAAAAAAAAAAAAAAAAAGTTCATTTCTTTTATTGCTGATTAGCATTCCATTATATAATGTATTTATTTCCTTTTGCTGCTATAACAAATTACCACAAATTTATTCTCTTACATTTTTGAAGGTCACAGTCCAAAATGAATTTCACCAAGGTAAAGTCAAATTGTTGGCAGGACTAGTGTATTTGGAGACTCTAAGAGGAGAATCCCTTTCCTTGCCTCTTGAGCTTCTAGGGACTGCCTGTTTTCCCACTTGTGGCCCCTTCCTCCATTTTCAAGGTGTGCAGTACAGTCCTGGCTGCTGTCACCATATGGTCTCCCCTTCTGTAGTCAAATTTCTCTTCTCCTCCAGTTTATAAGGACATTTGGGGTTATATTTATGGCCCACCCAGGTAATCCAGGAGAATTTCCTTACCTGAAGATCCTTAACTTAATCACAACTGCAGAGTCCTTTCTGCCATATAAAGTTACATTCACAGGTTAATGAGGAGAGAACTTGGATTAATCAGCCTGTCACATATGGATATACCAAAAATTGTTTATCCACTCACCTGCTGATGGTCATTTGAGGTGTTTCCAGTTTGGCGGTTATTACAAATAAAGGGACTATGAACATTGAGTATACGTTTTTGTGTGGATATATGTTTTCACTTCTCTGAAATATCGAGGAGTCAAATGACTGCATCATCCTATAGATGTATTTTTAACTTTTTAAGAAACTGTCAAACTGTTTTCCAACATGGTTCTGTCATTTTATATTTCCACTAGCAGTATATGAGAGTTCCAGTTCCTTCATAAATTCACCAACACTTTCCACTTTTAGCCATTCTAATAGGTGCTTAGTAGCAGTATCCCTTGGTGGTTTTAATTTGTGTTTCCCTAATGATTCATTATGTCAAACATTTTTTCATGTACTTATTTGCCCTCTACATACCTTCCTTAGTAAAGTATCACTTCAAATCTTTTCCCCATTTTAAAAATTGGGTTATTTGCATTTTTAGTTTGGAATATTCATATACATTCATATATATTGCATATACAAGTACTTTATTAGATATAAAATTTGCAAATATTTTCTCCCAGTCTGTGGCTTGTCTTTTCATCCCTTAACGGAATCTTTGGTTGAGGAAATGTTTTTCATTTTAATGAAGTAATATTTTTCAGTTGTTATCTTTTATGGGTCATGCTTTTGTATCATATCTAAAATATATTTGCCTAACTGAATGTCATAAATGTTTCCTTTTATGTTTCTTTCTAGAAGTTTTTATAGTTTTAGGTAGTAATTACATTTATTTCTATGATCCATTTTACATAAATGTGTTTTTTGGGTTTATTTTGCGGTACACGAGCCTCTCACTGTTGTGGCCTCTCCCATTGCGGAGCACAGGCTCAGGATGCGCAGGCTCTGTGGCCATGGCTCACGGGCCCAGCCGCTCCACGGCATGCGGGATCTTCCCAGACCAGGGCACGAACCCATGTCCACTGCATCGGCAGGCGGACTCTCAACCACTGCACCACCAGGGAAGCCCTACATAAATGTTTTATATGGTGTGATACATGGATCAAAGTTTGTTTTTCATCTGAATAACCAATTGTTCCAACACCATTTGTTGAAAATAATATCCGTTTTTCTCTGAATTGCTTTGGCAATTTGTCAAAAATCAGTTGTCCATATGTGCGTGGATCTATTACTGAGCTATTTCCATTCCATTGCTCTATTTGTCAACCTTTACATCAATTTCACAGTCTTGATTACTGTAGTTTTATAATAAATATTGAAATTCAGTTAACATTACTCCTCATTTGTTCTTTTTTTTCAATGTTCTTTTATCTATACTATGTTATTTGCATTTTCATATGAAACTTAGAATAAGTTCATTTCTACTTTATAAGCCTGTTGGAATTTTGATTAAATCTATAGACCAATTGGAGGAGAAATAGCATCATAACAATATTAATTCTTTTGACTTACAAAACGGTATATCTGTTTAATTCTTGTAATTTTTCATTCGTTATTGTGTTTGGGGTTTGTTGAACTTCTTATATATATGCATTTACAGTTTCTACAAATTCAGAAAAAAAATTTGGCCAGTAGTTTTTCAAGCATCCACTGTCCCCTTTTGTAGTCTCCAGTTACATATAAACTAGGCTAAATGAAGTTGTCCCGAAACTCAATTATGCTCTCTTTGTTTAAATTTTTCTTCTTCTTCTGTGTTTAATTTGGAATTGTTTCCATTACTACATGTTCAAATTCACTAATGTTTTATTTCTTCCATAAATATTATTAATCTTATTCAGTGTTTGTTTTTTCTTACACAATTTTGGCTCTATCTCTAGAAGTTCAATTTGGGTCCTTTTTATGATTTCATGTCTCTGCTTAACTTCATGAACATGTGGAATAAAATTATAATAACTATTTTAATGTCTTTATTTACTAATTCTGTCATATGTGTCAGTTCTGGGTTAATTTTGATTAATTAAATTATCTTGTCATTATGTTTCAAATTTTCCTGGTTTTTTGAATGCCTAATAACTTTTTAAAATTAGAAACCAGACACTGTCAATTTTACCTTGTTGAATGTGGGACATTTTTATATTACTACAAATATCGTTGAGCTTTTTTCTAGAAGGCAGTTAAATTACTTGGAACTACTTTCTTTTATGTCTTGCTTTTAAGTTTTGTGAGATGGGACCAGGGCAGTACTCAATCTAGTTATTTCTCACTATGGAGCAAGACTTTTGAATCTTGAGGGGTTTTAGTCTAGCTAGTGGGAACATGCACTATTCCCTGGAATGTATGAGTCCTGTGTACTGTAAGTTGTAATTCATTGGAGTAGTACCAGTTGCATATCCAGACAAGGTCCTGCATTGAGATCGGTTTTGGTGATGATTTTTTGAATATGACACCAAAAGCAAAGGCAACAAAAGTTATGGGTTTACATCAAACTAAAGAGCTTCTATACAGCAAAGGAAACCATCAACAAAATAAAAAGGCAACCTACCAAATGGAAGAAAATGTTTGCAAATCATTTATCTGATAAGGGTTTAATATTCAAAATATATAAAAAATTCATATAACTCAATAGCAAAAAAATCCAATTAAAAAAACGGGCAGAAGATCTAAATAGACATTTTTCCAAGAAAACATACAGATGGCTAACAGATCCATGAAAAGGTATTCAACATCGCTAGTCATCAGAGAAATGTAAATCAAAACCACAATGAGTTATCACCTAATACTTGTCAGAATGGCTGTTATCAAAAAGACAAGAAATAACAAGTTTTCGCAAGTATATGGAGAAAAAGGAAGCCTGTGCACTGTTGGTGGAAATGTAAATTAGTACAACCACTATAGAAAATAGTATGGAGGGCCCTCAAGACTTTAAAAATAGAACTACCACATGATCCAGCTATTTCCCTTCTGGGTACTTATCTGAAGAAAATGAAAACACTAACTAGAAAATACATATACACCCCTGTGTTCATTGCAGCATTATTTACAACAACCAAGATATAGAAACAAGCTAAAGGACCATCAATGGATAAATAGAATATTTTTCAGCGATAAAAAAGGAGATTTTTTCATTTGTGACAACATGGATGGACCTCGAAGGCACTATGCTAATTGAAATGTCAGACAAAGAAAGACAAATACCAAATTATCTCACTTATATGTGGAATCTTAAAAAAACAAACAAAAAAAGACCCAAACTCATAGATAGAACAGATTGGTGGTTGCCAGAGGCAGGGGCTGGGGAGAGTGAGCAAAATGGGTGAAGGGTATCAGAGGTAGAAACTTCCAAAAAAAAAAAAAGAGGTAGAAACTTCCTCTACTTATTTATCTTAATAAATAAGTCAGGAGGATGGAATGTGCAGCATAGTAACTACAGTTAACAGTACTGTATTTTATATTTGAAAGTTGCTAAGAGAGCAAATCTTAAAAGTTCTCATCACAAGAAAAATTTTCTATGTATGGTGACAGATGTGTATTAGTTTATTGTGGTGACCATTTAGCAATATACACAAATACTGAATCTATGTTGTACATCTAAAACTGATGTATGTCAATTACTCCTCAGTAAAAAAACAAAAAAGAAAGTCCTTCATTAGGTATGTAAATGCAACTTCACCCCTAAATTTTAGCCTATTAAACTTCAAACTCAACATGTGACTACATGTTATACTTGTTTGCCAGAAGTCAGGATAGGCCAGTTTAAACTTAATTTGAGGACTGTTTAAACCACATCAGAGGTCAGTGCTTATAGCCTAGATAATGAAAAGCTGTTGTTTGAAATGAGAAGTATCCAGGTTCTTATGAGTATTTTGTTAAGAGTTCCATTGCCTTGGGAAAAAGGTCCATGGGTACTTTTGCAGGTGTTTTGTATTTGCAGCAGTTTGGGGAATATTAGATTTATTTTTCATTTCACATACCTGATGTTGTTTTATTGGTTCAGGCTTTGCCCTACATCACAGCAGAACAAAAAGAAACTGCACTTTGAAAAGATCTATTCTTTATTAAAATATTTGTCATAAAACATAATTGCAGTTAACACAGAAATGTGACTTAACTGCCTTTTGTAATGTAACTGATAATGTAATTGTAATGACTTACTTGAACCATTGTTTATGCTTCTCCCTTATGAGTGCCAGGCAAAAAAGAGTAGAGAGCATTTGCAATAAACATATTTATTTTGAAGGAAAAGCAAAGGGATGGTAATTAGGCTTCTGGTATCAGCTGCCAACTTTGGTGCTTGCTGCCCCAAAGATTTATAAGGTAATATTTCTGAAGTTACTTCTCTAACTACCTTATGCATGTCCCAGTTAGTACATGTATAGTACTTACAAAACCACCAGTAAACATTCATGTTTATTCCTCTGGCCCTCTGATATCTTTTCTTTTTTTTTTTTTTTTTTGTGGTACGCGGGCCTCTCACTGCTGTGGCCTCTCCCGTTGCGGAGCACAGGCTCTGGACGCGCAGGCTCAGTGGCCATGGCTCACGGGCCCAGCCGCTCCGCGGCATGTGGGATCTTCCCGGACCGGGGCACGAACCCGCGTCCCCCTGCATCGGCAGGCGGACTCTCAACCACTGCGCCACCAGGGAAGCCCATCCTCTGATTTCTTTTTGCAATAACCCCCTATTTAGGATTTTCATCTCTTCTCCATAGGTAGTTGCCTTCTGACTCTGCTTCTGGGTGGTGAACCCTGTTCCAGATTTTCATAAAATGCCTCTCTTTTTTCCCTCCTTCCACACATCTCCATTAGAATTTAGCTGAACAATTGTCAGTTCTTTGGACTTACTCAGTGACTGATTCACAGATGCAGGAGAGTTAATGGAACTATACATTACTCTCTCTGATTACCATTTCCTCCTTCAAATAGGAGTTTTTAATATGAGAATGACACTTTAATGGGCAGCTTCTCTCACTGAGCCCATGACAGAAATTTTTCATTGACTGTGGCCAGGGATCTTGAGTCAAATCACAGACTGTTATTCTCATGACAGTGCACCAAGAAGCAACAATCAATCATTAAAAATCATTTTGCCATTTTTGGGCTTCCCTGGTGGTAGTGGTTAAGAATCCGCTTGCCAATGCAGGGGACATGGGTTCAGGCCCTGGTTCAGGAAGATACTACAAGCCACAGAGCAACTAAGCCCACATGTCACAACTGCTGAGCCCATGCACCACAACTACTGAAGCCTGCGTACCTAGAGCCTGTGCTCTGCAACAAGAGCAGCCACCGCAATGAGAAGCCTGTGCACTGCAATGAAGAGTAGCCTCCGCTCACCGCAATTAGAGAAAGCCTGCGTGCAGCAACGAAGACCCAGCCCAGCCAAAAAAGTAAACTAAATAAAATAAATAAATTTTTAAAAAGACCAGTAGGATATTAGAAATGAAAATCATTTTGCCATTTTTGCTTTGAAAAAAGATAATGATTATAAACATTTTGTGTTCCTACTATATGTTAAATAGTCTCTGTGGAGTTTTGTGTATATTATCTCTAATTCTCAACTGTACAAGGTAGATTATGATTTTCCATCACTCAGTTATAGAAATTAAAGCTCTGAAGGTTTAAGTAACAAGTTCAGATTATTCTTTATGAAGTCTAAAACAGCTCTACCTGACCCTGGAAAGCCCTCTTATTCCAATAAGCAAGCCAGTTTATCTTAAAGGAATGACCAATGGCAAGCAAAGCCTGCAGATATTTGAGCAGATGGCTTTGTGGCAATTATGAAATCATGCTGGCTAGGGCTGACCCTAACAGAAGAGTTTCACCACTGATTTTAAATGCATGAGCAAACTGTGCTTTTGCTGTATGCCTCAGATTATCAGTCCCTCTCCTAAATTAATTTGATCTTTAGAGGAAGGAATTACCTTCCTTTGAATTCCAGAATAATATGACACTGTTTTTTTTTCAAATATTCATTAAGGAAATATTAACAGATTATTTTGCTAGTTGTTATATTTCTGAATTAACTTGCATAGTTTTGTTTGTCAGTCTTTCTATAAAAGAAGGTGTCATATGAATCCTCTTTATAATTCTCAGCATCAGTGGTGCTTCACACATAGGATATGTTTAAGAAATATTTTTAAATGACTCATTAAATGCATGATGTAGAATCTTTCCTCAAGGCTCTTACAGCTCAACTGGTGGACTAAAATATGCTTGTATCAGTAAAGAACGACTGATAACTGGAATTTGTTCAACAGTCAGTAATGCAACTTATTAAGTGCATTTGTCAAGAGGATGGGAAACCTTGATGGGTTGGCATAATTAGGAAAGTCGTCATTCCCATTAAATTTAAATTTGTGAATATCTTAGGGTTCTCCCATTGTCTAGATGAGGAAACTGTGACCTATAGAGATTAAATAACTTCCCATAAATCATCCTGTTAGTTAATAGCAGAACACAGACTCATCAGGTAGTCCATGTACAAATCTTAATTAATTGATACCCATTTTAGGATTTGTCTTAGAATTCTGTTTAGTGCTGCCATAACAAAAAGCACAGACCGGATGACTTAACAAAAATTGATTTTTTTTCTGGAGGCTGTAAATCCAAGATCGTGTCACCAGTTTGGTTTCTCCTTAGGCCTCTCTCTTTGGCTTGCAGGTGGCCATCATCTTGCTGTGTTGTCACATGGCCTCTTTCTCCGTGTGCATGCATCCTTAGGTTCTCTTTCTCTTCTTATAAGTACATTAGTTATATTGGATTAGATCCTGCTGCATATGATCTAATTTAACCTTAATTGCCCCTTTAAAGGCCCTATTTCCAAAGACAGTCACATTGTGGGTTAGGACTTCCTAAATGAATCTTAGGAGACACAGTGCAGTCCATATGAGGGTTCAAGTCTGTGCTTTCTGTGCACATGTCCTTGTATTGCTTTCATATTCTTGAGGCAAACATATTCTTTACTCATGAATTTATTTTCTTCCAATCTCCTGTCACCTTCTTACTGATAACTATATTTTCTATATTTTCTTCATGTTCTCTAATATAAGTTACAGAAAGAAAGAGATGAAGCCAATTGTCCTAACCCATCTCTCAAAGGAAGAAGATACCATAGGTCTGAGAAGAAAGGAGATTATCTTTTCAAAGTTTAAGGGCCTACTTTTGGTACATTTAGCCATGACCAGGACAGTCCCTTCTAAAGGACTGCCTTTATAGTTGGGGTTGAGGTATATTAGTTTGTAATGTTACTTAGAAGAGGTGGCCGTGTAGAAACTGTAATTAATCTCTGCAGTTCATTGTATTTTAATTACATCCTTTTGTATAGTTTCAACTAATAGTAGATGTTTCTATCTCATGTGGGTCCACATAGCTCCAGGTCCTGGAGCCAATAATCCAATAAGCTGAAGAGAAGAGATTTTAATTTCATTTCTTCTTCCATACAGAATGAGTCTATTGGCAAACTTAATCCTATCTCTGCATGTCTGGCCTCTGTTTGCTTTGAGGATCATCCAGAAGCACAAAGGTTGGACCTACTCTTTGGGTTTGATAACCTTACTGGTTCAACAGCACACCGTTTGCTAATACTTTCAGCAGTTTCTTCAGTAATTCTAAAACATCATTGCCTTTGGTCTAAAAAGGCCCATCTCTCTTAATCTCTCTTTTTCATGCCTTCAAGGCCATCATTTAGAGACAGCACAGTCTTTGTATTGATGCTCTTTCCTGTTGAGATCCTGAATTCTGTAAGTATTAAATGCCACCTGAGTGGGCAACAAATCTTGGTGACAAAGAATTGGTGTCCAGAAGTGCTGAGAGCACTCTCTCTGCCTCCTCACTGTGAATACGAATATTAATGACAGATAGCTCTGTAGGTTTTATAGAGTAAGCCAGGAGAATCTATGTCCTGTGACTTTTCTGTAATAATTAAAGGTTAGCTCTGACATCAGTTCTGAATGATCTCTGTATCAAAGTTTATATCAAGAACCTCAATAAAAATGAATCTAATTTAAAATAAAATTATACATTTTGTGGAAGTGCAACTGGCAAAATTCAATTTTCTTTATTCTTACCTAATTTTGAAATAGTGGAGCATGGCTTTTCATATAACTTAGGGTTCAAAAAAGCACAAAGTTCTACAATCATGGTATAGGTAACTTAAAACCCTATCAATTTACAGGGTCCACATTCACAGAAGCAAATATTGTAAAATAAGGCCTCATGTATTTTTCTATTCTAAATCAGATAAGTAATGACATGAATCTCTGTGTGTGTGTGTGTGTGTGTGTGTGTGTGTGTGTGTTGGAAGTGTGGAGGTGAGGAGTGAGAATAGAGGTGGCAAAAGAAGCAGAAGCTGAATTCTGAAATACTTATCAGATTTCAGAAGGGAATCTAGGAAATCATTCAAATCTGTCCTTTCTGGAAACATTTGAATGTCAAAGAAACTATAACGTTTATCTTTGGTATTTTTTAATTTTCAATTTCTTCCTTCACTTCTTCCACCTCCGTCTCCTCCTTTAAATTTTTTTTCCAGTCTGAGAGCTCTGAGGCTAGCAGGTAAACATAAAGCTGATTTTTAAATACTTTATGATTTTTAAAATAGGAAGCAACAACACACTGCCAATGACCAACTTTTTTCTACTTTTGTTATAATACCTTTGGCAATCTTTAGGATACTCCTCCAATTTTAGCTCTCATTTTCAACATGGTCTGATTTTGTTTAACAATACCAAATGATGTACTCAACAGAATCTCTCTCTAACTTTATCCCCATGTTTTCTACTCCATCCCTGTGTAAGGAAAACATCTTTTTCCATTTTCTCTTCAAAGAGTATTGACTACTTTCTGGTTTACTGTTATTTTCTAAATTGAAATTCTCCCTGCTTGGTGTATCATTGAACCATCATATGGGACTTATCCTTGGATACTCAAACAAATTTCGGTTCTACTTCTTGTATCCTGCTGATTGCCCAAAGAGGAGATGAAGCTGAGCAGGTGAATGCCTTCTCATCTTTTCTCTCCCTCTGTACTCAGACTACTCTTTGATGTGAGGATTCAATCTGTTCTTGGATGAAAATTAAATTGACCTATTTAGAACAGCATATGCACTAAGAATGATTAACCCCTTAAATATGGATTGCTAGCCTATTTGTCCTCTCATGATGAAGAATCAGACCTGGATAAATGAGGTTAAATAAGTGTTCTTTTTATAAAAGAGGTTACTGCACATTTATAAAACATCGTCAGTGGATGCATTTTCCTTTTAATTCAAGCGTAAATCTTTAACAGTACTTTTTATACTATTTCAATTACTTTTTAAACAAATACTGATTGGTTTCATACAATGCACCAGACATTGTTCTAAATCCAACAGTAAACAAAACAGGTAAAAATTTTGATTCTTAGCGAGTTAATATTCTGATGGTAGAGAGAGACAATATAAGAGAAAATATATTTGCATAATGTATCAGACAAATGGTGACTGGTACCAAAGACATAAAATTAAAGCAGGAAAAGCGACTGTAAAGTGGCACAGTAATAGTTGAAATTTTAGATAGGTTGGCTAATTCACTTTGAGCATTTATATTCATATCGTAAACATTATGTTTTTGTATGTGTTGTTTTATGGAAATAAGAGCAGTACATGTTTATTATAGAATATTTGGGAAAATGTAAAAATATATAAAAGATAACATAAAAATTATTAAATACTACCTAGATTTTACAACTTTTATCATACTGGTTTATTTCCTTCCAGTTGTTTTTCTGAGTTCTAAGTCTAAAGATATATACATATAAACATATGCATACATTTATACTTGTATACATGTATACAGACACAGACACAGGTGTAAGGATTTGTTGAAAAGTCATTACTACTCACTATTGATGGTTATATAGTATTGGGTTGGTCAAAAATTTGTTGGATTTTAAGAAAAAATAAAAGACACTTTTTATTTACACCAAGAATTTTATTGAACAATGTATTTAGTAACCAAACAAACTTTTTGGCCAAACCAATATATTGGGCAAGAATTTAATTTTAGGACCAAATTGTTCTGGTACAAATCTAGGTTCTGTTACTAACTAATATTGTGACCTTGAACAAGTTATCGATGTTTGTTGATTAATCAGATCTGTAAAATGGAATAATTATAACACCTGGCTCACAGTGTCATAAGGATTAAAGTATTATACAAACAGACACACATTCATGCCCACACACACGAAGTCTATAGAACAGTACATAGCTTACAGAGCTATATTAAAATTAGTTATTAATAGAAATTAATATAAACTTGTTGGTGAAAGTGTTTATGCAGATAAGAAGATGAAAGAACAAGCATTCTACTTTAACAAGTCTTAGTAATTAAGGAACAAGCCCCAAATAATTTTCCAGGAAAGATGACTGTATCCAACTGACCAGAAGTCTTTGATTTCCTGACTTCTTTCCTTTCCAGGACTTATTGTTACTTTAATTTTCTCTGCAGGTTTAAATCATACTGGTAGGTAACACTTCCACACCTACCCCACAAAGTAAAATATACAAATGGTGTTAATCTTACTAGGTTCTGAGGTCTTATTTGCTTCCAGGTTCGCAGCTATGTCATAGGTGCTTGTGTTTGCCAGATCTTACAAACCTGTGTGATTTAAAGCAGCATTAAATGAGGATATACTGTAGAATGTCTAAAGATCCATACTCCTTTTAGCCTCTTCTCTATTTCTGGAATCAATCTTTTTTGTGGGAGAGAGGGACTTTTTCATCAAATAATAGTTATTCTTTCTTATTTCTGTTGCAGAGTGGCAAAGAAACAGTTAAGGCATCTTACTTGATGCCTCAAATCTTATTTGAGGTGATAAACATCACATGATTTGCTATGGCAGTGGCAAAGGGAAATGCTTCTCAGTCCTGCATAGGAGGCCTTAGTAGTGAAAGGATCCATAACTAGGATGTACGGTAAATTACCGTAGACCCATTTTACTTTAATGCTTTTGTCTGTTTCTGGAGTCAGTCTTTGTAATTAATATCTTAAAGATCAAGAAACTTGGTCATAGGAAAAACAAATAACATTCAAGTAGAACCAGAGAAAAGGTGAGTAATAATCATTTTTACATTTTAATTATATACTTTATTCAGGAAGGCTTTTGAAATTAAATATTACATTAAAATTTTAGTATGGATAAAAATTTTAGATTCCTATTCCCTAAAAGTATAAAGATATTCCTATTCCCTTTTTTACTCAGGGATACAGTTTATACACATGCCTAGAAATTCATTCATCTCCAAATAATAAGTTCTTAATAAATACATGGCATTTGGTGGAGAAATTAATGTTAAAATTATTAATGAAGTAAGTGGATTATTGGTGGCTGCAACAAGTCATGTGATTGGTCACTGATGCTGATGTGCATCAGTTATTTTAGTAGTGATTTGTGGATTGAAGAGCTAGCAGTGAAGTTCATCCTTTATTCAACTATATATAGCTAATATATCATAGTATGAACTTTTTAAGTGTGTTGTTAAGGGACTTGTTATTGAATTATATTGTAGATATTGAAATTTGTCCCTTTTAGAGCCATGCAAAGCAAGGACTATGTGTATCATCATTGATGGAATGGACGAGACAAAAAGCCTTGTTTTTCTTGGCTGTTGCTCAGTGAGGAGGGAAACAAAAAACCTACTTTAAAAACTCATAGATCCACTCTAGATTTACATAAATCACAATAAACACAATGTATACAGCAAACCACAGTGATCAAGAATTGGCAAAATTAAAAGATGCCCAAGGGCTTCAGATATTGAAATTATCAAATGTAGAATATTATTATTTAGGTATAAATAAAAGAAATGGATGAAAAATATCAGTACAGAGACCATAAATGTAGAGAACAGGTTTGAAAAGGAACCACACAAGCCTCTTGATTTATAAACATATAAGTGCTGTCATAAAAAGCTAACTGTTAAACTACAAAATTGACATGTATGAAGACAACTAATAAATTGGAATATATGAAGATAATTACAAAATATAACGGAAAGGAATGAGTTAGAAACTATAACGAATAGGCTAAGATATGGAGACTAGAATGAAAAATTTTAACATACGTCTAATTGGAAATCTGGAAAAAGAGAATAGGGAGAACTAGGGAAGCTTCCAGAATTATTGAAAGTCACCAGTCCTTAATAACAGGAAGTCCAATGAATACCAAACATATAAATTAAAATAAATATACATCTGGATACATTGTAGTAAAACTGCAGAATATGAAAAAAGAGAGGCTGTGGAAAGCATCCAGAAAAAGAAATGATTACCTACCAATGAACAGGAGAGAGCTGACTTCTCAAGAACAATGGAAACCATCAGACGGTGGTACAGTGTCTTCAAACTAAAGAAAGAATTGTCAATGCTGAATTTTACACTCTGTGATAAAACCATCTTTCAAAATGAGCTGTGAAATAAAGATATTTGCAGAGAATCAAAATCAGAAGAAAAATACCCAGACTGAAGACCTGAGATACAAGACAAAATTCAAAATAAAAATAAAAAAATGAAACGTGGATAAATGTAAACAAACAATAATAATCTGTAATATCTTGGGTTCGAAAATAAATCGAAATAAAAACTAATGGACAACAATGCCATTTGAAGAAGCCAGACATATCAATTCACAAGCAACTCTGGACCAAGACAAGCCTCCCCTCTCATGCAGTATTAGGATATAAGGTGCTTGGCAACTTTGGTATTATTCTAACTCTTTGAGGCACCTGCTGAAACTCTGAGACAAAAAGGAAGTCCCATGTGATATATAGTTTACATGAAAACCAAACCAAACCAAGAAATGATAAGGAATGCAGGGAACGAAAAGAGCAGTGTGGAAAAGAGTGACATTCTCTGAATGTTGTCGAAGAAAGTATCTTAGCAGATAACAGAATGATAGACAGCTCTCCCTTGAAAGGTGTGGAAAAAGAGCTACTAAAAATATCCTAAGGAAGGAAAAATGTGAAAAGAAATAGGAGAAGATGGCCTTGGTTGAAGTGAAAAAAAGACAAAAGATACAGACAAACCACATGAAAATTATAAAACTGCTTTTAAAGTTTGGATTCCCCCCCGCCCCCCCCCCACTCAAATTTCAAGCCATTAGACTGTTTTAAACAGAAGAGAGGCATGATCTAATTTCCATTTGTAAATCCCTTAGCCTGATCCTTGGGAAAGAACTAGGTGATGAATTGGTTTCAGGAGAAAGGGAAAAGGAGGAATCAAGGAAACCTGGGAAATGTGCCTTGAGCAGTTGGATGTATTGGTGGGGTCTCTTTACATTAAAAGATTTTTAGTTAATTCTGTTTAAACTCTACCCCATGTAGCTCATTAAGAGGTTCTTAATATTCACAATTTCTGAGCTATTCTGCCTTCTAGGAGCTGATAGGCATGATTTCTTGTTGGTTTCTCCATGCACCTTCAGCTTTTCACTAATTTCCGAAGTCAGTCGTCAATCGCCTACCTGCTTTTCCAGATTCCACAGTTATAGGACATCTACTGTAATTGTTATTGGAAGCAAAACACTCAGAAATGCCTGGCCCAAAGTATGTGCTATGTAAATGTTAGTTATTGTTTTGCTATATTTTACTACTTATTTTTGTGGGTTATCTTTTGGAATATTTTACTGTCGTTTCCTTGCCAGTTGTGATAGGGATAGAAATAAAACATGAGTCAATGTCCATATGTAATCTGAAGTCTGAATTTTGTATTATTTGTTTTTTCTAATTCAGGCTGAATCCTGGTACATGATTCAGGATCATTCTCTTTTTTCAATGTAATTCTTCTTCTAAAGGCAACCTGAGGTTGTGTAAACTGAAGCTTAACATGTTAGCAACCAGAATTTAATAATCTAAACAAATTCACAGTAGGGTGACCCATTATTTAAATTACTGTCAGCTCCTGAAGCTTACAATCCACTCCCCTAACTTGAGGTTATTATCAGGAGCTTTTTAGCACATGATTATGGAAGGTCCATAAGACACCACACCAGAGTAACAGATCCTTGCTGTTCCCTCTTCCTAGGATGTTCTCTCAGAGCTCGCATGGTTGGTTTGACTTCCTCTTATCATTCAGGCCTATCCGTACCTTCAATAGGCTTTTACCTGCTCTGAACACCCTTTCTAAATAGCACTCGTGTACCCTACTTTCCATCCCATCATCATGTTTTGTTTTCCTTAGCCGTCTAGAATTATTCGTGCAGTACTGACTTTCTATTAACTGTCTCATCCCCCTTGAAAGTTCTAAGGAACCATGTCAGTCGTTCATTAGTACATAGAACAGTACCTGACACATAGTAGGATCATAATAAATGTTTTTTGATGAAAGAAGTATTTGCTTGGCTGCTATATGAAGCTGGTAAAGCCTCATTCCTAAAGTATCTCCACCTCCACCCTCCATTTTTGTGAGTCTGATATAGAATATTGCCAACAATGTACAAAGAATAACTTGTCCAAAGCTCTCCTCATCAGGGATTATGGGCAGGGCTATTTCCCACAGAGGGTGATTGTCAGCTATGATTGAGAAGTTAATAGTAACTCTCCAGTAGAATGGAGAATGGGTATTTTAATTTTAGAAAGAAGCATAGGATGGATCTATGCATAAACACTTTTTTTTAAAACTTCTTGGAAAAATACCCTTGATAGCAGGAAAAACCTTAATTGTGTTCTTTGTTTCTCAAACTGGGTTTTGAGGATACCGCATTTTTATTGATAAATAGATTCACTCTATATTATCATAATCTTTAAATTTTAGCCAATTTGGGTAATAATTTAGCCTATATACATGTGTATACATACATACATATCAACCTGTACAGTATATATTGTGCAGTGAGCTTTCTGGGCTTAGCAGTTTTATTAGAAATTCATCAGTAAGTTGCTCAAAGAAGGGTAAAAATCATAAACTATGTCAGTGTATATTTCCCAAGTTAGAGGTTCCAAGACAGTAATTTGGACACTACTGACATTATAATAATAATAGCAATCGTGTCCATATAATGAATATATGGCCTTATAGTTTTCAAAGCAATGGTCTCTTCATAACTGGTAGCCAAACTGACACCCTCACAATCCAGTCTGCTGGGATTCCTGGAGATGAGAATGTAATTAGCAAGAACGATCTCTAACACCCTGTACTTGGCTCCTCTACTCGTCTTCCTTCCTCCTTCCTCCACCACCCACTCTGATAATCTCTCAGCTACAAAGAAGTATGAACTCCTACCTTATAAAATTTAATAAAAATGGGTGTTATTTCTTAAAGAAGAAACAGTTGTAGAAACAGGCTGGTTGTCCCCAAACGCTCCTCTACTGTGGAGTTAATCATCCTGTCTCAGAAATTACATAAATATTCTCTCAAAGCCCACCCTGTCTCTGGTAACAAGCTTATAACATTTATGAACCTCGTCTCGTAAACCCGTTTCTGCCTCCTTGATGATTCTCCAAGGTAATGCAGTAATTGTGCTGCTTATATAATTAGAAGTATGTGTTACTCAAGCTGGGAGATTGCCTTCTTTAGTTGTGAAAACACTGGCATTATTTGAAAAGAAGTCAAAGAATTGCAGCGTCTGAGCCTAACTATTTTTGTCAAAATAGCTTGCCTGCAGTGGTGAATCCGTATAGGGAAATTGGATTTATCCAAATCTGTGATATCCTGGACTTTGAGTAAACATATGCCTGACCTGAGGTATTTGTAAATGTCACTATTACTGTGATATTCAGTACTAAGTAGAAAAGAGGTATACACTTACAATTAGATTGTGGCATTTTTAGATGAAGTTCAGTCTGTATCCACATTTTCCAAAGTGTGGTCCCAGAAATTCTATTAAATATCCAAAGAAAAAGGAGTTAGTAATCAAATGAGGTAGGAATTTGTTTCTTAATATATTTACTATCCCCTAATCACCTCCAAGATAGATATTAATAGTGAAAATTAGCATGCTAAAGACATATATAAGTTAGTTTTACCAAACTCTGGCCAAATATGTTTTAAACAGACTTGTTTTCAACCAATATATACTAACACACTATAAAAGAATTCCATAAGACATGCTCTGAGAACTTCTAACCAAAGAGTGGGTCATTAAAACTACATATTCTATCATGTTTAATTGTGAATTTAGTTGTGAGAATCTTGACTTATTCTCACTTTTGATGATACAATGCCTTATGGACATTTCACAATCACATGTTAGACTGTTCCTGATAATTAAACTCAAGTTAGAGTAGTAGATTGGCTGTTTTAGGAAATGACAGCAATTTATATAAAGGGTTACCCCATCCTAAATGAGTTTAGACTATAAAATTGTGACATATAACATGTCAAACAATATTTTCATAATTATTTCAGGTTGCCTTTAGAGAATAACTACATTGAAAACAGAAACATCCTAAAACAAGTGCCAGGATTCAGCCTGAACTAGAAGAGAAAAAATACAATACTCAGACTCTTTATTAAATATGTATATTGACTAATATTTGCTTATGTCTAATCCCATCAAAACTGGCAAGGAAGTGGAAGAAATAATAAGATATAACAGAACAACAACAATAGCTAACCCTTATATAGCATATATTTTGTGCCAGGCATTGTTCTCAGTGCTTTACATACAATAATAATTGATAATAGATGCCCTCACAGTTTTGGAATCTGGAAAAAGCAGATAAGCAAGTAGTAGCTAACTTTAGACATGATAGGTGAAAAGCTGAGAATACATGGAGAAGCCAACAAAAACCATGCCTATCAGACCTCAGAACAGCTCAGAAATTGTAAATATCAGGAACCTCTGAATGGGCTACCTGGAGTAGAGCTTAAACAGAATTAACTGAAAATCTTTTAAAAAGTAAAGAGAACACTTCAATGCATCCAAATGCTCAAGGCACAACTCCAAATTTTCCTTCTTCTTTTCCCTTTCTCCTTAAACCAATTTATCACTTAGTCATTCAACTCTACTCCCAACACATGCCAGATCTTTCTTTTTTTCCTTTCTGTCCTGCATTCTTTGTAATTTGTTTAAATCCAATACCCCAGATCTCGCTATAGCTGTATCTAATCTACTGTATAACTTCATTGAGTTTTATATTTTAATAAATATATTTTTCATTAATTTTTTTCATGTCTCAAACCCAAATTTTATGAATATTCCTTGTTTGTTCATCTTTTCAATTCTGTATTTTATTTTTAAACATTTTATCGTCAGTTACTTTATTATATGTGTTATGTGTTATTATTTAAGTATATAAAACTCTGAAAAATCTAAACCTGTGTTTTTTTTCTCCTGATTTTCATTTTCTTCTTTCTTTGAGTGATCTTTATGTGTCATATTTGCCAGATCTTAATCATCTTGATCGGTGGGAGTACTAGTGATCTCAGAGAGGCAACAGTGAGTGGTGGCATGAAGTGAGATCTTAATTCCCTGCCCAGGAATTGAACCTGGGTAGCCTGGATGAAAAGCAGGAATCTTAGCCACCACACCCCTTGGCTCTTGCCCCAGTGAAAAATGCATTTCTCACAGAGGCAAAAACTGTAAAAACAGGTACAAAGTTTATTGTTAGAGACATAGCACAACAAGTGGGAGAGCACATAGAGAAACAGTTTGTTTAGTTAAGATGGAAGCAAGGCAGAGATGCACACCTGGAGAGAAAGGGTGTGGGCGTACTCCCCAATGAGGAGTGCAGTAAAGAGGCGGTTGAATCATTTATATAGGGCAGTTCTTCCAGGTCTTTGTTTACCTTTGGCCAATTATCTGATTTCTTTTTCCGCACCTGATCTGCCCTAGGACCCTGCCCAACATGCGTGTGCAACTTTTTGCCAAGATGGATTTCAGCCCAGAGACCTATGGGACGGCCTTGGTATCACATATTATGGGGTGGTGCCCCCTCCTTTTGACCCCCAAGGAGCCTTTCTGTGTATGTGCAGTGTTTCCCTTGTCCCAAGGATGGGAAATATATGACCTCTTGATCTTTTACTCAGACAAGGTTTATCCCCTTTCTGTTCCTGCCGTGACTGTTATCATAAGGTGTCCGCAGGAAGCAAAGCTATTTACCCTGTTCCTGTTGTTACTTCCATTTCGGAGAGCAAACAGGTGGCTGATTTTAAATGTCTAACCTGGAGCCCATCTACCTCCTGTCTCAGGAAATGTAAACAGGAGACTAGTTGTAAGTGTCCAGCCTGAAGCCTACTTTTTCCTGCCCCATGAAATGTAAATGGGAGGCCAGTTGTAAATGCCTAGCTTGGGGCCCTTCTATCTCCTGCCTCACTAGGGCTTAAACCAGGGATGCTTTTCTCCAGAGAAAATTTGTGTTTTCCTTTGCTGGGAGCCAGGGGACAATGTGCCTGGGACCACTTTTTCCTGATTTAAATGCCCAATCTTAACATGAAAATCGCAGTTTTAGCTCCATACTTTGGAGTGGCCAAAGGTCTAGTTTCCTGGGTAACACAGGCTTTTACAAGCTTACCACTCAGTACCTCTGTTCTGGTTTCAGATCATGATTATTTCTTTGTTTAGTTTTTGTTTAATTTGTTTTGTTATGCTAGTTTTTTGAGAGTTTCATTACTTCCAACAGTCTAAGAAATACATCAAAATATGTTTTAACCAGAATCAGGTAGTTCTTTAGCAAAAGAATTCTTTAAAATGTCAAGTCTTTTATTATGCAAAAAGAGGAATATTTTATATATAACATTTTATTATTTTTCCTGAAGTGACTATAAGTATCTTATGGATAACGCCAGTGTTGCATATGCTTATTGTCTTGGCTTTAGCACAGAATTTCACACAAAATAGTTGACTGCAAAGTCAACAATAAATGCATTAATAAAGGTCTATTTGAAATCTCTTAACAATAGCCTTTAACATATGTAATAATAGGTAAAATTTACTAAGCATTTAAATATGACAAGCTGTGTTCTAAGTATATTGCATGTATCTAATTTAAGCCTCCATAATACATGCATGACTAGCTACTAATTGTTTTCTCATTTTACAGATTAGAAAACAGACTGAGAGAGCTAAATGAATTGTTTAAAATCAAACCTTATAAGTCATCCCATTATGACCAATTTTTAATACTGGTTATTGAACCACTTGAAGTCACTGCTAATGACCCATATTGAGAGAATGCCAGCAACTACACAAGGGGGAGGGGGCTTTAAGCAAATATCAATCAATCAATCAATCAACAAAGTTTACCCAAATAGAGTAATGTTGGGTATTCTGTACGATGTTAACACTTGCAAGAAATATTGGGGAGGGCTTCCCTGGTGGCGCAGTGGTTGGGGGTCTGCCTGCCCATGCAGGGGACACGGGTTCGTGCCCCTGTCCGGGAGGATCCCACATGCTGCGGAGCGGCTGGGTCCGTGAGCCGTGGCCGCTGAGCCTGCGCGTCTGGAGCCTGTGCTCCACAATGGGAGAGGCCACAGCAGTGAGAGGCCCGCGTACCGCAAAAAAAAAAAAAAAAAAAGAAATATTGGGGAACATTTTATACTTGAGAAAATCTAAATGTCAAGGCAAACCTAGAGGTGTTCATGTGTGCAGAATAAAAATTCAGTGCTTAGAGGTGAAGCCTGCAGAATTTCTTCCTAAGCCATGCATCCTTAAGACAACTTTGATATGTTAATTTATAAATTCACATATTTTAATTTCTTTTCTACTCCATAGCAACAAGATCAAGCCAGTGTCACAGAGATATCAGTAACTACTCCAAATGTGATTTTTTCCCCTCTTTATTAGTGAAAAAGTGTAGAAACAAAATGGTACAGCGAGGAATAAGAACATGTGCTGAGACTGCCTGGATTAAAATCCCAGCTCTACCATTTACCCTGTGGTGTTAGGCTAACTCACCACCTCACTTTCCTCCTGAATGTAATGTGAACGTTAAAAGTTTTTATCTCAGGGCTTCCCTGGTGGCGCAGTGGTTGAGAGTCCGCCTGCCAATGCAGGGGACATGGGTTCATGCCCCGGTCCAGGAAGGTCCCACATGCCGCGGAGCGGCTGGGCCCGTGAGCCATGGCTGCTGAGCCTACGCGTCCGGAGCCTGTGCTCCGCAACGGGAGAGGCCACAACAGTGAGAGGCCCGCGTACCACCCCCCCCCCAAAAAAAGAAGTTTCTATTTCAAAAGGATTTTGTAAAGTTGTCGAGTGAATAGAGCTGAGTGCCTGACTGACTGAATGAATGAATAAATGATTCCAGGGTCTGACACAGCCAAGCGACCCTCTCATGTGCAAAACGGGCACTCTTTGCAAATTGATAGGTATAGATACAAATTTTTAGAAGCTTAGGAACTTTGATTAACCTTTGAAAAGAATTTTAATTCCTATGAAAAGTCTTGCTTTATAATCATGAATATGTATTAAGTACCACATGTTTGCTAATTTTGTCTAAAAGTTGAGTATCTCAAATTACATTTTATAGTTCTTTATCTTTTCATTATGCATACTGAAAAGGTATTATTTTTCATCTTAAATAAAAGACTGAGGAATATTGAAATTCTAATTCTGTATGTACTCTGCAAAATTTTAAAATTTAAAAGAGGTTTATGGTAAACTTGATGTATTTTTGAAATATTATAATTAAAAGGCACTGTGAACCTCTGCTGCCTAACTCAAGAAGGATGTACTGAGCTGTCTTAGGAAGTTCAGTACAATATGTGTGTAATGGTCCGAACTGAGAGGTAACACTTGAGAGCCGATATAAAAGTTAAATAAGAGGGGCTTCCCTGGTGGCACAGTGGTTGAGAGTCCGCCTGCCGATGCAGGGGACACGGGTTCGTGCCCCGGTCCGGGAAGATCCCACATGCCGCGTAGCGGCTGGGCCCGTGAGCCATGGCCGCTGAGCCTGCGTGTCCGGAGCCTGTGCTCCGCAACGGGAGAGGGCACAACAGTGAGAGGCCCACATACCGCAAAAAAAAAAAAAAAAGAAAAAAAAAAAGTTAAATAAGAAAGCAGTCAGTAATCAATAAACCACTCACTGTCCTACCTTCACGTGGTTTTGCCTTTTATTAAGTTTCTCCAAACAGAAGCCATAGGATGTAATTTTGTGGTTGGAAGAGAATAGTGTGCCAAACTCTTAGAATATCACTAAGAGGGTCTTTCTTTCCTCTTAGTGAAGTTTTACAGAAATATGCACTCAAATTAGACCTCAAGTGTTTCTTTTGTGTAGTATGGATGTTAATGTCTCGGTAATTCAAAAAGGAATGTTTTCATATTTATAAGCAAGGTGAATTATAGGTGAAAGAGAAAGACAGAAGTGAGAGACACATTTAGGAGGTTATTACAGTAAGGTGATGAAAGTGCTGATAAAGAGATCCCAAGTCCTACTGCAGAATTACCTTTATCTTGAATTTTGTAGGAATTAGCATTATATTGAGAGAGAGAGGGAGAGCGAAACTGAATTAATTGAAGAAAATTATGTGATTTGTAGTCACTATTTAAATTTTAAAATGATTTAATTATTTTGGTCTGGGCTCAAGACTGAGCTCTATTACTCATTAGCTGAATAACCTTGGATAATGACTCTCCCTCATTCTTAAGACAGGAATAATGATACTCAGCTGAATGGATTATTTTGCAATTGTATACTTCTGAGAATGCACTTGGCTTGAAAAACTGAATGAGAATTTTAGAAGTCATAAATCAGAGAACTTTTGAGATTATCTGATTCTGGCATTATTATAATTGTGGAGAAACAAGCTCAGAGAAGTTATACTGCTTGCTTGGATCATAACAGAGACTAGAACCCAGGCCTTCTGACTAACAATTGCTTTTTTTTAAAATCACATAATACCTATAAAACCCATTCTTTAGACATTTCATTATATATTATGTATCCTTACAACATTACACTGCTTCCTAAAAGCTCTCTTTCTTCAAAATTAGTTATCTTTCCAGCGGATTTAGAATTGTAAATAAGTTTAGGTTTAGGAAGTCGGAAAACACACAAAAGTTTATGGAGTTAGAATGCTATTATGATAACTTTGACCAAATAACAAAATTGGTCAAAACTCTAAATCTCTCCTTAAAAACAGTATTGGGAATTTCCTGGCAGTCCAGTGGTTAGGACTCCATGCTTTCACAGCTGAAGGTCCAGGTTCAATCCCTGTTCAGGGAACTAAGATCCCACAAGCTGAGTGATGCGTAAAAAAAAACAGTATTGATTAATGTCTTCAGTAATAGGAGCTGGGTTGAAAAACAATTAATAGATTTCTGTAGATTTTCACAATTTTCTACAGTGTCAGTCTCATAGATAGAAACCAATACATAAACAGACATACAGTAAATAATGTTTCACCAGAGGCCCTTTTCCCAGTCTTCCAAGGCTCCTGGGAACAACATCATTTCATGGGAAAACTGTGTAATTTGGGACCAAATCTGTAGACTTGGTTAAACTCAATGTTTGAATTTTGTATTCAGCTAGGCTGTATGTGCATATGTGTGAGTGATCCTCATTACAAACTTGTATGGAAGAAATATTGTTGCACTTTCTTCGCAGATGAAAAACGTAAGACTTGAGGATCTGTTTACTCATCCACAGTCCCAAAATGGCAGCACCAGGTGCATCTTTGTGCCCCTTTTATAGTGATACCTTCCTCAAATCCTGGGAGAATTCTTTCTCCAGTCTCACGTTCCCTTAGCCCTCGGATGTGTCTATCACTGCACTTGCCATACTCCATTGCATTTATTTGGAAACATTCATTTCCTGCTTCTACCCATGTAGCCCTCAAGTACGAGAACCAAGGCCTATTCCATGGGTGTCCTCCGACACTGACATGGTATCTTCAGCTGTGAGCAGATGTCAGTACATGTTTGTAAAGTAGTGTGGAGTCAATTTCTGTAATAATATTAATAACATAATAATATACTATTTCCATGTATTGTGTTTTTACTGTGTACCATGCACTTGACTAAGCACTTAAAATGGATTATGTTTTCTGTTTCTCACAATGACCCATGTTATAGGAACTATTTCAGTATATTTGTTTAGTTGGTTGGCTTTCCTCCCTCCCCTAGGGCTAGGAGACTCCTGGTGCAGAACCTCCAATTTCTCATTCTTCTCAGTTCGTAGGACATTTAGGTGCAGCTATTATCATTGTGTTACAGAAGAAGAAATGTGTATTAGCCTCAAGATCATCACAAGTACTGAGGAAGTTTCCAATGAGAAAAAAATTCAGTTTGTTCAATGCAATCAATTAACCCAGAAAAACATATTGAAGACCAAAGACAGTGATATAGGCATTTGTCAGACAGATGTGAGTCCCAGTCTTGAACATTTGTCACTTTAGAAAAGACAATGTACTTACTTTGAACCGCACTTTCCTCAGTGGTAAAAATGATGTTATAATTTATTTTTCTGAGAGATATGATGAATAAGATTTATCATCACAGCATAGCCTTTAGAAGTTTGCACCTGGTATCACAAAATGTCATTTTTTTTAGCCTGCTTCCCTTTTGTACAAAAAAAAGTTACCTGGAATTTAAAAAATTATCAAAACACAGAAATAGCAAAGGATCACAAGATCACTCTAAGAATGTATTTGTTTCATAAAAATGGAGCTGAAGTTCCCTTATACGAAAAGAAAACATCCTGGAAAGAATGCCACTATGTCTTGTATAACTTTTGAGAAGAGATAAAAATACAGCTGTAAGATGTTAAGATGTTTTCTTTGTCCAGTCCCATGTGGGTTATGACAATTACAGATCATCTCTTACATCCTCTATTCCATGGTTTATATCAGCTCTAAAATGATGAAGAAAACTTGTTCTCTTCAATTTTCTCAATCGTTATATGGATGGATGAAAAAAAAAACTTGAAAATAAAAGGTACTGTACAACGGCATTGTCTTACATGAGAAATGTGTGATTAAAATCTGCACAGCTCAGTAAATATTTAGGAAAAGAGCACTCAGAATGTCCTGGTGCAATTCCAAGCGACAGCTCTGATTTACGATCCATTAAGGGAGAGTGTACCCAGAATCACACTCCATCCAGGGTTCTGGACACAGTAATTTTGAGGAAGCCAAAGAACATAACTGATTTTTTTATTTTTATTTTTTTGCGGTACGCGGGCCTCTCACTGTCGTGGCCTCTCCCGTTGCGGAGCACAGGCTCCGGACGCGCAGGCTCAGCGGCCATGGCTCACGGGCCCAGCCGCTCCGCGGGATCCTCCCAGACCAGGGCTCGAACCCGTGTCCCCTGCATCGGCAGGCGGACTCTCAACCACTGCACCACCAGGGAAGCCCCATAATTGATTTTTAAAGCAATCTGGAGAGAGATTTTACAGGAAATAAAGAACTCTTAGCCGGCATATGATTGAGGGGAATGGGCTCTATGAATTTTCAAAAGATCCCTATAAGTATAGTGTTACCTTTGGAGAGGAATGGAGAGAAAAGCTGGAAAGAAGTACAATGTATATTTCATGTGTGTGGGAAATGTTTTATAACTTAAAAAACATGACACAAAGCAGATTTTAAAAAATGTTAATATTTGCCAAATATGAAATTTTAGTACACAGATGTTCACTGTATTATACTCTGTGTCTTTTGTATATCTTAGATGTTTTATAATTTTAAATTGATTTTCAAACAGGATCATGTGGGGTACTGCAGCATGGATGATTATTATTAGGACTAACTAAGTGAAAGGAACTGTATAAGGCATGAATAAACATAAGCCATACTTTCACTGTCTGGTAGAGGTAGGGCTTCCTCATAGAGCCAGACAGGATGTACCCTGCAAAACTCGAGTGACGCTATCCAGATAGATTATCACGGGAAGAACTTGTGTCCCCTGGTGTTGTTTCATTCATCAGTCCTTGGAAGGAAAGGTGAGAGAGAGGAACACAAGCTACCAAAGTGCCACTTATAAATTGGAGTGGACTAAGTGGGCAGGAACAGTTTTGTGAATGTGGTGACTGTTGAACTCAGTCTAGAAAGATGATTAGAATTTGGGTAGGTGATGGGGTAAGGGAGAGAGACAGCACATTCCAGGAAGATGGAATATTAAAGATGAAGTGATAGAGTTGAGAATATAGGGTATTTGTACATTCCTTCAACTCAGAATTTGTCCAGTACAGACACTTTATCTGGAAAACCTTAAAATCTGGGAAGATAAATTTATACCCAGACTCAGGTTTTGCTCTCCTCCAGAGCCCAATTTTACCTTCTGTGCACCACTCTCTTTTTGTGAGTTTCAAGGAGCCCTTCTGCACTAAAGTCTTAAGAACTATAGGTATTACTTCTTTGGATATATTTTCAGAAATGGACTTGCTGGATCATATGTTAATTCTATTTATTGAGGATTCTCCTTAAAATTTTTTTAAAGGATTCTCCATACTGTTTTCCTTAGTGGCTATACCAATTTACAATCCTGGCAATAGTACACAAGGGATCCCTTTTCTCCATGTCCGTGCCAACACTTTGTTATTTCTTGTCTTATTGATAAAAGCACTTCTGACAGGTGTGAGATAATATCTCATTGTGGTTTTGATTTGCATTTCCCTCGTGACTAGTGATGTAGAGCATCTTTTCATGTGCCTGTTGGCCTTGTGTATATCTTCTTTGGAGAAATGTCTATTTAGGTCTTCTTGCCCATTTTTTAATTGTAACCCAAACATTTGAGGAAACTTTAATATGCAAGGTCATCAGGAGAAGTGGTTTCTGTAATTACCGGTCATGAGCTTACAGTGAATTGCTGGGCCATTTTCACAATCAAATCTTAATACTGAGGAAGCACTCAAATGATCATGTATGCCAACACAATCATAGCATGTGAGAGAAAGAGATCATCCTGAATAACTGCCAAATTTTATTTTACTTTTTGTTTATTGAAAATATAATATAAAACAATGTTGAAAATCATTTTGTAGTAAAAATCACTGTAACAAATTATAACGCTTTTGTTTTGCTTATCACATCCTGATCCTTGACCATAGACATAGCTATTTGACAGTTGTAAACATAAACAGAGTGCGTCTGTCATTTGGCCTGTTGGTTTTTATTTCATAATTTAATTTTTTTGTTTTTTTTGTTTGTTTTTTTTTTGCGGTACGCGGGCCTCTCCTGTTGCAGAGCACAGGCTCTGGACGCGCAGGCTCAGCAGCCATGGCTCACGGGCCCAGCCGCTCCGTGGCATGTGGGATCTTCCGGGACCGGGGTATGAACCCGTGTTCCCTGCATCGGCAGGCGGACTCTCAACCGCTGCGCCACCAGAGAAGCCCCTCATAATTTAATTTTTTTTTAATTTTATTCATATGTTTGCTTTCTGTCAGGGAATATGCTAGGTGCTGAAGATACAGTGGTGAACAAAGCGTTCACCACAAATTACACACACATATATACACTAAACAATGAAAGAAAATGAGGTTTCCATTAGTAAGAAGGAAATGGAGAAATTTTTTCAATAAATAACTAATAGTATATCTCATAGCCTATCTCTTTGCTCCATACATGAATATCCTTTTTCCTATGTGCACACATCAGTAGCACTTAGACACCTCACAGCCCAAAAAGAGAGAAAATACCAAATTGCCTTCATGAACTGCTTTCATCCGGAAGTCAAGTGTTTCTGTTTACTGTTGCTATTCTTTTTAGAAAGTTTTTTATATGTTTCTATGTGTAAAAATTATCATTCACTTTTAGATACCCATTATATGATGGCACAAAAGGAACAGGATATTGGCAGAAAACGTCCATTTCCAAAAGGGAGACTGGGATATCAAAAACAGTAGTCATTGTGACTTGACATACAGCATATCCCCGCGAACAGGAAAAGTTTTTGGTCATGGAAGTGGAGTGAGTTCTGGGATCAGCTAATCATGGAATAGCCCCTGAGTCTGTTCTCTAAAATAATTTCCTCCATTTATTGTCCTTCGTTGTCCTAGTTTTACCTTCTGAGAAAATCTCCCTTGTCATTCTCCTTCATGGCCTTATCTGAGATGGGAGAAGGCCTTTCTAGAGAAAGCACATGGTTAATAATACACTTCCTGATATCTAAATTCAAGGATACAAGGATGACTTTAGTAGTTGGACAATTAGAGGATTTTGTGAAACAGAAATGGGTTTCTTTAATGTTAAAGTTTCATTCTAATTTAATATGCTGCTGGTCACTTGTTTCTTGTCAATCCCATGCAGTAAGAGCAACAGCCCGATATTGTGTGATCTTGTATAACATGAGACTCCCAGCTCTTAGTCACATTTTTCTATATTTTGACAACTTCCTTGCTAAATTTTCTGCTTCCCTGGCTTTTCTGTCACCAACTTTAGTGTGAAGTGGAAAGTAGTTTTCCAGCCTTATGAGAGTCCAAAAAATTCACTTTTTATTGTATGCCACAAAACATGTCCTTAGAAAAGCTATATTTTACTCCCTCCCTGCTTTTTTCTTATGTAGCAGCTTTATATAAATTTTATCTTTTCTTGAAAAATTTTACTAAAAAAAAAGTGGGAATCAGTTCTTCTATGAAAGCATTCTGATTTCTTTTTTTATTATTTCCCCTAAGATGAGTAACTGAGTAAAAGTTGAAAAATATGTAACTATTTTACAAGCTCATAACAGGGACTGTCATCTCCCAGGCCTGGAATAATGGGATCCTTGGTCCCTTTGCTGCACGGCGGAGTTTGGCACACTTTCTTCTGTAAAAGACCAGATAGTAAATACTTTGGGGTTTGCAGGCCACATGGTCTCTGTTAGAACCACTAAATTCTGACGTAACAGCATGAAAGAGCTGTAGTCAATATGTAAACAACTAGACAGGCTGTGTAGCAATGAAATTTACTTACAAAAATAAGTGGCAAGTCAGGGTTTGACCTGCAGAGAATAGTTTACTGACCAGACTCTAACTTCTTCACTCATTCAGTTCCACATTTTAAAGTCTGTTACTTCCCAACTCCTGCTGTTTTAAAATAAATTCTGATTTGGCAATAGCATAAAACCTAATTCAAAACAGTTTAAACAACGAGGAACATTTATTTTCTCACAAAAGCAGCAATTCCAAATTAGGGCTCCTTCAGTATTGTTTAATGCACCAATTTATCAGTACTTGCTCAAGGTTGTCAACAAGGACCCAGGTTATATACATGTGTCTGAACTACCATCTTTAGAGTCTTGTTCTCTAGTTATGCACAAACACAATATCACACGTAAAAAAAGGAAGAGTCTTTTCCTTGTATCTCCTTTTCATAGTGAGGAAACTTTCCCATATGCCCCATTAACATATTTCCCTTCACTTTCCATCCACACAAACTAGGTCACATGCTCAGTTGTAAGCAGATTACAGTTAAAAAAATAGTATTACCACCATTGGCTTGGACTTCTCAGAATTTATGACTGACTGAAGATAGAGTCACCTTTTTAAAATAGTGGATGCCTGAACAAAATCTGGGTCCTGACTGCCGTGATGTGGGAAATGGAGTTTTGGGTGGAAAACCAATAAATGTAAAAAGCATACTTAAGGCTGCTTGTGAACTATTTCCTTTGGGTAATATCTCAAAAGAGTAATTAATTCATCAAATATTAGGCATATTCTTACCATTCATGGTTACATTTTTTCCCCAAAAGGTTAAAAGAATGCACTTGGAGAGTAAGACTAGATTAGTTATACAGCAATCCTGCCAATATTTCTACTCAATTATCTTTTTTTAGTTTTATAATCTTTTATTATGGAAAATTCCAAATGTATAAAAAGTAGAGGGAATCATATAATGAATACCTATGTACACACACTGGGCTTCAACATTATCGACTCCTGGCCAAACATGATTTATCTATACTCCTATTCACTTCTGTCATCCACTGGATTAGTATTCATCAAACAGCATGTATCTCATGTTTTATAAAATATTTCAGTGCATACCTCTAAAATTTAAATAATATTTAAATCTAAAACCAAAATATAATTTTCATACTTTAAAAAATCATCATCCTTAATATCATGTACTAAAATCCAGTCTTTGTTTATGTTTCACAAATCGTTTCTTAAATTGAGTTTTGAAGTTGTTTAAATAAGAACCTAAAAAGATCCATACATTGCAATAGGTTGATATTTCTCAGCTCTCTTTTAGTGTATAGGGTCCTCTCACTCTCATTTTGTCTCTTGCAATTTGTTTGATGGACAGCTTAAATTTTTACCTTGTAGATTTACCCACATTCTAGACTTTGCTAGTTATATTCCCTTTATGTTGTTTAATATATCCCTTGGTCCCCTGTGTTTCCTGTAACTTGAAAGATAGATTTTTAAGTGTGATCAGATTCAGATTCAATTTTTGTTAAAGAATATCACATAATTGGTGTTATATATTTCCATCAGGAGGCACATAATGAATGGTTTTCTCTTTTTGCAATAATAGCAGTCACTGGTGGTCATTGTCTGGATTTATTATTTAACTAGGACATCATTTTATCCTAAAGATGTAGAAATTGAGGTTCAATTAGCTTCAGTTATTTTTACATAGTCACAGAGGAAATGTGACAAAATTCATTAGCAAATCCTTTTGGCTCTAACTTCAAAATATAGCTTGAATAGGACTTTTTACACATCCTCTCGCACTACCATATTAGTTCAATGTCTGTTTTCTGTTGCCTGAACTACTTCTGTAGCATCTTAATTATCCAGTTTCAATCCTTACTTACTCCAGCCTATTTTCCTCATAGTAGCCGAGCCAAGCCTTCAAAACAACTGACCAAGTCACTGCTTTTAACCTTCCAATGACTTCCCATCTCATGTATTATAAAAGGCAAATTCCTTATTGAGGTTTACAGCCGTATTGAGGTTTATACGGCTCCTGGCTTTTTCGTTTACCTTATTTAATGCTGCTTTTCTCCTGCTCACCGTTCTGTAGCCACAGAGGCCTCTTTGCTCTTCTTTGAACATTTCAAACTCTTTCTAATTCAGGGCCTGCACTCGTTTTGCATTTGCACCGGGATGCTCTCAGCCCATATGTTTGCATGCTTTATTCTCCACTTCACAGATTTTTGCTCATTCTTCTCCTTCACAGAATGAGCTTTTGTGATCTCCCCATCTAAAATTGAACTGCCCATCATTCTTTGTTCTCATACCCTGCTTTTTGTTTCTTTTCTGAGCACTTATAAATAGCCTGACATTACATGTTTTTATGGACAGTCTTTCCCTCTTGTATGTGAGTCACACAAAAGGAGGACTTTGTGTTATTCATCCTCTTAATATGATAGAACTAAAATAGTGCCTGTCACAAAGTAGGTGCTTAGTAATGTAAATGTTTGAATAACAGGATGACTGAATGAGTCAAAACAAGAAACTACACTGAATAACTCCTAGTCTTCATCAGAACTTGTCCAGGTGACGCTATGTGATGAATTTGAGCTTCTGTTTTGTTGGACTCTAGAGCACCAGTTCTGGGCTTACACACCTTATGAGGCCTGTTTAATGTTGTTTTGCCTAATCACTTTGGAAAACTACTGCTTCTCAAGGCAAATTTACTCCCTGTCTGATTTGTAGAATAATTGCTGCCCTTACTAACTAAACCTTTCTCTAGATTTGATTCTACATAAAGGAGAAAAGTAATTAATGAACAATGTGTTGCAAAGTTTAGAAATAACACCTGCAGAGTTCCTAGAATATTGCTGATGCTTGATTGAATCTGGCAGTGCTAGTGGCAGTAGGAGCAGGAGCAGTAGAAGAAATCATTATCCTTACTCAACTTAAACTTCATTTTGGTTTCTTTTTCCTTAATGCACTTCCAGTTTAGCAAGCCGTTGGAGGGAGGATCATTTTTGTAAACTAACATCTATAGTAATGTAACCATTGTCAGTGTTGGGATGAAAAATTGCATGGGGAAATGTAACAGTGATTTTCTTTCAGAAAATACCTCCAAAAGATAGGATACTTAAAAGAAAACCATAAAATTCCATGTCTTGTGCAGTGGAATTAAGTTTTAAAATCACATTACTAATTTTTGGTAGATTTTTTAATAGCTGCTAATTTGAACAACAAGTGATTCCATGTGTTTGTGTGTGTGTATCTAAAGTCATTAGATAGCAGTGCCTACTAAAGTGTTTACCTCACAGCAGTCATTCAAAAAATGATACTTTTTTCTCCCCCTCACAGACACTGTATAGCTTTTCGTTCTTTCCATGAAAAAAAAAAAAGATCTACAAAGTGAAAAAAAAGAATAATTTAATTAGACAAAATGCCATTTGCTTTATATGGTATTATCTACTAACACTTTGCTGATGCTTGAAATAATCCCTTTCTGGAATTCTCTTATCTCACTTGGATGAAGTCATAATATTGCCTAAATATTTTCTGGGCTTGTCACAGATTCTAATCTTGAAGTTATTTTCTTCCAGGTTCTATTAAAGAAAATAGAAAGGAGGTATGTCTTTTTATTGACAAAAAAGTTACAAATGTGTATATGTTCATTTCTTTAGTACATTATTTTTTAGGTGTTCTGACTTCTGGTAAAACCTAGTAACCAAACATGATTGAAAACCATTGAGAAGACACTGTGTCTCAGGATATCAATGGCCACATTCTTTATAGGCCAACCTATAAGATGATGAAGCTAGTACATGGCTGTCCTCTGTAAATGTCATGCATTTGGGCTAATGGTCAAGACCAACTGATCAAGAGCAAATAATCGTGACACAAAAGATTTGAGACAAGTCCCCTATCATCGTTAAAAGCTACTTGTGCAACTTTGAGCAAATCATTTATCTTCTCTGTCAGTTTCTCTATTGATTAAATGTGAAGGTTACATTGTACAAGCAGTTTTCAAACTTAGGGAGCATGAGTATGTATATTAAAAATTCAGATTCTTAGACTCCTTCTTGAGGGATGTAGTAGTCCTGGAAAAGGACTGAGGAGTCTGTATTGTAATATACTCTGCAGGTGACTATGGACCTCACATTGAAACTGCAGAGCTGTCTACAGGGTCTCCTCTGATTACAATTTCTAACAGGTTTTTTTTCCTTTTTCTCATATTTTTGGCATTCTAAGCCTTGATGACATATTTTCTAAGTGGGATCAAACAGAGAATCCCTCTAAGTCACCATGTTTCATCACTCAGAGCCTTTGCTGATAGACCATTGAATGCAATTTTTTTTTTTTTCCGGTACGCGGGCCTCTCACTGTTGTGGCCTCTCCCGTTACGGAGCACAGGCTCCGGACGCGCAGGCTCAGCGGCCATGGCTCACAGGCCCAACCGCTCTGCGGCATGTGGGATCTTCCCGGACCGGGGCACGAACCCGCGTCCCCTGCATCGGCAGGCGGACTCTCAACCACTGCACCACCAGGAAAGCCCTGAATGCAATTTTTAATATCACAGAGAATTCCTATGAGAATTCCACAGGAATCCCATTTTATCTTTTGACAGAATTTTCTCAGTAATCACAAGATTCTTGGAAAACTTCGGTTTAGTTAGCTCTTCACCTACATTACACAGAAAAAGAAATGTTTGGGGTCCATATGGACCTACTGGCAAAATAAGACTGAACATATAAACTATTGTTAACTTTTAAGTGGGTAAGTTTTGCAGTAGATAAAAAATTAAACCAGCCTGGTTTAAAAGGTCTAAGAATCTATTGCAGTGTGTGTGTGTGTGTGTGTGTGCGCGCGCGCACGCGCGCGCGTGTGCATGTGTGTGTTGGAGGGGCAATGGGAGGTGTGTCTGACCTTATCTATAACATCAATTTCCTCAGTTGTTCCAATCATACAAAATATACTTACTCTTTCCCCTCAAGTTGTCATCTACAACTCGAGGGGAAAGTTGAGTGAAGTTGATTATGTATGTTTTCCAGAAATCAAGACTAGGTTTAAGCTTCTTATGTTCTAGGAAATAGATTAACTCATTTTAAAAATCAGCCTGAATAAATTCCACAGCATTATATATAATATATATATATATATATGAATTAGGAAAAACTATGTTATAGAGTTCAAAGTCCAACATTGTGCAATGATCAGCAAAAACAAAACAAACATTTCTGCAATTGAGTGTTCCAGTCAGTACTATACATATACCTCTGTGCCTGGGTTAATTTGCTTTACTGTTTTGTACATCCAGCTTTGCCCTCTGAAAACCACATGCATTCTTCAAGACATAACTCAAATGGCACGTTTTTTCTTCTACCACTGTTACTATCCCCACTTGGAACTAATGTCTGCTATCTCTCTGCTTCTATGCTGTTGAAACATACTCTAGTGCTGACAGGATATTCTTTTATATTTAGTATTAAATGAGTATTTTCAATCAAACCTCATGGCCTGTGAATTCTAACTTTCTAAACTGTCTACTTTTTTCTAGTTCCACGGCCACAACCATGGCTCTAAGGCCACCTTCTGTTCTCCTGTTGATAACTGAAGCAGCCTGTTCACTTGTTATCATGACTTACTCTTATCCTATTCACATCCATTCTCCACACTGAGAAGATGAATTAGACTGTGTCATTCCACAGCTTAAAAGCTTGCAGTGGCTCCCTGTTCCCCTTAAGATAAAGTCTAAACTCCCCAGCAGGCCATGCAAGGCCATTCAAGAGCTAATCTCTGCTTTCCTCTGTAGCCCCATTTCTGTCCCCTGTCCCACTCTCCATCACTTTCCGCTCTGTTTTCCAGTAATAAAAAACTTTTTCCTCACCTCCAGATATTTCTACACAATGTTACTTCTCTCTGGGAAAAATATAACACAGTGAAATCGAGCACAGGTTAAGAGTTGATTCTGAACTGAATCCCAAATCATCACCTTTATAGGAATTGAAGGAAGATGGTGTGTTTCGGCAACACCCCAAAAAACAGTTGTAGAAACAAAATCTTTAGTTTAGAGAATACAGAATTTGAAGGGGAAATGATAGCTGTCTGCAAATATTTGAAAAGCTGTCATATGAAAGAAAGACTGCATTTTTTTTTTTTCTGAAGGGCAGAACAGACCAATGTCAGGAACCATAGGCAGGCAGATTTTTGCTCTACAAAAAGTTCTGTACAGCTGGAACTGTCTGAATGTGGAACAGGCTGCCCTGGGGGAGCCATCAACAGTTTTAGAGCAGGGAATGACATAATGTAAGCAGAGCTGCAGAGTCTGTTGTTAGAGCAGTATCAGTAGATATTTCCATTGTTTGGAGGATGGGCACCCTGTGAACTCACCATGCTACTGGCTGTCAGAAGCCGCTTTGTCTTTCTGTCCTGGGACCTGAGATTCCTGAACCTCTGACAGAGGGTTTTTCTGGTTCTAGGAGAAATTGCTAGGCTTGAATTATAATAATTTTCTAGAGTAGGAGAAAGGGAAAAGTATCTTAACTTTGATGGAAACAGAGGCATCCATTTGTAAAATTTGTCACATGGAAAACCAACTTGGATGTATCTGAGGATTGAAATATGTCATTCTGTCATTCAGGAATTTGCCTGCTCTGCAAACTATGCAGGGTATGGTGTCCCATGGTTTGCAAGATAAAAAGATATATTAGTTTGCAGATCTTGACTGCAAGTAGTCTATAGTCTAAGAGAGAGGACTGATGCGAATAATAGCTATCGTGTGGATAAAGAGATGTTAATTGTAACAAAAATGTTAAGTCTAATTAGATTAGCTGAAGAGTTGCAAATTTTGCCAATGTGAGAAAAGTGTTTTATTATCATTTCCACTGTCTCCAATAATTACCATAAGTTAAGCTAACATTTCTTTTGGAGATATGCCAATTATAGTGCGAATATTAGACTGCATAGAAGTAGACCTTATAAAAAGGAACTTATCTATCCCAGATTTTTCCAAATAAATTGATCCTACTAATACCATTTTGCATTTCACCAAGTACTAACTTCTAATGATTCAAGTCAAAACACTCAGAAGTATGTTCACAAACTTTAACCAGTATGATCTCCAAGTGACATGCTGGCACGTTTGTATGCACTTATTGAATACTTCTGTAAGCATCTTACTTCCTTTTTATCATATCTGTTCATTTGCTCACTTCAAGAAACCCACACCTATTTTTGCCTTTCCTATGTTCTTCATAATTTGTAGTTTTACATATTCTATATTGTAGGTACAGTTAGCAGTATAACTGTTTTGCCCATCTTTGCAATTGAAGAGTTCATTTTCACTTGTCCTTTCCCCTCCATGAAGTCTAAGATTAGATGTTATAACCCCACATTTTCTACTCTCCTTGTAACTTTCCACGATAGGACCAGTGAAGTAGGTACTTCCCAATGTGCGTGGTTGATCATGAAAATTGGGGGAGTATTAATTGAAAATTAATGACATAAAATCAGTCACTGTGTCTGTTAGTTAATATGCTCTCCAACAACAAATATTTCCAAGTGATATACTGATCATTCCTTAAATTAAGTAAATTATAATTTAAAAATTCAAAATATTTATATGGAGATAAGAGAGCTATTGTGAAAATTCCACAGGATTTGGATAAATATAAATCTGTGTTTTAATGTTAGCTCAACTGTTTATATGGCCTAAAGCAATTTAACTAGGCCCTCTGCGCCTATATTTTCAGCCACCTGTTAGATGAGGATAATGATACATTTTATGTGATCAGAAATATGGTATGTAAATGGTTTAGCATAGTGCCTGGCATATAAAAATCCCTTAATGAATATAATCATCATTATAATAATATTTACTAAGCAAAAATAGAAAAGTCAAATAAAGGATTTATTTGATAAATAATAACTCATCAAAATCATAATTTTTAAATCATAAAACATAAAAAATTACATGAGTAATAATCTCTGTGTGTATACATGTTAATAGGTAATACACTTTAAAAAATCTAATAGCTGTAGCATATAGTGAAACAATATTGCTATTGATATAATACTCTGATAGCTGTTTCAGGATTTTTAGTCTGTGATGGTATATTGGTATATTTTAAGGAGCATGGCTGGCCCTTGGTATACTGAAATCTACATAGTGCTTCAAGTTGCTCCGTGAATGTAAAGCACTGACCAAGCTACTATGGCAGAAATGAGGAAGCATCTGTTGTCCCTGACCTCAAGGGACTGAGTTCAATGGTAGAAATATAGCTTACTCGCAAAAATTACAATGCAAATAAAATTACCATTATTAGTTAAGGAGCCTAGGTGCTATTAAAACTCAAAAGAAAGAGACATTACTTTTTTTTTTTTTTTATGCGGTTCGCGGGCCTCCCACTGTTGTGGCCTCTCCCGTTGCGGAGCACAGGCTCCGGTCGCGCAGGCTCAGCGGCCATGGCTCACGGGCCCAGCCGCTCCACGGCATGTGGGATCTTCCCAGACTGGGACACGAACCCGCGTCCCCTGCATCGGCAGGCGGACTCTCAACCACTGCGCCACCAGGGAAGCCCAAGACATTACTTTTAAGGAAAGAATAAAGGGAGACTGTGTGAGTGTATGGATGCTTTTGAATGTACAGCTAGATATATTAAACTCCCCGTTAACCTCTAAAGTCATAAGTGGAGTCAGAAAAATATCTATGTATTTCAGGAAATGAATGTTATATGCTGTCACCAGTGTTCCAGAAATCAGGGTTCTTTTAAAAGAGATTCACAAGACACAGACTATTTCATATGTGTGCCTTACAGTTGGGAATGGCTTGAACACACTTAAAATTGTACCTCATCCTGCAATTCCATGGCAGCCATGAACTATATTTCCTCAGCAGTGCTGAGTTCTGCCTTGACAGTAGGTTGCCCATGGTGCTCTTAAAATCAGGCGAAGGAAGTGAAGGGAATTATGCCTGGTTCAATCACACATATTTGCAAGTTGTCATCCTATCATCCCGGAATGCCGTTCCCATTGGTACTACACTGAAGAAGTTACTTTATATATTGTTTAACTGAAGACAATAATTATACTGCCTTTATGGTATACTCTTCTAATCCCTAACTAAGAATATATGAAGGCTGCTATGGCATGCATTGGGGGGAAACTGTTATCTGAAAGTGACTTACATGCATTTCCTTGGAATTGTCTAATTTTTTGATCTTAGTATAATTACTCTTTCTATGTTTGTAGAGAAATATTATTATTTTAACCTATGTATAGAACTATCATAAATTTCAGTCTATTTTAATATGTTGGAGAACCAGTTTAACTTGAAAATGAATTTAATATGAAACTAACCCCTTACCTTAGGAGTTACTTCAGAACTTAACCTCAAAGCACTAATGTCATAAACTATATTTATGTACTCCTTTCATCAATTTGGCCTTTGAGTTCCCTTGTTATTTCTTTCAAAAACAGAACAAAGGGATTGGGTTAGTGAAGAGAATTTACACACAATGGCTCCTGCCCAAGTCTATAAACATATGCTACCTGAGTTTATAGCCTCCTTGCATTTATTGGCAGCTTCACAGTTGCAGACTTAAAGAAACTGAAGGGAGGTTAAATAAAGTAGGGCTGAGAAGAACTAGAACAAAACTTGAAATAAAGGCCTTGAGACTTCTCTTAGAAACAGAATCACAGAATTTAACTCTGAAAACCATAGTATATTGCAGTCTTGGAATTGAAATTGTCCAGAATCTGGAAGTTAATCCAAATCTAGCATTGGAGTAATCCCCTGCTTTGGGATTTTTTAAAAAATAATATGCAGTATTCTTCCTTAGAATTGTTCATGACCATTATGATCAGGCCAATTTATTTGTTTCGATTTTGGGGAAATTGCTTATAGTTTAGAGGAGTGATTTCTTTTATCCTGAAAGCATACTCCCAACCCCAAAACACACACTGTGGCTGTGAAGTAGCCATGGGTACCAAGGCAGAGAGCCAGACTGACCAAATGTTACTTGGTGTAGGTATGAGTATATGCGTGTATGTGTGTGCATGTGTGTGTGTATGTCTGTTTGGAGATGCAAGTAAGCTACTTTAAGGCCTTTATATGCCCAGGTCTATCTCGAATCTCTTTAGGAGCTACTGAATATTCTTAGCACTGCCCTGAGACCACTATACCAACTGACATATTGAAAAATACTGTATGCTAGACCTGCTGGGGTATTCCCTTTTGAAATGAGAGTCCCATCTAAACCTTTTCATTCACATAACAGTATGTCCTTAAAAAGACCTATTACGCCTAAGATAACTATATTCAGAGGTTCAGTGCCATACCCAGAACTGTGTTTGTGACCTATACCAATTCCAGTCTCACCTGTTTGACCACTGCTGCCTCTGACTGCAAAACGTCTGTAATCCAGTCAGTAAGGTAAAAATAAATAAAGTAACCTTTACTGACAATGCATATCTGAATAAAAAATTATGGCTATAGTTTCCATTGGAAGAGACAAAGCAGCCAGTGGGCTCTTGTCTTTTGAATCTGTTCACATTTCTTTGCTGTTCATTTTTTTTTCCTATTGAAAAAAGCACCTCTTCTTCATCCATCAGTCCAATTTCCTTTTTAAAGAGTAGAAAAGAAAATTCCAGAACATTTCTTTGTTCTTTTGTGTGCCATTTTGGAAGAAAACCTATCAAGGACAAGTGATTCCTTGAAAACCAGGGAAATAAAGCAAGGGACATGTTCCCTTTTTCTCTATCTTTGAACTGGGCATGAAATTTCTGCATATCGTGAGTGATTTGAAAACATCCTTTTTTATAATGTCATTCTATCAATTTAAAATACATTCTTCATTCTATAGTGACAAGATTAGAACATTTATACTCATACAGCTTTTAAAAGAAAATTAGGAGGCAATGAAGCTCCCTTGAAGTTTTTGACATTAGACTTTTACTGAATTAAATGAATTATTCTTAAATTTCTTACTGCTTTCAGCTTTGATGTAATAACTAAAGTGCTGAGCATTGATTTTGTATAGGTTGGCAATTGTTTTCTTAATAACTTTCGTTTTACGTAACAAGTGGTCTTGCTGTAGATACTCCAGTCATATTCTTCCTAAGATCATCCAAACTCTACTCTCCTTCTCTACCCTAAATAAAAAATATATGTATATTTATTTTAAAGCACTTTTTTAATTGTCCCTTAGACATTATTTGAATGTCGGTATCACTATTCAGTAAGTAAATTCCAATAATGCTGTGGAACTAGACAAAGAATGTGAGCATAGAATCCCTAAGGATTTGTAAGCATTTCTTGAATTAAGATAAAGGTTTAACTGAGACCCAGGAAATTTATTTTCAAATCTTAAAATAGATTCATGAGAAAGATATGCAGAGAAGACACAAGACAGTGTGTTTTGTTTGTTTTATTTTTTTCTAACTAGGGCCTTGGCCTCAAAATTCTAGGTGAAATTATTAGCTCTGCTGAACTGGACTATGCTTTAAGATATAAAATAACAGCAGATCTAGTGGCCTTTTAGGTTTCTTTCTTCTAGGCCTATATCTAATTTTGAACCTTAAAGTCACATTCTTTCAGAACCTTAATAAACACCAGGAAATCTGAAAGAAAATGAAAATATATCCCTAAGGAGTAGTCTAAACTGGTTAAACTATCCTCCAAAAGGTTAGCGGCATAAGCCCTATACTGTTTTTGCTTCACCTTCACAAATCCCAACACATGGAAGACAAATATAGTGCAAAGGCAAGACCAAGAGAGAGGCTGTACATGCCAGAGTTTGTGATCTCTTTTATCAGTGTACCCATTGGCTTCACTCTTAAGAACCCTGGAACAAACATGTCCATTTTCTAGAACATTACCAGGGCCTCTTTACCTTGGAAGTGGAGTATAGCGAGGGAGAGTCTTTGTTGTTGCCCTAGAGGCCATTAATAATATTTCTTCTTGATATTTGTGAAAGGCAGGGTGCTATGGTAAAAGGAACATAGCTCAGGCATCTCATGGACTTGAGTTCAGTTCATAGGTTTGGCAATTACTGGGCTGAATGTCCTTAAGTTAACTCTAATTTTCTCAATCTTAAACATGCATAATCAAAACTTACTTTTAGGATTACTGTGAGAATTAAATATATTAAATATCACCTAGGAATGCAAGGTTGGTTCAGCACTCAAAAAACAATCATTATAATTTACCACACACTAACAAACTTGAGAGGAAAACTACATGATATATCAAGCAATGCAGAAAAAGACATTCAACATCTATCATGATAAAAATGTCAGCAACCTAGGGTTAGAAAGAAACTTTCTCCATGTGATAAATGCATTTACAACAGATTTACATCTAACATCATACTTAATCGTGAGAGCCTGCTTTCCCCCAAGATTAGGAACTAGGCAAGATTTTCCACTTTCACCACTGCTATTCAGTGGTTGGAAGTTCTAGAAAATAAAATGAGGATAGAAAAAGAAATAAAGGTATACAGTTGGAAAGTAATAAAGTACCCTTTCTGGCAGACAACATGATAGTCTATGTGGAAAATTCCAAGGAATCTACAAAATGTTTATCATTCCTAGAACTAATAAATAATTTTGAAAGTTCACAGAATACAATAGCAATAAACAAAAATTAATTGCATTTCTGTACATTAGCAATGCATGATTGAAAAATGAACAATGGAAAACTGAAGTTTAAAAAGATACTATCTTTTGTAAAAGCTCCAACAAAATGAAATAGTTAGCTATAAATCTAGTAAACTATGTACAGGATTTGTATGAAGAAAACTACAGAAATATAGTTCAATCAATCAAAGAAAGACCTAAATAAATAACCATATGAGATTCATGGACTAGAAAACTTGGCATAATTAAGATGTTATTTCTTCCCCAAGTGATATATATTAGATTTAATTCGATCTCAGGCATAATGTCAACACAATTATTTGTATATATAGATAAGCTGATTCTAAAATGTATAAGGTCAGGTAAAAGAACTCAAATAGCCAAAGCAACTTAAAAAAGAAAAACAAATTTAGAGGACTAGCACTACCTGTTTTTTGTTTTGTTTTGTTTTTTTGCGGTACGCGGGCCTCTCACTGTTGTGGCCTCTCCCGTTGCGGAGCACAGGCTCCGGACGCGCAGGCTCAGCGGCCATGGCTCACGGGCCCAGCCGCTCCGTGGCATGTGCGATCTTCCCGGACCGGGGCACAAACCCGTGTCCCCTGCATCGGCAGGCGGACTCTCAACCACTGCGTCACCAGGGAAGCCCAAGTGCTACTTATTTTTAAGAACGTTATAAAGCTAGAGAGGTCAAGACAGTATGGTATAGGTGAAAGGACAGACACATAACCAATAGTGTAGAATAGAAAATTTAGGAAGAGACCTACATAAGTATGGACAACTTATTTTTTAAAAAGGTGCAGAGGCAACTGAATGGAGAAAGGAGAGTCTTTTCAACAAATAGTTGAACAACTAGCTGGAACAACTAGATAGGCATATGCCAAATATGACTGCTATTCTATACCTCATACTACATAGAACAATTAACTTAAAATATCTTATATCCCTAAATGTCAAAATAAAACTGTAAAAATCTAATCTAAAATATTCTTAACATTGGGTTAGGCAATGATTTCTTAGATACAACACCAAAAGCATGATACATAAAATTTTACTTCATTGCAAATAAAAACTTTGCTTTGCAAAGGACACTGCTAAGAAAATGAAAAGGCAAACCACAGACTGGGAAAAATATTTACAGAGATGAACGATTTGTGTACAGAATGTATAAAAGACTCTCAAATCTTAATAATAAGAGAACAAACCACTTAGTTAAAAAAATAGTCAAAATATTTGAACAGAGACTTCACCAAAGAAAATATATGAATGGTAAAAAGCGCACGTAGGGATGCTCAATCGTTAGTACTTAAGGAAATGCAAATTAAAGTCTCAATGCAAACAGCCTCTCATGATTAAGTATTAGAAAAATCTAACAATAACAGCAACAACAATTCGGTTGATGAGTGTATGGTACACCAGGAACTCTCTCATACATTGGTGCTGGTACAGCCACTTTTGAAAAAAGTTGGCAGTTTCTCTAAAAGTTAAATGTGCACTTACCATATGACCCAGCAAGCCTACTTCCATGTATTTATGAGAACTTAAAACCTCTATATGAATGTTTATAGTAGCATTATTCATAATCACAAAAACTGGGCACAACACATACGTATCAATACTTACATGAGTGATTGAGTAATCAAATTGTGTTACATCCGGGACTTTCCTGGGGGTCCAGTGGTTAAGACTCCGTGCTTCCAATGCAGGGGGCACGGGTTCGATCCCTGGTCAGGGAACTAAGATCCCACATGATGAGTGGTGTGGCCAAAAAAAACCAAAAAAAACATTGTGTTACATCCATACAGTGGAGTTATGACTTAGTAATACAAATGAATAAATTATTGATACACAAACATGGATGGTTCTCAAATGCATTTTGCCAAATGAAAGAACCTAATCTTAAAATTTATACAGCGTATGATTCCGTTTATGTGGAACTCTGCAAAAGGCAAAAAATAGGTAAAAAGAACAAATCACTGATTGTCAGGAATTAAGGGTAAAGGGAGAGTCTGAACACAAATGGGAGGACTTGGGAATTCTTTGGGATGTTGCAAGTTTTTGGACTTTGCCTTTGGAGTGGTTATAAGAATTTCTGTTTGTGTCAAAATTCAAATAACTCTACACCAAAAAAATCAATTTTAGTCCATGTAAATTAAAAAATAGATAAATAAAAGGGGAAAACACCCCCAAGCACATGTGCTATCTCTCAAAACACATGTGGTTTTTATAATGAGAATAAAAAGTGCTTGACAAAAATAATCTTAGGTTTTATTGAACTCAAAACTTTGCAAAATTGTATAATCTTCCTGATGAGTATAAACCATGATTTTAAAAATATAATTTCAAAAATCAAGGTTAACAAAAAAAAATAAATCAAGGCTAAAATACTATTAAACTAAATTAAAACTCAAATTCTGACTTTCTATAAAATAAATATCCCTGAGAAGAGTAGTTGATAAATAATAGGTGGTAAATTAATTATTAATAATTAGTGTTACAAACATAATAAACAGCAATATTAATAATAGCAATAATATATCCAACCCTTATTATTTATCACTTGTCTTTAAAAATGGACTTTATTTTTAAACACCATGGCAATAGTTAAAATTTCTCATCCTGAACTGGTTGAAAAAGTATCCAGAATAAATACTATTTTTCTGGGGTTTTTTTCTAGCATTAGTAAACTAATTTTTTCCCATTCTTAAGTTTTTGAAATAAGCTTTCAATGATAGAATATGCCAGCCTTGTTCAAAAGCAGATGTAGAAATTGCCAGCCTTTGGCACAGTATTAAGAAACCCATAAGTAAGAAGAAGAGCAACAGGTGGCAAGAAGTGGGAAGTTATATGGTTACAAATGTTCACAGCAGGAAAGAAATACAGAACAATTTGTGCCCCAGTGCAGTACTGGTTAGACTAATCACGCTTGTGTTTGGGTTCATATTCTACACATCAACAAAATTTCTTCTAGTTAAGTTATTGGTTTTTCCAATAACAATGTGTGGTTGGAAGAGATTGGACCAGATTTTTAGTTTTTCAAAATGTTGTCATAGACCTGAGAGATGCAGTGGGTGGTCTCCAGAACCTCCCTACTTCAGGACAGGGTGTAATCCAGGTTCATTGCAGGGTCCACGTACTTTGGCCAAATGACTTTTTTGAGCTCTTTAAAGTGGAACAACCTGTGCTGTTCTCAGCAGTAGTATAAATATTATAACTTTGCAGCTTGTCAGAAGTACTATGAGACTTTAAGTGTTTTATCTTTATCCAAACCCAAGGTTAGTTTTCATTTGCTATTACCTTCCATGAGGCAGGCAAGGATGATCAGGGATTCCATTTTACCCTATTATACACACACACACAAATACGTTGAGTGTGATGCAAGGAGCACCAACATGGTTTTCATAATAATAACTCCAAGGTATTTAAAGGTTTCATTTTTATCCCTTTCTCACAATGTTGAGAAACCAAACACTTTGATTAGGCATTTGAAGTCTATCAGTGGTCATGGTAGTGCTAGAAAAAAAACAACAAATATTTTTGTTAAACCTGATGGCCATGTACTGCATTTCCATTTGAATATGAACTTGATGATGAATGAATGTTACTGAAATCTCCTTGTTTTTAGCTAACTTCAAGCAAGAGATAGCTCAGGAGCCTATATCCCGAAAGCACCTTGTGTTTTGGGTCACAAGTGATCTTATAGGAATGTGTGAAGGGGCATAGATTTCAGGCACACACAATGGGATGAACTGTCAATTGTCAGAATTCCTCCAATGATCACTACTTGGTTCCACCAAGATCATTACCAGTCTTTCCTTCAAGAAGTCCACTGCTCCCATCTGCATGAAACACAGCTGTGGTACATTAATTGAATGATAAAATTCAAGGTTTCAAAAGTTATATGGAGGTTATTTTAAAAGGATATCTGCAACTGTTCAAGGTTATTTGTGATACGTGCCCTAACCAGGCTATCTCCTGTTCGTGCTTCCATGATTTCCAAACACAAAAAGAACTAGCAAAAGGAAAAGAATATTTATGAGCCTTGTTAGACATTGTAATTAGGCAGATCAGGAGGAAGTTTTGGTCCCATTTGGGTTTCTCCATTAGAACCATTGTCAGTTTGCATGAAATTCCCTAATTTCTTATTATGTTAGTAGAAAGTTTGCTTCTGCTATTGGATTTTAATCTTTGAGAGTGTATAGGGAATCCACTAACTCTCAGTTTCTCTCTTGGGCATTGATTCATAAATCCTTATTCAAATGGCTGTTGTCTTTTGAACATAGAGGTCTTGTTCCTTCAAGGACTTAGGCAGGAATTCCCTCAAATATATTGCATTTTCTTTCACCCAGATGCAGTCCTTGACCCAAACTACCAAAACCTAAACCAGATTAGTTTCTTTATAGTGCTCTGTATCTCTGTGCTACATGAAATATGAAGTTTTTGGAAAATGAGCTGCTCATTATTTTATTGGTATAAAAGCTCCAGAAGCTTCCCTTTTTTTTAAATTCTACATACTACATATTTATGGCTCTGATTTTAAATCTTATTACATCTTATATATACATGGCATCATTGATTCAGTTATAATAATAGCAAATACATATAGGATAAACTATGTACCAGGCAGTATTCTAGCACTTTATGTTTATCTAATCATTTAATTTTCACACTCATAATTCTGTGAGTTTATTATTATTATTCTCATTTTAAAGATGAGGAGACAGAGAGATTAAAGAGTTTATCCAAGATCAAAAATTCATATTGTGTCAGATTTTGTGCATGAGTGAAACCATCACTCTTATCCATCTGCCCGTACATTTCTCTCTCTCTATAAACCAAAAATGTGCAAGATGCCAAGATCTCAAAACTGAATGAGACTTGATTTCCTCTTTGAGGGAGCTCATGGTGTCACAGAAAAATGCGTATCAATACTAGAATAGAGATGCATTGAGAGTGTTACAGAAGCACGGGGAACATGATAGCTAATACTGCATAAACGCATTAAGAAAGATTTTCCAATGTTGGTAGCATCTGAGCTCCACTCTGAAGGGTAGAAGTTTGCAGGACAAAAAAAAATAACATGAGGAAAATGTAGCTGGGTGAATGACCAGGTTATTGAAGGAATAAGGAGACACTGACTGTGGATGAACTATATATCATTAGCTTATGAACTTGACTATGTTGGGAAATTATGGGGAAAAAAACTGTTACAAATTTATCTTTTACTACTTTGCTGTTGTTTTTTTCCCTGCGCATTCTAAAGAGAGCCCTTTGCATCATAGCACCTTTCATAAGTAGCAGACATCTCTATGACTCTTCGGTTCAATTCCTGCCAAAATCTATTTGAGTTTTAAAAAAGAAGCAAGAACATTAATGGCATGTGGGGGAGGGTGGATTTGCAATACCACAAATAAGTGTATGGATCATTGTTTCTGTTTTTGTTGTTTTTTTATTGGAGTAACATTGCTTTATAATGATGTGTTGGTTTCTGCTGTACAATGAAATGAATCAGCTCTATGTATACCTATATCCCCTCCCTCTTGGGCCTCCCTGCCCCCCCACCCCCCATCCCACCCATCTAGGTCGTCACAGAGCACCGAGCTGAGCTCCCTGTGCTATACAGCAGGTTCCTGCTAGCTATCTATTTGTAATGATAAATATTCATATCTTATTTGTGGCATTACCGAATGAATATTTAACTTAAAGAAAAATCTCATTTGTACTTCAAAACAACACTAAGGTGATAGGTTGTCTGAGCCTTCAGATTTCAGAACACTGTACCACAAAGAGTAAGTGCCTCTCGAGGTCCCCTTGAGATTTTAATCTCTATGGGTACAGGGTCTTTTATCTATTTGTTCACTGCCATATCCCCATTGTCTAGAAAGAATATCTTGCATCTATTACAATAAACATCTATTACAATAAACACTTGTCAAATGAATATATTAATTAGTAAATTAATTAATAGAGCTTTATCTTTATCTCAGTCTTTCATTTGGTAAGTATTTATTTGTATACTGTACATGCAGACCCAGTGCCAGGTGCTGAAGTTGTGGCTGTAAACAAGACGAGTGTGACTCTTGCCCTCATGGAACTTCCCTTATAGCTAAAAAGACTATATGTTAAATAATATCCTAATAAACAAATACATGCAAACATGGTAAGCAAAGTATATGTTTCTAACAGGACATATAACAAGGGAATGAACCTACTGGGGTGGGCTATGTGACTTGGAAATTAGAGAACAGTGCACAAAGATAAAGATAAAAACAAGGGCACTCATTTCACCTTCAAAACTTTAAAAATGTATTTTCATCAATTTAGAAACCCCTTCATAATTTTGTGCCCTAAAGTATTCTGTCTTGCATTAGACTTATGAGAGCTTTTCTTATTCACTGTAATATATTATAATTGAAGAGATAACTTTTTTTTTTTTTTTTTTTTTTTTGGTACGTGGGCCTCTCACTGTTGTGGCCTCTCCCATTGCAGAGCACAGGCTCTGGACGCGCAGGCTCAGCGGCCATGGCTCACGGACCCAGCCGCTCCATGGCATGTGGGATCTTCCCGGACCGGGGCACGAACCCGTGTCCCCCGCATCGGCAGGCGGACTCTCAACCACTGCGCCACCAGGGAAGCCCGAAGAGATAACTTTTGATGTTGCTAGTTACTAATTTAGAAGTTCACTGTATATTGTTCACCTTTGTCTCCTGCATCGTCTTGCACAGAGCAAGCAAACTCAAAAGTACATTAACGTCAATAGTTGCCGTTCCCATGTTTGCTTGTAAGCATCTACAACTACTTACAGTTTACTAAAAACAAACAAACAAACAAACTTTAAATTTTATTCTTTAGTGGTAAAAGTGCATACATTGTTTTCTGCCCCCAAAGGTGATGCTCAAAGCTCCTCTGAAGTTATACATCTGTACATGTGTAGTGGATAATCTCTGTAGATCCCTCCAGACTCATCCCACACCTTTTTCTACCCTGCCCCGTGCCCCAGCAAACTGATATCTATGACTTACAGCAACCATGGGTTCTCATGACCTCTAGCTACTGTTTAGATTTGACCAGTAGGAGGCATCAGCAGCAGATTAGAAGTTGACAAAAGAGAGATTGGGGTATTTTATTTTCCTGGCTCCCTTCATGTCAGTCTGTGGTTGGCAGTGGCCGCGTTCCTGTGTCTAAGCACACAGGATCTGCCAGATTTCCTCTCCCCCACCTATAATTGTCTCCAGGTTCATATATCTACTTCCTCTCCTTGCTCTGCAGGCCCAAGGGTGGTAAAGTTTTCTGGGCATTGTTAGTTGTAGGGAGCCTTACCATTATCCTTTTTCTCTTAATCCTGCCCACACCCTTTAAATAATCCCTTTATTAAGCTTTCTTCAGTTACTCTGAGTTAGCCATCTCTGCCCTACTAGGACTCTATAAGTAGACAAACTTTTGCTTGTTCAAAGTGAGAGGAAAACTAAAAAGTGAGTGAAGAGCAAACTTGTAAAAGAAGTTTCTGAGCAAACAGAGAAGTTGCTTGTTATATTACAAAGAGCAGAAGCCTTGAAATCAGATGGACCTGGTTTGTTTCAGGCTCCAGCACTTCCTGTGTGCGAGACTTGAGAAAAGTTACTTACATCCTTTGTGTCTCAGGATTTTCACATGTAAAGTGGGGATGACACATCCTAACAGGACTATTATGAGAATTACTGGTAACACACAGGATGCATCTAGCACTTTGTAGGCACTCAATAAATACAGCTTTTATCATGTAGAAATAATTTATGCCAAGAAGGACACACTCAAGCCACATGTTCTTTTGAAGGAGAGAAAACTGTAATGATTTTGACAAGGCAGAAAAATAAGAAAAGTCTGTGCCCATTTATGCTTTTCCTCCCCAAAGCTTATTATTTAGATAAATGTGCTTTGATTATATCCACTAATATAGAAAAATGTGTTTGGATTTTATGAAATGAAATGGCATCCTAAGACACTACCTCCCCTCAGCCCAACAGTTCTAAAATACTTCTGATAAAGGTATAAAATCTTACTAAACCACATAATTCATCTTGAGAATAAAACAGACAAATATATTTATTTTTAAGTTTATTTTTTAAATTTCCCTCTTGTGGGCATAATATAAAATTCATTAGGTTATAATATCATGTTCTTTTGCTACATATATCCCAAAATTCTTTTAACAATGTACTTGGCAGAAATTTCAAAGTTTGATCTATAAAAAGGTACATATTTTTTTTCACATGAGTCCTTAGGATGAGTTAGTCTTCTTGAAATTTTACTAAAAGAGTGGATCTTTTGAAAAATGTATTTTTCACTGAGAATAACAAATTTTTCTTTTCAATTTTCTCTTTGAAGTTTTCAAAGAAACTATTTTTCCAATTAAAACTCTGTATCAGCTCAAAGCCCATTGAGTTAAGTAGTATCTTAATAACAACTTTACATCCTTTGATGTCAGGTGTCTTATGTGAATGTATTTCTAGAAGATACCTTATTTGCAATTACATCTTATTTGCAATTGGACCTTTGTGTATACCCAAGTGAAACTGTCATTTCATGAGATCCTTTCAAATATGTGAGCATTTATGAAGTGCTCTTAGAACAGTTGGAAGTAGTACTAATTGTTGCTTTAGAAAAATCTGTTCTAAATATAGGAAATGACACATTTCCACACTTCTACAGGTTTATCCTTAAACTTAAGAGTTTCATATGCTTACCCAAACTGATGTGTTACTGTGGTCTCTTTTCTAGTTATTAGCTTTAAATAGGTAGCTATCAAATATTATTCAAGGGTACCAGGTAAAGTCATACCAGAAAAGAAATGGAACTTTAGAATATAGAAGAAAAAAGGCCTGGATGTGCTGTGGGGGTAGTTGTTAATCATGCCAAGCAAAGAACAGATATTGCTGGTTATGCCAAGCAGAATATGATGGCATTCGATGTGGAACTTTGAAAAGAACTGTACTCTTTCGAACATTAGGATCTCATACTTTCAGCTTAGATTATATTGGTTTCTAGCAAAGCTGATCTGTATGATAGCTTTGGAAACACTTGGTAGTTCAGGAAATGAGAAAGCATTGCTTTAAAGATAAATGGGAAGGAAAATGCAGAGCTGTAGGAAGGATATATGCATCATCAACATTGTTTTCTCAATTTTCTTTACATGTAGCATTTAACAAATATTTTCAGCAGTTACGTGTTTATGGAGAGTTTTATACAGACTTTCTTTATATGCATAATCCTTTGAAAAAAATGTATTAAATCCAAGAAGTATAAATAAATAAAAATATAGGAGAAGGAATATTTCAAAAAGAATCAGCTCAGGTTACCTTCACAGTCAAGACTTTCCTGGTACCACCACTTGGATTCCTCTTTGGTGGTTCTATGATGCCTTATCCATATTTTGTATATTAGTTTTTAATAAAAAGAACTGCTTTTATTTATATATATACACTTCTCCTGATACTGACCACCATTTTCACCCAACACTGAGTTAAGTTCTGGTCCAGAGAAAGAACTCAATAATTGTTTGGAATTGTTAAATAAATGATAGAACACTGAATGAATAAAAATTAAGTTTAAAAATAATCATTAATATTTATTTCATATAACTCAGTTACACACGTTGTTAACTAAATGATGGAAACTGAAAAATAACAATTAGGATTACAAATAATAGCTGATAACTTATTTTGTGCAACTCAGTTACACACATTGTTAACTCATAGCAGATTTTATATTATTCATATCTATTATTTTATAGATCAGCAAAAGAACAACAGTTTCATAGATGATGGGTAGACATTCCCAGTTAATGTGTACCAAATAGCACATACTCATTTTTCATCAACATATATTTCACAGTTGTCTAAGACTGTGGATATAGAATTACAGGTTCTGAGGTTTGCTTTCTGTCTGTAGTTTCTACATGCAGAGCTCTCTGCTTAAAATTTGTGTGATATTTCTACCAAGTGAAACCATGGTAACGACCCATCCAGGATTGGGGTTCATGAAGAGCCATGGAGCATTCTGAAAAGATCATGGGTTTTGGAATCCAATGGCCATAACATTCACATTCAGTTCTGCCAGTTGCTTGATTTATGACCTAGAGTAAGTAAATTTCATTGCCTCTCCCAATTTCATTTCCCATTTGAAGTGAGTATATTTAAAATACTTTATGATTTTTGGCAAATGCAATTATTCAAAAAAAGGACATAAGGCAGATAAATTTGTGGAAAATAATGGGCAAATAAGCATATGCAGAATTCCCTAAAGAACAGTAGGTAATTTTTATCCCCTACCTGGACTGCAGCTATAGCTCCTTTACACTTCTTTCTCTCACTTACTGTACTGCAAACAGTTTTGTTGTTGTTGTTGTTTCCAATTTGTAAATACATTGCAATCTTCATACCTCAGGGCTTTCACACATGTTATTATCTTTGCCTAAAAGCACCCCCACAAACATACATATATATAAACGTCAACACAAACATACATAAACACCTTTCTGTATGTTAGGTTCCTTTTTATTTTTTGACCTAACATGTCACTTCTTCAGAAAAAATGTCCCGGACCACTTCATAAAGAAAGTCCCCTTTATTATTCTCCATAATATAACCGTGCCTGTATTTTCATAGCATTTCAGACAATTTATGTGTATATACATATTTATTTGTTTGGTCAATGTCTGACACTCTACTAGAATGGAAGTCGCATGAGGGCAGGAATTATATGTCCACCTTTTTCACCACTGTATACCCAGTGTCAGCAGGATGCCTTCAGAGAGCAAAAGCCCAAATAACATCTCCTCAATGACTAGGTGAATACAGGGATGAATCAAATGGTGGAAAATACTGACAACATTGATATGCATAAAGCTAGTCTCACCCTATATTGCTTTATAAAATAATAATATCAACCAATGTGATTGTCATCTTTAGCTCAAAGAACAGTTTTTGAACATACGTGCCGGGGTCAGTGAATTAAGGTGACTAGTATTATTATAGAGTCCCCATCAAGGCCATTTCTCAAGCGCAAGGCATTTCTCTCTGAGTCTAATGTCTTTACAAGCAACTATCACCATCTTCCATCTGTGTACCGCCACCTCCAAAATAATATTTATTCTTTTACTTATATGTTCTTCTCGAGTAAAAGACAATTCTCAACCAGAGCCCAGTAATAAAAAACTGATCTTTTAATATTCTACATCTGTGTTTCCTAAATAAAAGAAGATATAAGAACACATGACAAAATATTCACAGGCATAAAAAACTACTAGGACAGATTTTTCCTGTGCTATTTTTTTTTTTTACATCTTTATTGGAGTATAATTGCTTTACAATGGTGTGTTAGTTTCTACTTTATAACAAAGTGAATCAGTTATACATATACATATGTTCCCATATCTCTTCCCTCTTGCGTCTCCCTCCCTCCCACCCTCCCTAACCCACCACTCCAGGTGGTCACAAAGCACCGAGCTGGTCTCCCTGTGCTATGCGGCTGCTTCCCACTAGCTATCTACCTTACGTTTGGTAGTGTATATATGTCCATGCCTCTCTCTCGCTTTGTCACAGCTTACACGTCCCCCTCTCCATATCCTCAAGTCCATTCTCTAATAGGTCTGTGTCTTTATTCCTGTCTTCCCCTAGGCTCTTCATGAAATTTTTTTTTCTTAAGTTCCATATATATGTGTTAGCATACGGTATTTGTCTTTCTCTTTATGACGTACATCACTCTCTGTGACAGACTCTACGTCTATCCACCTCATTACAAATAGCTCAATTTTGTTTCTTTTTATGGCTGAGTAATATTCCATTGTATATATGTGCCACATCTTCTTTATCCATTCATCCGATGATGGACACTTAGGTTGTTTCCATCTCCTGCCTATTGTAAATAGAGCTGCAATGAACATTTTGGTACGTGACTCTTTTTGAATTATGGTTTTCTCAGGGTATATGCCCAGTAGTGGGGTTGCTGGGTCATATGGTAGTTATATTTGTAGTTTTTTAAGGAACCTCCATACTGTTCTCCATAGTGGCTGTACCAATTCACATTCCCACCAGAAGTGCAAGAGTGTTCCCTTTTCTCCACACCCTCTCCAGCATTTATTGTTTCTAGATTTTTTGATGATGGCCATTCTGACTGGTATGAGATGATATCTCATTGTACTTTTGATTTGCATTTCTCTAATGATTAATGATGTTGAGCATTCTTTCATGTGTTTTTTGGCAGTCTGTATATCTTCGTTGGAGAAATGTCTATTTAGGTCTTCTGCCCATTTTTGGATAGGGTTGTTTTTTTGTTATTGAGCTGCTTGAGCTGCTTATAAATTTTGGAGATTAATCCTTTGTCAGTTGCTTCATTTGCAAATATTTCCTCCCATTCTGAGGCCTGTCTTTTCGTCTTGTTTATGGTTTCCTTTGCTGTGCAAATGCTTTGAAGTTTACTTAGATCCCATTTGTTTACTTTTGTTTTTATTTCCATTTCTCTAGGAGGTGGGTCAAAAAGGATCTTGCTGTGATTTCTGTCATAGAGTGTTCTGCCTATGTTTTCCTCTAAGAGTTTGAGAGTTTCTGGCCTTACATTTAGGTCTTTAATCCATTGTGAGCTTATTTTTGTGTATGGTGTTAGGGAGTGATCTAATCTCATACATTTACATGTACCTGTCCAGTTTTCCCAGCACCACTTATTAAAGAGGCTGTCCTTTCTCCACTGTACATTCCTGCCTCCTTTATCAAAGATAAGGTGACCATATGTGCGTGGGTTTATCTCTGGGCTTTCTATCCTGTTCCATTAATCTATCTTTCTGTTTCTGTGCCAGTACCATACTGTCTTGATTACTGTAGCTTTGTAGTATAGTCTGAAGTCAGGGAGCCTGATTCCTCCAGCTCTGTTTTTCGTTCTCAAGATTGCTTTGGCTATTCGGGGTCTTTTGTGTTTCCATACAAATTGTGAAATTTTTTGTTCTAGTTCTGTGAAAAATGGCAGTGGTAGTTTGATAGGGATTGCATTGAATCTGTAGATTGCTTTGGGTAGTAGAGTCATTTTAACAATACTGATTCTTCTGATCCGAGAACATGGTATATCTCTCCATCTTTTTGTATCATTAATTTCTTTCATCAGTGTCTTATAATTTTCTGCATACAGGTCTTTTGTCTCCTTAGGTAGGTTTATTCAGAGATATTTTATTCTTTTTGTTGCAATGGTAAATGGGAGTGTTTTCTTGATATCACTTTCATATTTTTCATCATTAGTGTATAGGAATGCAAGAGATTTCTGTGCATTAATTTTGTATCCTGCTACTTTACCAAATTCATTGATTAGCTGTAGTAGTTTTCTGGTAGCATCTTTACGATTCTCTATGTATAGTATCATGTCATCTGCAAAGAGTGAAACCTTTACTTCTTCTTTACCGATTTGGATTCCTTTTATTTCCTTTTCTTCTCTGATTGCCGTGGCTAAAACTTCCAAAACTATGTTGAATAACAGTGGTGAGAGTGGACAGCCTTGTCTTGTTCCTTATCTTAGTGGAAATGGTTTCAGTTTTTCACCATTGAGGACAATGTTGGCTGTGGGTTTGTCATATATGGCCTTTATTATGTTGAGGAAAGTTCCCTCTATGCCTACTTTTTGGAGGGTTTTTATCATAAATGGGAGTTTAATTTTGTCGAAAGCTTTCTCTGCATCTATTGAGATGATCATATGGTTTTTCTCCTTCAATTTGTTAATATCGTGTATCACATTGATTGATTTACGTATATTGAAGAATCCTTGCATTCCTGGAATAAACCCCACTTGATCATGGTGTATGATCCTTTTAATGTGCTGTTGGATTCTGTTTGCTAGTATTTTGTTGAGGATTTTTGCATCTATGTTCATCAGTGATATTGGCCTGTAGTTTTCTTTCTTTGTGACATCCTTGTCTGGTTTTGGTATCAGGGTGATGGTGGCCTCATAGAATGAGTTTGGGAGTGTTCTTCCCTCTGCTATATTTTGGAAGAGTTTGAGAAGGATAGGTGTTAGCTCTTCTCTAAATGTTTGACAGAATTCGCCTGTGAAGCCATGTGGTACTGAGCTTTTGTTTGTTGGAAGATTTTGAATCACAGTTTCAATTTCAGTGCTTGTGATTGGTCTGTTCATATTTTCTATTTCTTCCTGATTCAGTCTTGGCAGGTTGTTCATTTCTAAGAATTTGTCCATTTCTTCCAGGTTGTCCATTTTATTGGCATAGAGTTGCTTGCAGTAATCTCTCATGATCTTTTGTATTTCTGCAGTGTCAGTTGTTACTTCTCCTTTTTCATTTCTAATTCTATTGATTTGGGTCTTCTCCCTTTTTTTCTTGATGAGCCTGGCTAATGGTTTATCAATTTTGTTTATCTTCTCAAAGAACCAGCTTTTAGTTTTATTCATCTTTGCTATCGTTTCCTTCATTTCTTTTTCATTTATTTCTGATCTGATTTTTATGATTTCTTTCCTTCTGATAACTTAGGGAGTTTTTTGTTCTTCTTTCTCTAATTGCTTTAGGTACAAGGTTAGGTTGTTTATTCGAGATGTTTCCTGTTTCTTAACGTAGGATTGTATTGCTATAAACTTCCCTCTTAGAACTGCTTTTGCTGCATCCCATAGGTTTTGGGGCATCGTGTCTCCATTGTCATTTGTTTCTAGGTATTTTTTTATTTCCTCTTTGATTTCTTCAGTGATCACTTCGTTATTAAGTAGTGTATTGTTTAGCCTCCATGTTTTTGTATTTTTTACAGATCTTTTCCTGTAATTGATATCTAGTCTCATAGCATTGTGGTCGGAAAAGATACTTGATACAATTTCAATTTTCTTAAATTTACCAAGGCTTGATTTGCGACCCAAGATATGACCTATCCTGGAGAATTTTCCATGAACACTTGAGAAAAATGTGTATTCTGTTGTTTTTGGATGGAATGTCCTTAAATATCAATTAAATCCATCTTGTTTAATGTATCATTTAAAGCTTGTGTTTCCTTATTTATTTTCATTTTGGATGATCTGTCCATTGGTGAAAGTGGGGTGTTAAAGTCCCCTACTATGAATGTTTTACTGTCGATTTCCCCTTTTATGGCTGTTAGTATTTGCCTTATGTATTGAGGTGCTCCTATGTTGGGTGCATAAATATTTACAATTGTTTTATCTTCTTCTTGGATCAATCCCTTGATCATTATGTAGTGTCCTTCTTTGTCTCTTCTAATAGTCTTTACTTTAAAGTCTATTTTGTCTTATATGAGAATTGCTACTCCAGCTTTCTTTTGATTTCCATTTGCTTGGAATATCTTTTTCCATCCCCTTACTTTCAGTCTGTATGTGTCTCTAGGTATGAAGTGGGTCTCTTGTAGACAGCATATATATGAGTCTTATTTTTGTATCCATTCAGCCAATCTGTGTCTTTTGGTGGAAACATTTAGTCTATTTACATTTAAGGTAATGATGGATATGTTTGTTCCTATTCCCATTTTCTTAATTGTTTTGGGTTCATTATTGTAGGTCTGTTCCTTCTCTTGTGTTTCTTGCCTAGAGAAGTTCCTTTAGCATTTATTGTAAAGCTGGTTTGGTGGTGCTGAACTCGCTCAGCTTTTGCTTGTCTGTAAAGGTTTTAATTTCTCCATCAAACCTGAATGAGCTCCTTGCTGGGTAGAGTAATCTTGGTTGTAGATTTTTCTCCTTCATCACTTTAAATATGTCCTGCCAGTCCCTTCTGGCTTGCAGAGTTTCTGCTGAAAGATCAGCTATTAACCTTATGGGGATTCCCTTGTGTGTTATTTGTTGTTTTTCCCTTGCTGCTTTTAATATGTTTTCTTTGTATTTAATTTTTGACAGTTTTAATTAATATGTGTCTTGGCATATTTCTCCTTGGATTTATCCTGTATGGGACTCTCTGTGCTTCCTGGACTTGATTAACTATTTCCTTTCCCATATTAGGGAAGTTTTCAACTATAATCTCTTCAAATATTGTCTCAGTCCCTTTCTTTTTCACTTCTTCTTCTGGAACCCCTATAATTCGAATGTTGGTGTGTTAATGTTGTCCCAGAGGTCTCTGAGACTGTCCTCAGTTGTTTTCATTCTTTTATCTTTATTCTGCTCTGCAGTAGTTACTACCACTATTTTATCTTCCAGGTCACTTATCTGTTCTTCTGCCTCAGTTATTCTGCTATTGATCCCATCTAGAGTATTTTTCATTTCATTTATTGTGTTGTTCATCATTGCTTGTTTCATCTATAGTTCTTCTAGGTCCTTGTTAAATGTTTCTTGCATTTTCTCTATTCTATTTCCAAGATTTTGGATCATTTTTACTATCATTATTCTGAATTCTTTTTCAGGTAGACTGCCTATTTCCTCTTCATTTGTTAGGTCTGGTGGGTTTTTATCTTGCTCCTTCATCTGCTGTGTTTTTCTGTCTTCTCATTTTGCTTATCTTACTGTGTTTGGGGTCTCCTTTTTGCAGGCTGCATGTTCGTAGTTCCCGTTGTGTTTGATGTCTGTCCCCAGTGGCTAAAGTTGGTTCAGTGGGTTGTGTAGGCTTCCTGGTGGAGGGGACTAGTGCCTGTGTTCTGGTGGATGAGGCTGGATCTTTTCTTTCTGGTGGGCAGGTCCACATCTGGTGGTGTGTTTTGGGGTGTCAGTGGACTTATTATGATTTTAGGCAGCCTCTCTGCTAATTGGTGGGGTTGTGTTCCTGTCTTGCTAGTTGTTTGGCATAGGGTGTCCAGCCCTGTAGCTTGCTGGTCGTCGAGTGAAGCTGGGTGCTGGTGTTGAGATGGAGATCTCTGGGAGATTTTTGCCATTTGATATTATGTGGCGCTGGGAGGTCTCTTGTGGACCAGTGTCCTGAGGTTGGCTCTCCCACCTCAGAGGCACAGCACTGACTCCTGGCTGTAGCACCAAGAGCCTTTCATCCACGTGGCTCAGAATGAAAGGGAGATAAAGTAGAAAGAAAGAATTAGTAGAAGAAAAAGAAAGAAAGAAAGAAAGAAGGAAGGAAGGAAGGGAAGAAAGAAAGAAAGAAGGAAGGAAAGAAAGAAAGAAAGAAAGAAAGAAAGAAAGAAAGAAAGAAAGATGGAAGGGAAGAAAGAAAGAAAGAAAGAAGGAAAGAAAGAAAGAAAGAAAGAATTGAAAAGATAAAGTAAAATACAATAAAACAAGATAAAATATAATAAAGTTATTAAAATAAAAAATAATTATTAAGAAAAAAAAATTTTTTTAAAAAGAAAGAAAACGGACAGATAGAACCCTAGGACAAATGGTGAAAGCAAAGCTATACAGACAAAATCTCACACAGAAGCATACACATACACACTCACAAAAAGAGGAAAAGGGGAAAAAGTCATAAATCTTGCTCTCAAAGTCCATCTCCTCAATTTGGGATGATTCGTTGTGTATTCATGTATTCCACAGATGCAGGATACATCAAGTTGATTGTGGAGCTTTAATCCGCTGCTTCTGAGGCTGCTGGGAGAGATTTCCCTTTCTCTTCTTTGTTTTCACAGCTCCCAGGGCTCAGCTTTGGATTTGGCCCCGCCTCTGCGTGTAGGTCGCTGGAGGGCGTCTGTTTTTTGCTCAGACAGGACGGGGTTAAAGGAGCCGCTGATTCGGGGGCTCTGGCTCACTCAGGCCGGGGGGAGGGAGGGGCACTGAGTGTGGGGCGGACCTGCAGCGGCAGAGGCTGGCGTGACGTTGCACCAGCCTGAGGTGCGCCGTGCGTTCTTCCGGGGAAGTTGTCCCTGGATCCCGGGACCCTGGCAGTGGCGGACTACACAGGCTCCCCGGAAGGGGGTTGTGGAGAGTGACCTGTGCTCGCACACAGGCTTCTTGGTGGCAGCAGCAGCAGCCTTAGCGTCTCATGCCCGTCTCTGGGGTCCGCGCTTTTAGCCGCAGCTCGCGCCCGTCTCTGGAGCTCCTTTAAGCAGCACTCTTAATCCCCTCTCCTCGCGCGCCAGGAAACAAAGAGGGAAGAAAAGGTCTCTTGCCTCTTCGGCAGGTCCAGACTTTTCCCCGGACTCCCTCCCGGCTAGCCGTGGTGCACTAACCCCCTGCAGGCTGTGTTCACGCCGCCAACCCCAGTCCTCTCCCTGTGCTCGGACCGAAGCCCGAGCCTCAGCTCCCAGCCCCGCCCGCCCCGGCGGGTGAACACAGGCTGGTGAGTGCTGGTCGGCACTGATTATCTGTGCAGGAATCTCTCCACTCTGACCTCCAGACCCCTGTTGCTGCGCTCTCCTCCGCGGCTCCGAAGCTTCCCTCTCCACCACCCGCAGTCTCTGCCCGCCAAGGGACTTCCTAGTGTGTGGAAACCTTTCCTCCTTCACAGCTCCCTCTCACTGGTGCAGGCACCGTCCCTATTCTTTTGTCTCTGTTTATTCTTTTTTCTTTTGGCCTACCCAGGTACGTGGGGAGTTTCTTACCTTTTGGGAGGTCTGAGGTCTTCTGCTAGCGTTGAGTAGGTGTTCTGTAGGAGTTGTTCCACGTGTAGATGTATTTCTGGTGTATCTGTGGGGAGGAAGGTGATCTCCGCGTCTTACTCTTCCGCCATCTTCCCCTCGTCCCCCTGTGCTATTCTTTGAATGTAGTATAGAAAATACTAGTCGGTCCTTAAATAAGGGGGATTGTATGGTGTATGAGTAGGCTTTCAGTATGAGTTCTGTGGGCCTTGGGAAATTCCTCTTCAAAAGGGTATTTTCCTTTCTTATCATTACAGAGTCCCAGAAAGCTAAGAGACTGGATCAATTCATAATTCTTTCTTCAATCCCTTTCTAGTTCACATTTTATTTTCACACTGAGAATTAACGTGAAAATAAATACATTTTTTTTTTATAAAACGGGAAGAAAATCCCTACTGCTAGGTTTGTCTGCATTTCATCTATTCAACTATGTCTTATTTCTATAGAACCTCTCAAAAATTGTCTTGTTTTTTTTTTCAAGATTCTCATTTGTCTCAAAGGGCAATGAATATTGGTACCTCTGCTTGTCTTTATTTGAATTCATGCATTTGAAAATATCCTTAGAAATCTGGAGTTAATTCATAAGCTGATTATAAAGTAGCCAAAAAGTATTGACTGAACCAATATGAGTAGAGTTTAGTTAAATTTGTTTGTCTTATAATAAATATAATTACTGAAAATATAATTTGCAGTAATTTCCTTTCCTGTCTGTACCCCTTGCCAGCACCTATTAAGACCCAGAGTCTACTCTGTCTCAAAAATGGAATTAAGATGAGTAATTGCAAGGCAAAATTTTCATTACTTGAGTGCTGTATGTACTGGTGGGTTTGCTTTGTCTTTTTCACCTTTCAATCACTACATTTGAAATTTACTTTAATATAGAGAATATGGGCAGGTGAATAGGGAGGGTGGTAAAAGCAGATGTGTTTCTAGGTATATTCCGTCTAGTTTTAGCCTCTACCAGAATGAATTTTGGTGTCTGTTCTTTACATTTCAGTGTCTGTGATTTTCGAGGTAAATGGATTGTGTGCAGGAGTTTCAAACTTAATTTCTGATGCAACATGATGTGATAGTTTTAGCACTAGAAACTGTTTGGAATATAAATCCCAAACAGTTTTCTTGTTGGTGTGATATAAGGAATGTTACATATCCTCTCTAAGTCTCAGTTTCCACATAGCTAATAGGTATAATGTCTGCCTGGTAAGATTGTTAGAAAACTAAATGAAATAAACACAGCATATATTACATTTAATATGTAGTCACTAAAATACTATATACATATATGTGTATATATGAATGTATATACAGTTGACCCTTGAACAACAAAAGTTTGAACTGTGAGGGTGCCCTTACACATGGATTGTTTTCAATAAAAAATTCTACAGTACTACACAATCTGAGGTTGGTTGAATCTGCAGATGCAGAACTACTGATAGGAACAGTGGAGTCAGAGGGCTGGTTTTAAATTGTATGTGGATTTTTAACTGCATGAAGGGTTGATACCCCAAACTCCCGCATATGTTTATATACACACACATACTATAAAATAAGAAAAAGCCTAACAACACACTAGAAAAACTATAAAATAGCTTAGTCACTTAAGAATTATAATTGGCTAGAAATATATGAAAACATGTTCAATCTGGAACATGAAGATTAAAACCATTTTTTTTGTTTTTTGTTTGTTGGCTTTTTATTTTATTCAGAATTAAAACAAATGATACTATCTAGAGTTCCCCAAGGAATTTCATAAAGAAATGGATTCCATCTTGTACTGTTTGGGGAAGTGTGAAAAGATAAAGCTTTTAGGGAAGGCAGTTTGGCATTGTTTATCCAAATGATAAATATTCATGCACTTCAAACCAGCAGTTGTACATCTAAGTGTTTCCTCTTAGAGAAATACTCAATATGTGCAAAAAAGGCATATACCAGAATACCCATAGCAGTATTCCAGGACTGAGGAACGCCCTGGGATTAACGTAAGGGGGATGAGGACGGATGGGGACAGGGGCATACAGGGACATGAGGTCATTCATTGCTGGGAGAATACAGTTACTGGGACTTCCAATTATGGAGGCAGAGTCCTGTTGAGGGGCATTCTTTCTTCTGGCAGATCAGTCTTCTCTGCATGAGGAGAGGGACTGTTACACGGAGCACAGGAATGCTGTCCCCCTGCTGGTCAGTTTTTGTACTAAACCATGTATGCTGTTCCTTTCCAGCCTCTTGATCACTACTAGTACATTATGTGGTGTGTTTAAAGGAGGATAGGTTATAGAAAGAAGTGTTCTGGTTAATAATAGTAATTTGAATTTCTACACATTAGGTTTTATTTATTTTACTGCTTAAAAACCTAAATGGTTAAATTTATCCAAAGACAATCCAAATTATTATTCTCATAACTCTCCAAATGAATTTAAACCTCAGTTTCTTTTTTACAGAACCTTTCAAAAACAGTGAAAGCTCAAACTGGAAGAGGAACTGTTTATTTCTCATAACTATTTGACAAAAATCTCAAAACACTTCCTCTGACAATATAGAAACAAACGAATTCCACTAGTGCTAATCCCTAGGTGATGCTTTTCAAGAGTACTTTTCTGAAACAGCCATCACAAGAATTAAAATTATTTGTTGATTTCTGCTGATTATTTCTTGTTGCTAAAACTTGCCATTTTGAATTTGCAGGTATGAATATAAGCAAGAGTGAGATAGCAAAAGAAACTTCATTAAAACCATCTCGGAGATCCCTGCCTTGCCTGGCCCAGAGCTATGCTTACTCAAAGAACTTGAGCCAATCTACCTCACTCTTCCAGTCAACTGAGAGTGAATCTCAGGCTCCCACTTCTGTAACCTCAATCCCTGCTGACAAAGCAGAGCAAGGTGAGCTCTACTTTCTTGTTTAACTTTTAAAGAATAGTGTTTTCCACTAGTGTTTATAGAGTCTTCAGGAAGGAGATTGGCATAGAAAGGAGAACAGTAGCCTATGCCAGTCAGACAAAAGGCCATTCGTTGGTGAGATGTGTGTTCATTTCTTTTTATCCTTGAAGGTAGCCAACCCCATGCAAATATGGACCTAACATTTTCTGTTGGCAAGAGAAGACAGATCAGCCACCTAAATCACTGGCTCGTTAGCATTCCTGGTGAGAATTTATTACCAGTAATTAAATATGCCAGCAATAATAAACTCAGTTCCCTAAAAAGAAAGACCCAAAACTATAAATAATACTGACAGTAAATCAGTGAACATTTGGTTGCACGAAGATGTGGTTAGACAAGTGTTGGCAAATAAAACTACACACATCTGACTGTCTGAGACTCATTATACCTTCAGACAATCCCTTTTCACAAGAGTCAGGAGTCAGAATACAACCAGGCCCCTGTCATTCAGTGGATGGGTGTGTTTTTATTTTCCCTTCCATCTCTAAGAGCTTTTATATTATGAAAATTGATTCCCTTATGATTCCTTAGGGTTGCTTCTTCCTCTGGATAATTTGAAAATGCCAATATTCTCTTTTCAATAGTATTGGGAAATCACTATTTTAAATAGTAATCTTACATCTATGTCCAGTAAGGAAAGTGGCTAATTGTTTAAGAGAATCAAAGTGTTAAAATGTAATATAGATGTATCTCTCATTTCCACTCATTAACTTAAAAACATTTCTTCACGTTTGGCTGTTATTTGGACAGCAGTCACCACGGTAATTGTTCTAACTGTCATTATGTTTTTATTCCCCAAAACTAGAAAGTCTTTTTTGTTCTTGTTTCCAGTTAACACTGAGGAAGGCAGAAAAGACTCTGTGCTCAGATGTTCTTTTGCTGACCTCAGTGACTTTTGCTTGGGTGAGTTACTTTCTATTATTTCCTTCCTCCTTTCCCCCTCTCCAAAGGTAAACTGACTTCTACTTCAAACGTAGAACATTATTTTTTTAAGAAAAAAAAAATTCATGTTTAGTCTTTAACATTTGATGGGCGAGAATAATATTCTAAGGTTAAAATATTATTAAGGTATTTCATGTACAGTTTGAAAGTCAAATACAGAAGATTTTTAATGAATAACATCCTATAACTGAAAAATATTCTATTGTTAGTCTTTTGGAAATTTCCTTCAATTCTCGATGAATAAGTACATTTATACTACTGTGTCTAGATCTATCAAATTTCAGCATTATTTGTGGTCTCTCGTGCTAGATGAAGGTTTATTAGTTCATTCATATAACCTTTCCTTATTTTTTTATAGTTACACTGCCATTTTAAATCTCTCCACTGATCAAATTTGTAACTATAGTATATTTGCATCTCTATATCATGTTTTTTCTTTTTTAATTTTTTAATTATTATTTTTAACATCTTTATTGGAGTATAATTGCTTTACAATGGTGTGTTAGTTTCTGCTTTATAACAAAGCTATACATATACATATATCACCATATCTCCTCCCTCTTGCACCTCCCTCCCACCCTTCCTATCCCACCCCACTAGGTGATAACAAAGCACCCAGCTTATCTACCTGTACTATGCGGCTGCTTCCCACTAGCTATCTGTTTTACATTTGGTAGTGTATATATGTCAGTGCTAATCTCTGATTTCATCCCAGCTTAACCTTCCATCTCCCCGTGTCCTCAAGTCCATTCTCTACGTCTGCATCTTTATTCCTGTCCTGCCCCTAGGCTCATCAGAGCCATTTTTTATTTTTTTAGATTCCATATATATGTGTTACCATACAGTATTTGTTTTTCTCTTTCTGACTTACTTCACTCTGTATGACGGACTCTAGGTCCATCCACCTCACTACAAATAACTTAATTTTGTTTCTTTTTATGGCTGAGTAATATGTCATTGTATATATGTGCCACATTTTCTTTATCCATTCATCCGATAATGGACATTTAGGTTGCTTCCATGTCCTGGCTATTGTAAATAGTGCTGCAATAAACAGTCAGGTACATTTCACTTTTTGAATTATGGTTTTCTCAGGGTATATGCCCAGTAGTGGGATTGCTGGGTCATATGGTAGTTCTATTTTTGATTTTTTGGGTAACCTCCATACTGTTCTCCATAGTGGCTGTATCAATTTATATTCCCACCAACAGTGCAGGAGGGTTCCCTTTTCTCTACACCCTCTCCAGCATTTATTGTTTGTAGATTTTTTGAAGATGGCCATTCTGACCAGTGTGAGGTGATACCTCATTGTGGTTTTGATCTGCATTTCTCTAATAATTAGTGATGTTGAGCATCCTTTCAAGTGTTTGTTGGCAATCTGTATATCTTCTTTGGAGAAATGTCTATTTAGGTCTTCTGCCCATTTTTAGATTGGGTTGTTTGTTTTTCTGATATTGAGCTACATGAGCTGCTTGTATATTTTGGAGGCTAATCCTTTGTCATTTGCTTCGTTTGCAAATATTTTCTCCCATTCTAGGATTGTTTTTCATCTTGTTTATGGTTTCCTTTGCTGTTCAAAAGCTTTGAAGTTTCATTAGGTCCCATTTGTTTATTTTTGTTTTTATTTCTATTACTCTAGGAGGTAGATCAAAAAGGATCTTCCTGTGATTTTTAGGAAGTGTTCTAATTTCATTCTTTTACATGTAGCTGTCCTGTTTTCCCAGTACCACTTATTGAAGAGACTGTCTCTCTATTGTATATTCTTACCTCCTTTGTCAAAGAAAAGGTGACCATATGTGTATGGCTTTATCTCTAGGCTTTCTATCCTATTCCATTGATCTATCTTTCTGTTTTTGTGCCAGTACCATACTGTCTTGATTACTGTAGCTTTGTAGTATAGTAAGAAGTCAGGGAGCCTGATTCCTCCAGCTCTGTTTTTCTTTCTCAAGATTTCTTTCACTATTCTGGGTCTTTTGTGTATCCATACAAATTGTGAAATTTTTTGTTCTGGTTCTGTGAAAAATGGCATTAAATAGTTTGATAGGGATTGCATTGAATCTGTAGACTGTTTTGAGTAGTATAGTCAATTTCACAATGCTGATTCTTCCAATCCAAGAACATGGTATATCTCTCCATCTGTTTATATCATCTTTAATTTCTTTCATCAATGTCTTATAGTTTTCTGCATATAGGTCTTTTGTCTCCTTAGGTAGGTTTATTCCTAGGTATTTTATTCTTTTTGTTGCAGTGGTAAATGGGAGTGTTTCCTTAATTTCTCTTTCAGATTTTTCGTTGTTAGTGTATAGGAATGCAAGAGATTTCTGTGCATTAATTTTGTATCCTGCTACTTTACCAAATTCATTGATTAGCTCTAGTAGTTTTCTGTTAGCTTCTTTAGGATTCTCTATGTATAGTATCATGTCATCAGCAAACAGTGACAGTTTTACTTCTTCTTTTCTGATTTGGATTCCTTTTATTTCCCTTTCTTCTCTGATTGCTGTGGCTAAAACTTCCAAAACTATGTTGAATAATAGGGGTGACAGTTGGAAACCATGTCTTGTTACTGATCTTAGTGGACATGGTTTCAGTTTTTCACCATTGAGAATGATGTTAGCTGTGGGTTTGTCATATATGCCCTTTAAGTTCCCTCTATGTCTACTTTCTGGAGGGTGTTTATCATAAATGGGTGCTGAAATTTGTTGAAAGTTGTTCTGCATCTATTGAGATGATCATATGTTTTTTCTCCCTTAATTTGTTAATATGGTTTATCACACTGATTGATTTGTGTATATTAAAGAATCCTTGCATTCCTGGGATAAACCCCACTTGAATATGGTGTATGATGCTTTTAATGTGCTATTGGATTCTGTTTGCTAGTATTTTGTTGAGGATTTTTGCATATGCGTAATCAGTGATATTGGCTTGTAGTTTTCTTTTTCTGTGACATCTTTGTCTGGTTTTGGTATCAGAGCAATGGTGGTCTCGTAGAATGAGTTTGGGAGTGTTCCTCCCTCTGCTATATTTTGGAAGAGCTTGGGAAGGATAGGTGTTAGCTCTTCTCTAAATGTTTGAAAGAAGCCACCTGGTCCTTGGCTTTTGTGGGTTGGAAGATTGTTAATCACAGTTTCAATTTCAGTGCTTGTGATAGGTCTGTTCATATTTCTATTTCTTCCTGATTCAGTCTTGGAAGGTTATACTTTTCTAGGAATTTGTCCATTTCTTCCAGATGGTCCATTTTTTAGCATATAGTTGCTTATAGTAGTCTCTCATGGCCCTTTGTGTTTCTGCAGTGTTTGTTGTCACTTCTTTTTCATTTCTAATTCTGTTGATTTGAGTCTTCTCCCTTTTTTTCTTAATGAGTGTGGGGCTAATGGTTTATCTATTTTGTTTATCTTCCCAAAGAACCAGCCTTTAGTTTTATTGATCTTTACTATGGTTTCCTTCATTTCTTTTTCATTTATTTCTGATGTGATGTTTAGGTTTTCTTTCCTTCTGCTAACTTTGGGGCTTTTTATTCTTCTTTCTCTAGTTGCTTTAAGATTAGGTTGTTTATTTGAGATTTTTCTTGTTTCCTGACGTAAGATTGTACTGCTGTAATTTTCCCACTTAGAACTGCTTTTCCTACATTCTATAGGTTATGGGTCATCGTGTTTTCATTGTCATTTGTTTCTAGATATATTTTGATTTCCTCATTGATTTCTTCAGTGATCTCTTGGTATTTTAGTAGTGTATTTGTTTAGCCTCCATGTGTTTGTATTTTTTACTGTTTTTTTTTTCCTGTAATTGATATCTAGTCTCATAGCATTGTGGTCAGAAAAGATACTTGATACAATTTCAATTTTCCTAAATTTACCAAGGCTTGATTTGTGACCCAAGATATGATCTATCCCGGAGAATGTTCCATGAGCACTTGAGAAGAATGTGTATTCTGTTGATTTTGGATGGAATGTCCTATAAATATCAATTAAGTCTATCTGGCCTGATGTGTCTTTTAAAGCTTGTGTTTCCTTACTTATTCTCATTTTGGATGATCTGTCCATTGGTGAAAGTGGGGTGTTAAAGTCTCCTACTATTATTGTGTTACTGTTGACTTCCCCATTTATGGCTGTTAGCATTTGCCTTATGTATTGAGGTGCTCCTATGTTGGGTGCATAAATATTTACAATTGTTATATCTTCTTCTTGGATTGATCCCTTGATCATTATGTAGTGTCTTTCTTTGTCTCTTGTAATAGCATTTATTTTAAAATCTGTTTTGTCTGATATGAGTATTGCTTCTTCAGCTTTCTTTTGATTTCCATATGCTTGCAATATCTTTTTCCATCCACTCACTTTCAGTCTGTATGTGTCCCTAGGTCTGAAATGGGTCTCTTGTACACAGCATATATATGGGTCTTGTTTTTGTATCCATTCAGCCAGTTTGTGTCTTTTGGTTGGAGCATTTAATCCATTTACATTTAAAGTAATTATCAATATGTATGCTCCTATTGCCATTTCCTTAATTGTTTTGGATTTTTTATTGTAGGTCTTTTCCTTTTCTTGTTTTTCCTGCCTAGAGAAGTTCCTTTAGCATTTGTTGTAAAGCTGGTTTGGTGTGCTGAATTCTCTTAACTTTTGCTTGTCTGTAAGGGTTTTAAGTTCTCTGTCAAATCTGAATGAGATCCTTGCTGAATAGAGTAATCTTGATTGTAGGTTTTTCCCTTTCATCACTTTAAATATGTCCTGCCACTCCCTTCTGGCTTGTAGAGTTTCTGCTGAAGGATCAGCTGTTAACCTTCTTGGGTTTCCCTTGTATATTATTTATTGCTTTTCTCTGGTTTTTAATACTTTTTCTTTGAATTTAATTTCTGATAGTTTGATTAATATGTGTCTTGGTGTGCTTCTTCTTGGATTTATCCTGTATGGAACTCTCTGAGCTTCCTGGACTTGATTGACTATTTCCTTTCCCATGTTAGGGAAGTTTTCAACTATAATCTCTTAAAATATTTTCTCAGTCCCTTTCTTTTTCTCTTCTTCTTCTGGGACCCCTATAATTCGAATATTGGTCCTTTAATGTTGTTGTCCCAGAAGTCTCTGAGACTGTCCTCAATTCTTTTCATTATTTTTCCTTTGTTCTGCTCTGTGGTAGTTATTTCCACTATTTTATCTTCCAGGTCACTTATCCATTCTTCTGCAGAATAACTGATTCTGCTATTGATTCCTTCTAGAGAATTTTTCATTTCATTTATTGTGTTGTTCATCATTGTTTGTTTGCTCTTTACTTCTTCTAGGTCCTTGATAAACATTTCTTGTATTTTTTCCATTTTATTTCCAAGATTTTGGCTCATCTTTGCTATCATTACTCTGAATTCTTTTTCAGGTAGACTGCCTATTTCCTCTTCATTTGTTTCATTTGGTGAGTTTTTACTTTGCTCCTTCCTCTGCTGCATATTTCTTTTTCTTCTCATTTTGTTTAACTGCTGTGTTTGGTGTCTTCTTTTCGCAGGCTGCAGGTTCGTAGTTACTGTTGTTTTTGGTGTCTGCCCCAGTGGGTGAGGTTGGTTTAGTGGCTTGAGTAGGTTTCCTGGTGGAGGGGACTGGTTCCTGTGTTCTAGGGGTGGGGTTGTATCTTGTCTTTCTGGTGGGCAGGGCTGCATCCAGTGGTATGTTTTGGAGTGTCTGTGAACTTAGTATTACTTTAGGCAGCCTCTCTGCTAATGGATGGGGTTGTGTTCCTGTCTTGCTAGTTGTTTGGCAGGGGGCATCTAGCACTGGAGTTTGCTGGCCATTTGGTGGAGGTGGGTCTTAGTGTTTAGATGAAGATCTCTGGGTGCACTTTCATTGACTGATATTGCATGGGGCCGGGAGGTTTCTCATGGTGCAATGTCCTGGACTTGACCCTCCCATCTCAGAAGCTCAGGCATAACACCCGGCTGGCACACCAAGACCCTGCCAGCCACACAGCTCAGAAGAAAAGGAAGAAAAGAAAAAAAAATGAAGAGATAGAACCCTAGGACAAATGGTAAAAGCAAACCTAAAAAGACAAAATCACACAAAGAAGCATACACATGCATGCTCAGAAAAAGAAAAAAATGAAAAATAAAAATAGATAAATAAATTAAATAAAAAATAATTCGAAAAATAAAAATAAAAAAATTTGAAGTAAAAGAGGAGAGAAACCAAACCCATAAACAAATCCACCAATGATAATAAGCACTAAAAACTAAACTAAGAAAAACATAAAACCAGAAACAAATTAGATGCAGAAAGCAAATCCCAAGTCTAAGTTTGCTCCCAAAGTCTGCTGCCTCAGTTTTGAGAACATTCATTGTCTGTTCAGGTGTTCTTCAAATGCGGGGTTTATCAAGTTGACTGTGGGGATTTAATCTGTTGCTCCTGAGGCTGCACAGAGAAATTTCCCTTTCTCTTCTTTGTTCATACAGGTACTGGGGTTCAGCTTTGTTTCGGTCCCGCCTCTGCATGTAGGCCGCCCTGAGCCTCTTCCATACCCAGACAGGAGGAGGTTAAAGCAGCAGCTGATTAGGGCTCTCTTGCTCCCTCAGGCCAGGGAGAGGGAAGGGTATGGTTCATAATTAGAATGCAGGGCAAGCCTGTGGCCACTGCCATGACATTGCAACAGCCTGAGGCGAGCCATGTGTTCTCCCGGGGAAGTTGTCCCTGGATCATGGGACCCTGGCAGTGGCAGGCTGCACAGGCTCCCAGGGCGGGTGTGGGTAGTGACTTGTGCTCGCACACAGGATCCTTGGTGGCAGCTGCAGCAGCATTAGTGGTTCATGCCTGTCTCTGGGGTCTGAGCTGATAGTCATGGCTCACACCCGTCTCTGAAGCTCGTTTAGGCGGTGCTCTGCCTTCTGTGGGCACACTGGGAAGGAATCCCCTCTCCTCACGCACCCCGATACAATGGTCTCTTGCTTCTTAGGCACGTCCAGACTTTTTCCTGGACTCTCTCTCAGCTAGCTGTGACACACTAGCCCCCTTCAGGCTGTCTTCACACGTCCAACCCCAGTCCTCTCCCTGGGATCTGACCTCCGAAGCCTGAGCCTTAGCTTCCGGCCCCCACCCACCATGGCAGGTGAGCAGACAAGACTCTCAGGCTGGTGAGTGCTGGTCAGCACCAATCGTTAGTGCAGAAATCTCTCCACTTTGCCCTCTGCACCCCTGCTGCTGCACTCTCCTTCATGGCTCTGAAGCTTCCCTCCCACCCACCCCCCATCTCCACCAGTGAAGGGGCTCCCTAGTGTGTAGAAACTTTAACTCCTTCACAGCTCCATCCCAGAGGTGCAGGTCCAGTCCCTATTCTTTTTTTTTTTTTTTTTTTTTTTGCAGTACGCGGACCTCTCACTCTTGTGGCCTCTCCCATTGCGGAGCACAGGCTCTGGACACGCAGGGTCAGCGGCCATGGCTCACAGGCCTAGCCGCTCCACGGCATGTGGGATCTTCCTGGACTGGGGCACGAACCCGTGTCCCCTGCATCGGCAGGCAGACTCTCAACCACTGCGCCACCAGGGAAGCCTGACTTATTTATTTTATATCTGGAAGTTTGTACCTCTTGATCCCCTTCACCTATTTTGCACCCAACCAACTTGCCTCCTCTCTGGCAACCACCAATATGTTCTCTGTATCTATGAATCTGGTTTTCTTTTGCTTAATTTGTTTGTTTTGTGTTTTACAGTCCACATATAAGTGGAATTATATAAGTGAATTATGTAGTACTTGTCTTTGTCTTATTTCACTTAGCATAATATCGATGTTTTCCATCCATGTTGCCACAATTGGCAAGATTTCATTCTTTTACTTATGGCTGAGTAATATTCCATTACACATATATACCACTTCTTTATCCATTCATCCACTGATGGACACTTAGCTTGCTTCTGTATCTGGGTTATGGTAAATAATGCTATCGTGAACATAAGGGTGCATATCACTTTGAATTAGTGTTTTTGTTATCTTTGGACAGATACCCAAAAGCAAATTGCTGGATGAGATGAGAGTTCTATTTTTAATTTTTTGAAGGGTCTCCATACCGTTTTCCACAGTGGTTGCACCAATGTACATTTCCAGCAACAGTGTACAAGGGTTCCCTTTTTTCTGCATTCTTGCCAAAACTTGCTGTTTCTTGTCTTTTTGATAATAGCCATTCTGACAGGTGTGAGGAGATACCTCATTGTGGTTTTGATTTGCATTTCCCTGATGAATAGTGACACTGAACATCTTTTCATGTGCCTATTGGCCATCTGTATGTTTTCTTTGGAAAAAATGTTTATTCATATCCTGTGCTCATTTTTTAATCAAGTTGTTTGTTTTTTTGATGTTGAGTTATATGAGGTTTTATTATTTTTTGGATATTAACCCCTTATTAGATATATGATTTACAAATATTTTCTCTCAGTCAGTAAGTGTCTGTTTCTTTTGTTGATGATTTCCTTCACTGTGCAGAAGCTTTTAAGTTTAATGTAGCCCCATTTGTTTATTTTTGCTTTTTGCTGTTGAAGTCAGATCCAAAAAAATACATTGCTAAGACTGATGTCAAAGAGCTTACTACCTATGTTTTCTTCTAAGAGTTTTATGATTTCAGGTCTTAAACATTCAAATCTTTGATCCATTTTGAGGGGTTTTTTTCTGTTCTGTTTTGTTTTTCATATATGGTATACAATGGTTCTACAATTTAATTCTTTTGTGTGTAACTGTCCAGTTTTTCCAACATCATTTATTGAAAAGACTGTCCTTTCCCCATTTGTATATGCTGTCCTCCTTTGTCATAAAATAATTAACCATATGTGCTTGGGTTAATTTCTGGGTTGTCTATTCTGTTCCATTGATTTATGTGTCTTTTTTGTACCAGTGCCATACTGTTTTGATTACCTAGCTTTATCGTATAGTTTGAAATCAGGTAGCAGGGTATCTCAGCTTTGTTCTTTCTCAAGATTGCTTTGGCTATTTGGGGTCTATTTGGAGTCTCTTGTGGTTCCATACAAATTTGAGAATCATTTGTTCTAAGTCTGTGAAAAATACTATTGGAATTTTGATAGGGATTGCATTGAATCTGTAGATTGCTTTAGGTAGTATGAACATTTTAAAATTATTAATTTTTCCAATCCATGAGCATGGAACACCTTTCCATTTATTTGTGTCTTATTCAGTTGTTTTCATTAATGTATTGTAGTTTTCAGAGTACAGGTCTTTCATCTTTTTGATTTAATTTATTCCTAGGTATTTTATTCTTTGGAGTGCAATTGTAAGTGGGATTGTTTTCTTAATTTCTCTTTCTGATAGTTCATTATTAGTGTACAGAAACACAACAGATTTTTGTATAGTGATTTTGTATCATGAAATTTTACTGAATTTATTAGTTTTAATAGTTTTTTGGTAGAGTTTTTAGAGTTTTCTATATATAATACCGTATCATCTGCAAATAATGACAGTTTTACCTCTTCCTTTCTAATTTGGATGTATTTTATTTCTTTTTCTTGCCTAATTTCTCTGGCTAGAACTCCCAATACAACTTTAAGTAAAAGTGGTGAGAGTGGGCATCCTTGTCTTGTTTTTGATTTTAAAGGAAAAGTTTTCAACTTTTCACCATTGAGATATTACCTGTGGGTTTGTAATGTACGTCCTTCATTATGTTGAGGTTCATTCTCTGTATAACCACTTTTTTGAGAGTTTTTTATCATAAATGAATATTGAATTTTGTCATATGCTTTTTCTGAATTTATTGAGATGATTATATGATTTGTATGCTTCATTTTGTTAATGTGGTTTGATTTGTGAATGTTGAACCATTCTTGCATCTTTGGAATAAATCCCAGTTGATCATGGTGTATTATCCTTTTAATGTATTGTTGAATTTTGTTTTCTAGTATTTTGTTGAGGATTTTTGCATCTATTTTCATTAGGGATATTGGTCTGTAATTTTCTTTCTTTGTGGTGTCCTCTGGTTTTGTTATCAGGGTAATGCTGTCCTTGTAAAATAAGTTTGGAAGTGTTCCTTCCTTCCTCTTTTTGGAGGAGTTTGACGAGCATAAATATTAAATCTTTGAATGTTTGGTAGAATTCACCAGTGAAGCCATCTGGAGCTATACTTTTTTGTTGTTGTTGTTCTTGGGAGAGTTTTGATTGCTGATTCAGTCTTCTTAGTAGAAATTGGCCTATTCAGATTTTTATTTCTTTATGGTTCAGTCTTGGAAAACTGTATGCTTCTATAAATTAATCCATTTCCTCCATGTTGTCCAATTTGTTGGCATAAAATGTTCATATCAGTTGCTTATGAGCCTTTGTATTTCTGTGATATCAGTTGTAACTTCTCTTTCATTTCTGTTTTTACTTATTTGAGCCCTCTCTTTTTATCTTGGTGAGTCTAGCTAAAGGTTTGCCAATTTCATCTTTTCAAGGAGCCAGCTCTTATTTTCATTGATCTTTTCTATTGTCTTTTTAGTCTCTATTTATTTGCACTCTGATTTTCTTATTTCTTTCCCTTTACTAACTTTGGGTTGTGTTTCTTTTTCTAGTTTGTTTAGTGTAAAGTTAGATTGTTTATTTGAGTTTCTTGGGTTTTTGTATGTTTCTTCAGATAGGCTTGCATTGCTATGAACTTCCCTCTTAGAAATGCTTTCACTACATTCCATAGATTTTGAATGTTCATATTCATAATGTTCATTTATGTCATATTTATGTTTTCATTTTGTCTCTAGGTATTTTTTTAATTTATCCTTTGATTTTTTTTTTTTTGATGACCCAGTTGTTTTTTAGTAGCATATTGTTTAATCTCCACATATTACTGGTTTTCTAGTTCTCTTCATGTAATTGATTTCTAGTTTCATGCTGTTGTGGTCAGAAAAGATACTTGATATGATTTCAATAATCTTAAATTTTTTGAGACTTGTTTTGTGACCTAACATGTGATATATTCTGAGAATGTTCTGTGTGTGCTTTAGAAGAATGTGTATTCTGTTGCTTTTGGATGGAATGTTTTGCATATATCAATTAAGCCCACCTAGTATAATATGTCATTTAAGGCCAATGTTTTCTTATTGATTTTCTAACCAAATGATCTATCCATTGATGCAAGAGGAGTGTTAAAATTCAATACTATTATTGTATTTTATTATTTCTCCATTTAGGTCTCTTAATATTTGCTTTATATATTTTGGTGCTACTATGTTCAGTGCTTATATATTTATAGATGTTATATCCTCTTGTTGGATTGTCCCCTTTATCATTATGTAATGCCCTTCTCTGTCTTTTATTACAGTTTTTGTTTTAAAGTCTATTTTGTCTGATATGAGTACAGCTACATAAGCTTTCTTTTTGTTTCCATTTGCATGGAATATTTTTCTTTTCAGCTCTTAACTTTCATTTTGTGTATGTCCTTCATTCTGAAGTGAGTCTCTCATAGGCAGCATATAGATGAGTCTGGTTCTTTATGCATTCAGCCATTCTATGCCTATAGATTGGAGCATTTAGTCTATTTACATTTAAAGTAATTATTGATCGTATGTACTTTTTTGCTATTTTTGTCAATTTTTTTCTGGCTGTTTTTGTAGTTCCTCTCTGTTTCTTTATTCTACTCTTTCTCTCTTCCCTTGCGGTTTGATGATTTTCTTTAGTGTTATGTTTAGATTCCTTTCTCCTTTTCTTTTGTGTATCTACTATAAGTAGATACATAGCAGTCTAAGTTGCTGGCAACTTAAATTTGAACATGTTCCAAAGTTCTACATTTTTACGCCCCCAACCTTGTTTTTTATGTCACATTTTATATCTTTTCATTTTATGAATTTTTAACTAATTTTTATACTTTTAGTTAATTTTACTACTTTTGTCTTTAACTTTCTTACTAGATTTATAAGTGATTAATTCACTACCTTTTCTATATATTTACCTTTGCCAGTGAGATTTTTACTTTTATGTTTCCTCCAAGGGAAGAAATCTCATTTAGCACCTAGTTTCAGGCTGATTGAAAACCATGCCCTCAGGCAGCATTTTTTAATGTATGCAAATACATACAGTTTCTATGGGGCCGCAATCCTAAACCTTACTGGTCTTTAGACCAGGAGATCTGAGGGTGGCCTTAGGGGACAGTTACAAATATCAGGGCTCCAGGTAAGTGTATAAGCTATTATCAAGTTGTAGTGATGCAAAGGGGTTGCACAATGTTGCTGTCTCCCTGCTTATCTCCCTGCTTCCCTGGAAGTACCTCCACAGCCTCTAGGTGTGTGGGAAAACTTAAGCCTGTCACTCAGGCTGAAGCTCCAGCATAAATAAATAGGCTTTTTCGCAGGAAGATGGGGGTGGTTTCAGTCTGCTCTCTGTGCCGTGCCCTGAGGGTGGTTGCCTGCCAAGAATTGTCTCTGATTGTTACAGTCCAGTGGAGACCAGGTTGGCCACCAGGGTCACCTGATCAATAAATACCACCAGAGCGCCTGCTGGCTTTTCTGAGGCAACTAGAGTGTAGGAAGCCAGGCACTCTTGCAGGCTTTAGGAAGAGAGAAAATGCCTTGACTGTGCCTGCTTGCAGGCTTCAGTGATACAGTGGGAGAATGCCTTGTAGAGCTTTGGAATATGTTCAAATTTAAGTTGCTATCAACTTAAAATAGACTGTTATGTGCATAGGATGTTATATGTGAGCCTCTTGGTAACCACAAAGCAAAAACTTACAGTAGATACAGAAAAGAAAAGGAGAAAGGAATCTAAACATAACACTAAAGACAATCATCAAACCACATGATGCTGTGACTGCTCTTGTTCCCTGGTCCCAGACAGCAAGTGTCACAACTGCCTGAGCTTTTTGGTTTCAGCAAGGCAGTGAGACAGTGCAGTGACTGCTTGTCCCACCTGTCTTAGCAAGGCAGCAGGAGGCTTTGACTTGCCTGCCTGTGCTAGCAGGGCAGGTAGAGAGTACAAAAATGGTGTCCACCAACACCTCTGGGGAGAGATTTCAACTATCTCCTGCCCTTCCAGCAGATGCTTTAAGATTAGCAAGTGAATCTCCTTCACATACAGTCTAGGCCCTTTTTAAACTGCTGCTGTTGTGAGGGATCCTGGGGTGAATGAGACCACATGCAAGCCCTTTAAAAGGTGAATCTCAGTTCCCTGTGGCCCTTTGGGCCCCTTGAATGTATTCCTGTTTGTTTCCTAGCTAGGTATTTTGGGGGCTTGTCTTTCTGGTGCAGATACGAAGGGCTGGGGTGCCTCGTGCAGGGCACAAATCCCTTGTTCCTCTGAGAAAAGTGCTGAGCTGGGGAGATCCCTCCCTGTTGTTTGTCACTGCGCTGGGAGTGAAATTTTGGCAAGACTGTCAAATATGTTCTCTCCTACCTGTCTTGATGTCTTTTATCTTGTGTCTTGGAGGAGCAGTTCATCTAGTTTTCAGGTCTTTCTCAGAAGAAAATGACACATACGTAACTGTAGATTTGATGTGTACCCAGGAAGAGGTGAGTCCTGGTTCTCTTATGCTGCCATCTTGGACTTAATTTTATTTTAATCTTCAACCTCAACTACTTTGGCAGTCCTAAAACACGTTATCATTAGTAATGAATGGGAAGGTTACATAGTGGCAAATAAGTGGAGACCAACTAATAAGATCACCCACACATATTTAAAATTGTTCAAGAGTTACATCATCCACTTCCAGAGCCTTAAGCAGTTATAATACAATGTAACAGCATAATGAAATGAAATAGCATTATAATAAAGAAGAATGGTTGAGCTGGAATAATTTGGCTATTAAAATTATACTCCCAGAGATGACTCTAAAGTTTATGTTGCAATCTTAGTATCCTGCTGTATTGATCACCTCCAGTTTTGAGCTGGTGCTGGTTTGCAAACAAAATTTAGAAGACTTTATGGATTCCCACTTGACTCAACAAAAGTTTTTATTATAAATAATGTTATTGGTGATTATAAAAGAGATATTTAGATTAAATTTTAAATTGTTCATTGGCATACTCAAGGTAAGTACCTTGTTTCCTACCCACTTAGGCTTAAAAGGGAAGATAAGCCTTTTTTGGTTGCTCCAAATTACATAATTTGTTTTGTGGATTCTAAACATTAGAATTATGAATTTAAAGAAAGACCAAAGGAAGGGAATATATATTTCTTCAATACCTTATGTGTACAAGTCACATAGATTATTCCATTTAATCCTTGGAACGAGAAGATTTATTATCCCAAATTTTCATATTAAGAAACTGACCCACTGTCACTCAGCTAATAATTGGCATAACCAGAATTTTAACTTGGGTTTCATGGAACCAATATTATTTCTCTTTCCATTACATTAGGCTCCTTGTTTCAAGATACTAAATGATTTTCTTAAGCTTTGAGAATCTTGGTTTCTTGGTTGTTTTTTTTGTTTGTTTGTTTAATATAATGGTTTTATTGAGATACAATTCACCTTAACCATACAATTCACCCACTCAAAGGAGTGGGTGAAAATTCAGTGGTTTTTAGCATATTCTCAAAGGTATGCACCCATCACTACAGTCAATTTAGATCATTCCTGTCACCTCAAAAAGAAATCCCCCACCTATTAGCAGTCAACTGTTATTGCAAGCCCAATGCCCCAAGCTGTAGGTAATAACAATTAACTTTCTATCTCTATAGATTATTCTGAAAAGTTCATAAAAAAATGGAATCATACAATATTTGAACCTCTGTGACTGGCTTTTTTCACTTGGCATAATGTTTCCAGGGTTCATCCATGTTTTTGCATTAATCAGTACTTCAGTCCTTTCTATTGCTGAATAATATTCCATGGTATGGATAAACTGTATTTTATTTATTTGTTCATCAGATGATGGACATTTTGATTTTAGTTTCCACTTTCTGGCTATTATGAATAATGCTTCTACAAGCATTTGTGTACAATTTTTTTGTGAAATTATGTTTTCATTTCTCTTGAGTGTTATACCTATATCATATGGTAACTCTATGTTAAAAGTTTTGAAGAAGTGCCAGACTGTTTTCCACAGCAGCTGCACCATTTTTCATTCCCACCAACAGTGTATGAAGGTTCAATTTCTCAACGTTCTCACCAACACTTGTTATGGTCTTTCTTTTTGATTATACCCATCCTAGTGAGTTTGAAGTGGTCTCATTGTGGGTTTGATTTGCATTTCCCTGAGAGCTAGTAATGTTGAGCATCTTTTCGTGTGTTTGGTTATTTTTGTTTATTTGTTTTGTTTTTTTTGCCACTTGTATATGTTTTTCAGAGAAATGTCTATCCAGATCTTTTGCCCATTCTTAAACTGGGTTGTTTGTCTATTATTGTGTTGTAAGAGTTATATATACATATACAAGTCCCTTATCAGATATATGATTTGCAAACTTTTTCTCATATTCTGTAGGTTGTCTCTCTTTCTTGATGATATTCTTTAAAGTACACATTTTTAATTTTGATGAAATACAATTTATTTTTTAAAGGGTGTATGTCTTCCTACTGGAGAGCAACAATAGTTCCATTTTTCATAATCAAAATTATCTGTTTTCTACTGTACCAGGAAGTTGTTAGATGTTTTTGTTTTTTGAAAGGTCTGTTTTTCTTAATTATCAAACTTCCTGGATTTTAAAGACACTATCAGTTGTGAAAAACATCATCAAATTAATAAGCATTTTTAGGAAAAATGGGTTGCTCCTATGTTAAATAATACATGGAATGTTGACCCCATCCTGATTTCAGAAATGCTAAAATGTGGGGGAAAAGCATCTTAGGATAATGAAATATGATATATATTTGGTATTGTAATTTAGTGTTATTGTTGAAATTATGCAGTTTGTTTGAAATTTAATTTTTTTTTTTTTTTTTTTTTTGCGGTACGTGGGCCTCTCACCGTTGTGGCCTCTCCCGTTGTGGAGCGCAGGCTCCGGACGCGCAGGCCCAGCGGCCATGGCTCACGGGCCCAGCCGCGCGGCATGTGGGATCCTCCTGGACCGGGGCACGAACCCGCGTCCCCTGCATCGGCAGGCGGACTCCCAACCACTGCGCCACCAGGGAAGCCCGAAATTTAATTTATTTTTACCACATAGGGCAAATTTCATACAAATAAGGTCTGTGTCCTTGATCAGAACCAAAACACACTGGTAGGTTTTGTTTATATTTCAGGTAATCCTTCTAATGGAAGAAGGATTAGCTCTATTAATCAAAATGCAGTGTGGTCCTCTTCACTGTCACTCTCAGATCTTAATACCAACTGCAATTTTTTTAAACTTCTACTATTTATAATACACATAAAATTCTGGCAAGAATAATAGAAAAAGTTCTAGGGGGAGGGGAAAACTACTATTCCTCTGCCAAAATAAGAGAATGTTTCACATTCTTTTCATACTGTAGTTTTCACTCTTTGTCCTTAAGTTTACATAGTTTTACAAAGTTGCACTCGGAAGGGGAAGCATATTTGAAATAAAATATATCAAAATAGAAGAAAAGTAGCTTTTTAACTTAATAATATACATTAAGCATTTCTATATGTTGTCAGTCTGTAAAATTAGCAATTTAACAGATGGAAAATAGTCCCACATATGAGTGTACCATCTATTCATCAGTTTATTCAACAGACACTAAGTGCTTACAAAATGCTAAACAATGAGCTAAATAATGGGTATGTAGCAGTGAACAAAACAGTCACCTCACCAATGGCACTTACAGTGCGAAGAGATAGATAACCATCAGCGCTCTCTCTCTCTATTTTTTTCTTTGTCTCTCATATAGGTACAAGCACAAATATATGCATGTAGAACATGTATATGTTCATTTGTATATATATATATACATACATATGCAATTATGTATGTGTGTACATATAGCATAAACTTATACATATGTGTATATATAGCATAAACTTATACATATGTTATATAGCTATGTTATAACAATGTCAGTTGCTGATATATATGTACATATGTAGCACATATGTTTTGCATATGTGCGTATTATTTTATATCAGGTGCTGATAAAAGTAATAAAGCCTTATGAGAAGACAGAGAACTATAGAAGTTTCTATTTTAGAAACAGTGGTCAAGGAGAGATTCTCTGATGTGACATGAGCAGAACTCTGACTGGAAAAGGGATTGAGCATTCTTGACAGAGAGAGGAGCAAGTGCAAAGGCCCTGTGGTGAGAGTATACTTAACATCAAGGAACCCAGTGCAGCTGGATTGGAGGAAGTGAGGGTAGGGTTGTAGGACAGGGATGAGATGTGGTAGTAAGGAGACAGATGATGCATACACGGTGTGTCATATTATGGACTATGACTTTTACTTAGAGCTACAAAATTATTGGAAGGTTTTGAGTAAAGGTTAACGTGATTTAACTTAGGTTTTAAAAGGGCTACTCTGCCTGCCATGTAATAGGGGCAAAAGATAGGAACAGATCAGTTAGGAAGACTCTTATAGACTTCTACTCGAGATAGTGATGGCTTGGATTAAGAAACTGTTATCAAGTATTGACAAATGATCCATTTCTAGATATAATTTGAAGATAGTTCAGGTAAGATTTACTGAGCATTTAAATCCATTTAGTTATTCAACAAATATATATTGAATGGCAACTAAGTGCCCTTAGTTGTTCTAGATGTTAGGGATGAAGCAGTAAACAAAAAGACAACAAAAGTGAACAAAGTGAAAACCCAGCACCCAAATACCTTGCTGAAGGAAACAGATAATAAATGAAGATAAGTAAGTGAAAACATACAGCATGTTAGGTAGTGATATATGCTAAAGAGTAAAGCAAAGCAGAAAAATGATGCTTTGTGCTAAGTCAACAGAATTTACTTAAGGATCAGACATGGGGATAAGAGAAAATGAGGAGTCAGGATTTTGGCCTATGTAACTGGAAGAATTGAGTTGCTGTTTATTAAGGTGGCAGTGGTCTCTGTAGTATAGTATCCATAGGCTTGGTGAACATGCTTGTGAACATAGGTTTTCTTTCTTTTAGATTATAACTTTAGGATTACTCTCCAGTCATTCTGTTTAAAACATATTGACACATTTTGTTCCAAAGGTTTTACTAACTTATGTTGGTATAGAAAATAAATGATGATACCAGTTTCCCTAGCATCTTTCCAGCAATGGGTATTTTAAACAAAAACAAAAGATACAAAAGAATATTTATGTACTAGCATAAAAGAGTACCATTTTTATTTAAATTATTGGTCACAGAGAATATTAAACCACATAAAAATAAATGTTTTTACTAAATTTGTCTCACTTTTTATTACTTGTCTGTTGATAGTCTTTATCATTATCTATTGGGATATTAATATTTATGTATACATCATTGTCAACTTCAGGAAGCTAGAGAGCTATGTCTATAATCTAGAAATTTCACCCATTTTTCATTCAACAAGTATACTGCATTTTTTAATAACCCACTTTTTTTTTCATTTGTAAATATTTTGTTGCCTCAAAGTTTCCAAAACCATCATCTGTCCAATACTACAAGAAGCAATGTTACATAGTAGCTGGGGATGTAAGGTTTAGAGCCAGATTTCCTGGACTCTAATTCTGCCATACACTAAATGTGATATCCTAGGTAACTACCTAAATTTCCTCATGCTAATGGAGGCTGGTAACAATACCTTTAAAGGATTTAGTAAAATATTATGTGAAAAATGGCACCCTTCCCATTGCTCAAGCCAAAAACGTTAGGATTATTGTTGAAGTCTCTCTTTCATACACCATGACCAATAGAATTCTGTTAGTTTTCCCTTAAAAATATATTCTCAATCTGATCATTTCTCAGTCTTGCTACTACCCTGATGCAAACCACATCCTCTCTCCCTGATTGTTGCAGTAGCTCCTGACTAGTCTCTTTGCCTTTGCCATTGGCCCCTTCAACCTATCTTCATCTCAGCAATCAGAGTAATTTTGTTAAAATCTAAGAGAGATGATGTCATCCTCTGCTCAAATTCATCCAGTGGCACTCTGTTTAACTCAGGATGAAAACCAAAATCTTTCTAATGGCCCCAATCCTGATGTGCTCCCACTTCCTCCATTACCACTCTACAGGATATTCTGCCACCCTCACCCTTGCTCACTCCTCACTGCCACACTGATCTCCTTGTCTGTGAACAGACAAGGAAAGCATGCTCCCACCTCAGGGCCTTTGCATTTGTTGTACCCTTTGCCTGTGATGATATTACCAATTGGCATTTTTGCTCCAATTTTACCTCAGGGAAGCCATTCTTAAAGAATTTTATTTAAAATTGCAAATTTCTGCCCTTCCCATACTCTGTATCTCCCTGCCCTTTATATTTCTTTATTGACGGCATGACCTTCTAATATGTAAGTGGTATATTTGTTCTTTCCTTAATTTCATCACTGTCGACTTCATGAAGGTAAAGATTTTTGTTCATTATGGTTCCTACTGTATCCTCAACCTGGAATAGTCCCTGGTACACTGCACGGCAGAACTCAATATATTAATTTAATGAATGAAGGATACCTGATACATTAAGTAATTATTAGCTATCCATGTTAAAAAACATTAGCTGTAAGTAATACTGTGTCTAAAGTTAGTGTGAGAAAAAAATCAAGTATTTTAAAAAAGAACACAAACAACTTTAAGAACTTTCTATATTCATGAATAATACATACTAAGTCACTAAGGATAGAGATTTCTAGTTTCTAAGCTGAGGAACATTGTATGAACATTGTGAAAGACAGTGGTACCATTTACATTATGAGGACAGGAGTTTGCAATCTTCTTAGTAGTTAAAAAAAAAAAAAGAAAGCTATTGTTATATAACAGAAGAATCCTTTTGTGTAATGTCAAGGAAAATGACAATAAGAAAGATAAACATATCTACATTCCTAACAATAAAAGGGAATTTAAAATTATATCATTTAGGATCAAGATTTTCCAAAATAAGTACATTTTTTCCTTCTTCTTTTAATTAACTCATCTACTAATGATCAAGCTGTACTGGACTCTGTAGTAAATTAAAAAAACAAATAATTAAGAGAACATGGCCCTAGGAGAATTTTTTCTAAATTCAGAAAAATAAAAGGAGCCATTAAAAGAAAAAATGCAAGGAAGGAAAAGACGAAGAGAGAGGACAAGGGAGGAAGAGAGGGAAAAGAAAAGAAAAGAGGGGGAAAAAGGGGGAAAATATGATGCAGTTTGGAAGAGAAAAATGAGCAGTTCTAGTTGGGGCCTTGGGCCAAGAAGGAACAGAAGAAGATTTGAAAAGTTTTTGTGAAATTTGTGGCATTTGGCACGGCTTTTAAAACTGAGCTTTCCTCCAGCAAGATGATGATGTAGGTATGTTCTTATTCCAGGAATGTCTGTGTCATAAGAATTAAAGACAAAGAAAAGAAAGAAAGTCAAACTAAATGATATTTTAAAACCTCTGCATAAAAATTAAATTGTGAGTGGAATAAGATTTAAATGAGTGAAAAACTTCTATAAATTTTATTTACTGTGTTCCATGGGAAATGAAATGCATTAATTAACATAAATGGAATTTTATCTTTTATAAACATTAAATTAGTAATCAAATAACTTTTAGAGTTTGAGGACTCTGAGAACTTCTTCAAAAATCTCTGGTTTACAGATGAAGAAATAGATTCTCAGGGAAAGGAAATTACTTGATTAGGACATGGCAGATTTAGGATGAGAAATGATGGTCTTGTGACCCACAGGCCAGTGCACACTCCTCAATAGCATATGCCGTTTACCTATTGCTGTTTACACTTTTTACTTTCTCCATCTAGACCATTCTTCCTCCACTTTACCTGTGTGACTTACTGCCTCACCTCATCGGGTCTTTGCTCAAATGTTACTACAATCCTCTGTACTAAAATAACATCTGTTCTCTCCACCTTGTACACCTGCATCTTTCCTCCTTACTGTATTTTTCTCCAATGCACTGACCACAAAGCATACCGAATATTTTATGTATTTTTTGTTGTTGCTTATTGTTTTTTCTTCTCTTACTTGAATCTTCCATGAAGGCAGGGTTCTGTTTCCTGCTATATGTCCTAAAAGAATATCTGGCATATCATAGGTGTTTAATAAATAATTGTTAAATAAATGTAATTTACCTAAATCTAGGGAAACATTATAGTATTGATATATTCACAAACATCAGCTTCAGAGTCAATCTGGATGTTTTTGATGCACCCCCTACTGGTTTAGTGATTTTGCCATGCTACTTAATTTCCATATGCCTTAGTTTATTTATTATTAAGCGTAGGTAAAAATCGTACACACTTCATAGAGTTGTTATAGGATTAAAGGAAATTATATGTGTAAAGTTTTGGGCTCTTAATATGTGCTCAGCAAATGTTAACCATCAATCAGTGATAGCTATTATTAATAGCTGTAGGTATAACTCAAATGCCTAGAGCATTTTAACATAATTGGTAATTAATTACATCCTAAGATGTACTGTGATCTGTTCATTCTTAGTTCATACGACTGCTAATAACCTGATACTGCTAGCTGTGCATCACATTCCATATGTTATAGCAGATTTTAAGCATTACTAATAAAAGAAACTAATGCATGTAGTGTAAACAAAATTATTTTATTTTGTTACAATGCTAAGTCACACAACTGAACTCTTGAAAACACTATATATAGTTGTCTGTGTCAAAATTCGTTGTTGATAAGTATCAACACATTGAATAAAATAATTCCAAAACATTTTAATTTATTTGAAAAGACTAAATATTTAAGAATCTTTTTGAATTTGAAGAGATACTTGTATCACCTGGAACACAAATCCCAACCACCATGGATATTTCCTATTTTATACTCTTTTACATTGATTATAGCTTGCTCATTATTCATATAAGTTCTTACATGTGATTTATGTTTGTGGTTTACTCCTTCTGATTATTCCAGTGGTAATTGCCATATTTCAATATTCTTCCTCCTTTTTTGATGTTGTGGTTTCATTTCAATCTCCTAATATTTTTTAAATCTTTCTTGTAAAGTTTGTTAGCTTTTCTTCTATGATTTCTCAGACTTCTTACTCTCTTCAAATTCACATTTATAAAACTGCAAATTTTAAAAAAATAAATGACCAAAATCAATAGTTTTTTTAATTAAGCAAATAAATGCTTAAAATTTGCTTTAAAAACAAATTTCTATTGAATTTGAATTCTGTTCTATTGAATTCTTGCAAATATCTTGATCTTCAAGTTCAAAAGAAATGATGTGTCCAATGGTGTTTGCATGACTCTAATTTTGTTTTCAAAAAGTTTAAGTACATTATATAACAGAGATGCATTTAATTTTTTTGCAAGTTACTGGAGTGTTGACATTAATCCAATAACAGGCAAGATTCCATGTTACTACCATTTTTTGCTTATTTATTAGATGCATGGGTCATATGAAAATTATACCTGGTTACCTTGGGAAAACATGAAAAAACAGAGCTTAGTATATTTAAAGAGAAAGAAAAGGAAGAAGGATAAAAATGGATGTAATTTTTTCTTTCTCTTTTCTAGCCCTAGGAAAAGATAAGGATTACACGGATGAATCAGAACATGCTAATTATGACCGATCTCGCCTCATTAAAGACTTTGTCCCCCAAAATAATTCTGAACCCAAGCCCAGATTGCCTAAGGTAATGCAAACTAAACAATCAGTAAGTCATTTGAAGACTCTAACTTCTCAATCCATTCAGTTCTTTTCAATTTTAATCGATATTGTGCTGGAGAGAATAAGAGGCCACACAGGTTAATATATATCTTAATGACTTAAAATTGAAAAGTTATGTGTAGACATCGTATTCATTTATACTATCAAACAGAATTATACATTCTGAAACATGAAATTATTCAGTAATATTTTCTTTAGAGGCTTATTCCTTCATGTTTCTTGTTTTTTGAAAGGCACCATGTTTTAATGAGAACATGGATTTTAGTAACAAGTAGACCAAGATTTGAATTACAGTTCCAGTACTTATAGTTGTGGTAACTTGGCAGGTTAATTAAGCTCATTTAGCCTTGTTTTCATCATCTGTAGAATTAGAATCATGTGGTCTACTTGACAAACTTTTTTGTTTTTCTTTCAGTTTTATTGAGATATAATTGACACAGCACTTTATAAGTTTAAGGTGTACAGTATAATTTTTTTACTTACATACATCATGAAATGATTACCAGAATAAGTTCAGTGAACATCCATTTTCTCATATAGATGCAAAATCAAACAAAGAGAAATATATATATTTTTTTCTTGTAGTAAGAACTCTTAGAATTTACTCTCTTAACAGCTTTCATATACGGCATTCAGCAGCGTTCATCACAGTTACCATGTTTTATCCTTACATCCCTAGTACTTAATTATCTTATAACTGGAAGTTTTTACCTTGTAACTACCTTCATCCAATTCCCCCTCACCCACTCCCCACCTCTATTAACTATAAATCTGATCTCTTTTTCTATGAGATTCTTTGTTTTTAAAGTATGACTGACCTACAACATGATGTTGGTTTCTATTACACAACAGTGATTTGGTATTTTTATACGTTTCAAAATGATCACCATGATAAGTCTAGTTATGATATGTCACCTTATAAAGATATTACATACTTATTGACTATATTCCCCACACTGTATATTTCATACCCATGACTCATTTATTTTGCAACTGGAAGTTTGTACCTCTTAATCTCCCTCACTTATTTCTTTCCTCCCCTCATCCCCTTCCTGTCTGGCAACCACCTGTTTGTTCTATCTATAGCTCTGTTTCTGTTTTATATTTGTTCATTTGTTTTGTTTTTTAGATTCCACATATAAGTGAAATCATACAGTATTTTTCTTTCTCTGTCTGACTTATTTCACTAAGCATAATACCCTCTAGGTCCATCCATGTTGTCACAAATGGAAAGATTTCATTCTTCTTATGGTTAAGTAGTATTGCATATAATATATATACCACATCTTCATTATCCATTCATCTATTGATGGGCACGTAGGTTGCTTCCACATCTTGGCAATTGTAAATAAGGGTGCAATGAACATACGGGTGCATATATCTTTTCTAATTAGTGTTTTTGTTTTCTTCAGGCAAATACCCAGGAGTGGTATTGCTGTATCATATGGCAGTTCGATTTTAAATTTTTTGAGGAGTCTCCATACTGTTTTTCCATAGTAGCTGCACCAGTTTACATTTCCAATAAAAGTGCACAAGTGTCCCCTTTTCCCCACATTCTTGCCAACACTTGTTATTTGTTGTCTTTTTGCTAACAGCCATTCTGACATGTGTGAGGTGATATCTCATTGTCATTTTCATCTGCATTTCCCTGATAATTACTGATGCTGAGTATCTTTTCATGTACCTGTTGGCCATCTGTATGTCTTCTTTGGAAAAATGTCTATTCAAATCCTCTGCCCATTTTTTAATAGGATTTTTTTTGTTTTTTTGATATGAGTTCTTTGTGTATTTTGGATATTAACCACTTATTGGAAATATTGTTTGCAAATGTCTTCTCTCATTCAGTAGGTAGCCTTTTTATTTTGTTGATAGTTTATTTTACTGTGCAAAAGCTTTTTAATATAATGTAGTCCCATTTGTTTATTTTTTATTTTGTTTCCCTTGCCTAAGGAGACATATTCAGAAAATATTGTTGAGACTGATGTCAAAGAGCATACTGCCTATATTTTGTCCTAGAAGTTTCATGGCGGCTTCAGGTCTTACATTTAAGTCTTTAATTCATTTTAATTTATTTTTGTGCATGGTGTGAGAAAGCAGTCCAGTTTAATTCTTTTGCATGTAGTTGTCCAGTTTTCCCAACATCATTTATTGGAGAGACTGTCTTTTCCCATTGTATATTCTTGTATCCTTTGTCACAGAATCATTGCCCATACAAGTGTGGGTTAATTACTGGGCTGTCTATTCTGTTCCATTGATCTGTGTGTCTGTTTTTGTGCCAGTACCATACTGTTTTGATTATTTTAGCTTTGTAGTATAGTTTGAAATCACATAGCATGATAACTCCAACTTTTCTTTCTCAAGATTGTTTTTGGCTATTTGGGGTCTTTTATGTTTCCATACAGATTTTAGAATTATTTATTCTAGTTCTGTGAAAAATGCCATTGGTATTTTGATAGGGATTGCATTGAATCTGTAGAATGCCTTGATTAGTATGGTCTTTTTTTTTTTTTTTTTTTTTGTGGTACGCGAGCCTCTCACTGTTGTGGCCTCTCCCATTGTGGAATACAGGCTCCGGACGCGCAGGCTCAGCGGCCATGGCTCACGGGCCCAGCCGCTCCGCGGCACGTGGGATCCTCCTGGACTGGGGTACAAACCCGTGTCCCCTGCATCAGCAGGCGGACTCTCAACCACTGCGCCACCAGGGAAGCCCTATGGTCATTTTAACAATATTAATTCTTTCAATCCGTGAGCATTGTATAACTTTCCATCTGTTTGTGTGGCCTTCAATTACTTTCATCAGTGTCAATTTTACAAGTATAAGCCTTTTACACTGTTAGGTAGAATTATTCCTAGGTGTTTTATTCTTTTTGATGCAGTTGTAAATGTGATTTTTTTAAAATTTCTTTCTGGTAGTTTGTTGTTAGTGTATAGAAATGCAACATATTTCCATATATTAATTTTGTATCCTGCAACTTTTCAGAATTCATTGATGAGTTCTAGTAGTTTTTTTGGGTGGTATCTTTAGGATTTTCTATGTACAGTATCATATCACCTGCAAATATTGGTAGTTTTACTTCTTCCTTTCCAATTTGGATTCCGTTTATTTATTTTTATTGCCTGATTGCTGCGGCTAGGACTTCCAATACTACGTTGAATAAAAGTGGTGAGAATGAGCAGCCTTGTCTTGTCCCTGATCTTAGAATCAATGTTTTCGGCTTTTCATTGTTGAGTGTGATGTTAGCTGTAGGTTTGTCATATATATTGAAGTATGTTCCCTCTATACCCATTTTGGTGGGAGGTTTTATTTTTTATTCTTATTCTTTTAGTAGATTTATTTATTTATTTATTTTTGGCTGCATTGAGTCTTCATTGCTGTGTGCGGGCATTCTCTAGTTGCGGCAAGTGGGGGCTACTCTTCGTTGTGGTGTGCAGGCTTCTCATTGCGGTGGCTTCTCTTGTTGCGGAGCACAGGCTCTAGGCGCGTGGGCTTCAGTAGTTGTGACATGCGGGCTCAGTAGTTGTGGCTCCTGGACTCTAGAACACAGGCTCAGTACTTGTGGTGCACGGGCTTAGTTGCTCTGCGGCATGTGGAATCTTCCTAGACCAGGGCTCGAACCCATGTTCCCTGCATTGGCAGGCAGCTTCTTAACCACTGTACCACCAGCAAGTCCCTGGTAGGAGTTTTTATCATAAATGGATGTTGAATTTTGTTGAAAGCTTTTGCTGAATCTATGGAGCTGATCATATGATTTTTATTTTTCAGTTTGTTAATGTGGTGTATCACATTGATTGGTTTACAGATATTGAACTATATGGAAGGTTTTTATAACAACTTGGAGGTTGAGAACACCTCATTGAAACTATAGTTCATCAGCAAATGAGTCCCTGGGTTGGGGTTTCGTTTTAAAAATCCCTGGCTCCAGCAATCCCACCATTCCTAAAATTCTCTTGCGGATTCTTCAAAGCATCTGAATACGGTCATCCAGCACCAAATACCATCCCCTTTTGATACTTTTCAATAGAAATTCTGACTCAGTCCAAGCTCACTTTTTAAAAATTGCTTCTTCTTGATTAAAGTGGGAATGACTTTGTAAAAGAAATTTGGATATTAAATGCAATTTAACCCAAGGAATGACTTAGCTTTTGGTTATCACTGCATGGACAATAGCCAATAATCACTTCCCTGAAAATATCTTTTTCTGTGATGTTTGATTTAGTTTGACCTGGATTAATTTTTCAAATCCCTTCATTAGTCACCATCAATGTGTTAGTGAAGAAATATGGCACAATTTAAACATTACTCTTATAATGATTCTGAACTGTAGTAAGTAGATACAGAAATAAATGTTTGTGTGAGATTTATTCATTCCTCTTTGGTTTGGTTTTGTTAAAGGGGGTTTACAATTTTATGCTGATAATACTTAGGTTATCTTCACAGATCAGGAGTTTCTCTCTCTCTGTTTACTTCGTCTGCCTCCCTATGTCTCTCTGATTGGCATAGGAGAGTCTCTCCTATCTGTAAAGCATTGTTTCAAGAGACCTGAGCCTGAGACAAATTATAAGAAAAGTTGAGAAAAAGCAGATGTTGTTCCTTAAGGTACTTATTGCACCAGTGAATGGGAAGACAAACACGATATGTTTCACATAATTAGAAAATGAACTAAGATTAAGTAAAATTTCTGTTATCAGCTTCTCTAAAATTTAGCACATGCCACCAATGATACCCGCCACTTCATTTCTGCTCAACAGTAGCCATTTCCCAAATCTTGCTTTGACTGACTTGAACTTTAGAATAGTAAAGTTAAGAAGAAATAGTTAAACCTGCATGCATGTTTTGTTTTTGACAGAAAAATAAGAGAATAATGTGTGATGATGGTAACATACCACAGCTGTTCAATCCAAGAAATCCTAGCCTAATGTCCTGTTAGTCTTACTGCACTTCTATTCAAATTCGAAAATGTAATGCATCACCTAGATGTTTTTGGATTCACTCTTTTAGCGTCTATGTAAATATGTCCACTTTTATCCATTTCATAGGTTAGGGTGCAGCACAAATCCAATTTGCACAAATATTTCTATTCCAAAAAAAAAATGTATTTAAAATCCATTTAACTAGGTTACTTGCTTGCAAAGCTTATCTATAAATGAAGGGCAAAATAATCTTCTTAGATATAGTCTTTGTGTACATTTATCAGAGAGAACCTCAAAAAAGCAATGACCTATATATCTATTGTTTGACCTAGTATCTGGATAACCTTCAATTTATAACTTTGCTGACCTTCCTCTTACTCCATCCCATCGTTAAATGATATGCATATATGTGTATACACATTTATATGTGTGTGTATTTTAAGGTTTGTCTTATGAAATTGACAATATTCATTCACTTGTGACCTAAAAAATGGCAACTTTCATATGGTTTAAATTAGCATGTATTAATCTGTATGTATCTAATTGTATAGCTGATGATCTGTGCCTCACATTATTTGCTTGGGATAATTGTACTGGTTGCAACCTGTCCCATGCATATTATACAGTGTAACTGATATTTTATTTCTTCACAATAGTTATTTGGTTACATTTTAGAGATGACCTTTTAGAGATGACAAAGCAATTTTATGAAGAGTCAACAGGAAGGGAGCAAAGACTCACAGAAGAAAATGACTCCTAATGTAAACTACATTGTAAGTAATGCAAGTATTGCATTACAGAAAACAAATACAGCTTTCTAATAAGATTTGTCATCAGCTATAAACTAGGTTCTAGGAGATAACTCCATATCTATCAAAGTAGTATCTTACATTGAAATTATGAAGAAACTCTGTTGAATTTATCAACAGTATAAACAAACAAATACAGAAATGCATCTGACTAGAGTACTGGGCATTGTGTAGATAGACTTTACATCTGCTTGAGAATTTGGTTTATCAGTCATTGTGCAAAATTTCCTTAATGATCTCGAATCAGTGTGGTGAATTTTATTTTGATCATATATCCACTGCTTATGATAATTTTATAAGCCAAATATTTATAAGACACTACAGTTTGCTCTAAAATTGAACTCAGAACAATGAATTGTCTTTAGAATATTTTGCTTCAAATCATTAACTTTTAGCACATATCATTTATACTAAAATTGTTTAATATTTTAGAGATTAAACTCATCTGTGATGCTGATATCTAATATGATGAAGTGATATTGATAAATTAATAGGACATTTTTCATTTATTTGGAACCCACTGTGAGTAAAGTTTGACACTATAGGACAGAGAACAGAGAAAGATGGCAAACACGGACAGGTCTTGATTTCCATGTAATATAGTTCAGGAGGTGGGCATACGTGTACATGGAGAAAGCTAAGAGGCTCTAGAAATTAGAGATGATACTAAATATGGGGTAAGTCTAGATTTATTTAGCCTCAAGCTTTATAGTAAAAGCCATATTTAAGTATCTCATGGGCATTGCAGTAGATAGAAAAATTGGCCACAGCCCTTCTCTCTTCCCTATATCTACTTTGTTTTCAATGAGACTTCGCAGGTCCTCCCATCCAAGAGTTTGACTCTGTTAGACTGGCCTTGGGCCTTGCTTTGACCGATGGATGGCTGCAGAAGTGACAATGTGCCAGTGCTGAACCTTGAACTCGAAAGACCTTGCATTCCCATTATTCCTCTTGGGCCTCTTCCTCTACCATTTGAATAAGTCAGAGCTATCCTGCAGGAAGATAAGGCCATGTGGACCAGAGCCTAGTGAGTCCAGTTGCCCCAACTGAGACAGAGATGTGAGAAAATCCAGTGGCAAAGACCAGGAAACTCAGACCCATAAGAAGGTCTAGCTGAGACCAGAAGAACTGCACAACTGGACCCAACCTATTCACAGAATCATGAGCTAAATAAAAATTATTTGGGGATGGTTTATTTCTCAGCAATAGATAATGGAGACAGCCATAAATGTTAGAGAATATCATATTTGCTGATACGAATGATTGTTAATATATAGTGAATTCTTCATCACAAGAATGGGAAGAATTGCAAAATTGTCCCTGAGTTTTCCACAGATACTCATATTATCCATTTAACTCTATAGATCCCGAGTATATTTTAAATGTCATAACCTAAATTGCATAAAATCTAGGCATCTAAAACTTTCTGAAATTATCTTTTTTTAAACTCTATTTACGAAAGTAGTATTTTATACCTTTAAATAAGCGCAGAATTCCAAGATTACCTTCGGTTGAACCATATGTGTGTCATTAGCAGTGTCCCAAACACCCATTAAAATTGGTGAAGAACTAACTTTCTTAAAGGCAAGTTTATTTCCTTTCTAGCATTTTGACAAAAAGGTTCTGTAACACATGTGTGGACAAGAAAACTGGGGAAGCAAATGTATAATGTAATGTGAGAAAAGGAACAATTCTATGAATTCATAGACTGGAGCTCCTGAGCTGACTGCAAGCAAGTCAGAGAGAGGGATTGTTTTTAAGATAGTTTGGATATATATTGCTTTTCTCTGTCTCATTAGTATAGATAGCACTGTGAATAACACTTGAAGATAAGGTCCTATAACCAACTGGATGGTACTGAGAAACAAAATCCCTCTCTCCATCAAGGAGTCATGTCCTACATACCAGCTGAGGCTTCTAGATGTGGACAGGAAATGTCTATAATTAATCTAGGTTAAAAGGAGCAAAGCTGTGAAGCAAAATCCATGGCTTGTGTACTAGACATTAACGAAGAGTTTGCTGCTGCTACTGTCCCTCAGGATGCCAAAAATAACTACAGATGTGCTAATAATGTCTGGGAATATAAATCTATACTCCAAATTACAGTGACTTCTCGACATTGGGTATCAAGTCAGGAAAGAGGTCATAGACCAGGAAAATCTTGATATGGATATTTTAGCAGCTCATTAAATTTAAATCACAAGGCTATTCAATTTGACTGTGTCAACTGGAATTGGTAGATGGTGTTCATCTTTAAACTGGTAACAGGAATAATTTTCTCTTAAGAATGGATACACAGATCATGTGATGGCAAAGGAGCAGGGAGATGGCCTCTGTAGTCTTCTACAATGCACCTTTCACATGGGCATTGGCAACTGTTTAATTTGGCTCAGTGGTTCTTTGCCTCCAAATCACATACATATACTGATATTCTGAACTTGCATACTTTTTCCCAGCAAATGTAAGATAACATTAACTTAAACTACAAGATAAATGACTAAACTTGGCCCTATATGGCTGCTTCAATTGACAGAATTATACGTGAAATTAAATACTATTTATTTGCATTTATTGAGATAGTTTCTAAAGAAAATGTTAATATCTCCCTAACTTAGGACCTGAAATAATACTTTCATATTTATATTTGATAATTTCACTGTGGGAAATGGTACCCTAAATATTTAATTTTTATATAAACATGGGACATCCAGCAAATCATCTTGGTTGCTTAATCTTTTTAGCTAGTGTTTTAAATTTATCTTCTTGCCTAGTAGTAAGAAGACTCCTTTTTAAGCAGCCAAAAGGATACCTGGTCTTGTCTACAAAATCTTTGATACTGAGGAAGGCATATCTTCCCTGTAGCCATAGGAGGCAACTCCCTCCCTGGTACCATTTAATTGCCTACCTTGACCATCAGAAGCCCTCCCTAGAAAATGTTCTACACTAGCTAATTGCTAGTGTGTGTTTTCCCAAAGATTTAGCATAAGATTTTCCAGAATCACTCCACATTATCTATGGATTGCTTAAACCCAAATGTGTGTGCATGTGTATATTATGATAAAAGTAGCATTTCAAATTGTAAAGAAATAATGATCTTAAAAATAAGGTGCAGGGCTTCCCTGGTGGCGCAGTGGTTGGGAGTCCACCTGCCGATGCAGGGGACACGGGTTCGTGCCCCGGTCCGGGAATATACCACATGCCGCGGAGCGGCTGGGCCCGTGAGCCATGGCCGCTGAGCCTGTGCGTCCGGAGCCTGTGCTCCGCAAAGGGAGAGGCCACAACAGTGAGAGGCCCGTGTACTGCAAAAAAATAAATAAATAATAATAATAATGTGCAAATGTTTTTACAATAACTGATCAATAATTTGGTGGGAGTTAAAATGTTTTCAGATGCCTACCTCACATCTTACACCAAAATGAACTGAAGATAGTTAATCAATTCAAAATTAATATGTAAAAATAAAATTAGCATTTTTTTCTAATCACAAGCTAGAAGAATGTCATTTCTAAATGACTTGTCTACACCAACAATAAAATTAATCATGGAAATCTTGATAGAGCTATTTAGATACTAACCAGTATCAAAATTACAATAAAATTAAGAAGTAAGAGATAAACTTAAGATGTGATGATGAGCTGACATACTAGAATATACCAAAGGAGGGCTTCCCTGGTGGCACAGTGGTTAAGAATCCGCCTGCCAAGGCAGAGGACACGGGTTCAAACCCTGGTCTGGGAAGATACCGCATGCCGCGGGACAACTAAGCCTGTGCGCCACAACTACTGAGCCAGCACTCTAGAGCCCATGAGCCACAACTACTGAAGCGCTCACGCCTAAAGCCCATGCTCTGCAACAAGACAAGCCACCGCAATGAGAAGCCTGCGCACCACAATGAAGAGTAGCCCCCACTCTCCACAACTTGAGAAAGCCTGTGTGCAGCACCAAAGACCCAACACAGCCAAAAATAAATAAATAAATAAATAAATAAATTACTTTAAAAAAAAATATACCAAAGGGTGGTTAATGTTCTTATTCTACAAAGACATCATAATAATATAATTAATGAATGCAAGAGTAAAAAATATCATTAAAAAACAATATAATTTTAACATGTAAAATGATTAGCAGTACTAGTAATTGCAGAAATACAAATGTAAGCAACTTTTTTTAAACCAAATTATAATTTTTTTTAAATATAAAACTCAGAATTGACACTATAAACTGTTGCTTTTATTTCTTGCTGGTAGGTATGTATATTGATCCAAATTTTCTGGAAAGTAATTTAACAATAAGGATTAAAAACCTTAAAATAATCTTTCCTTTTGACTCACTTCTAGAAATCTATTCAGGAAATGTAACTAGATGTTAGCCCAAATAACTTTGTGTAAAGATATTTCTCACACTGTGAGTGACAGACTTGTGGGGGAGGGAAGATAAAGCACTTAAAGGATCAAGATGAAATTAAAAGCATGAATGCCTTTAAACAAGGTGATACTATGTTGAAAAATAAGTCCCCAAATTATTTAAGGATGATGGGAAATGATTCAAGTGTATGATTATATAATAGGAAGGTGGTTTTAAAAAAAACAATATGTGCTGTTTGATACCAACTGTATAAAAATAATCTAGCTCTTTTTCATGGATAAAATTATTAGAATTGTATACAAAAAATTACACCAATTGATCAAATTCACATGACTTCAAGTTTACTTCATGTATTCTTAAATTTAAGCCGTAAGTAAATATTACAATATTATCATTCCCATTTTAAAATCTCACACAGCAGGTAAATGGCTGATCCAGGATTTGAAATAAGATGGTTCTATTTTCCAAAACTGCTTTTCCACTTTGCTATACTAGTGAAACAAGAACAATTCAGGATTTCACCTTTTCAGTCTGTTAACCTTCATTAAATAGCATTTTAGGTTTTCCCCTAGTAAGTATTCATCACTTACACACCGGAAGCTTTATATATACATATGCATTATCTAATTTAATTCTCATAATAACTCAATGAAAGTAAGTAGTAGTAGTCTCATTTTACTAATGAAGAAAATAAGGTTTAAAGAGGTAAGTTTCTTGCCCAGTCTCTGAGCTAGGCAGGAGCAGAGCTGGATTGTAGCATGTCTCTTTGACTCCTGTGCTTTTCTGACTCCTGCTCAATAGTTAACTGTAAGAAATACACTCACATATATTAATCATATCTTTCAAAACCCCTGAAATGTTGCTCTGAAGTAGGCAGTTCTGTATTTTATTATTGTGTGGCTAAGCCACAGCATCCAGGAGTGGACTGAGCTGTTGTAATTTACTCTTGTATCAAAAAAGTAAAAATTTACAGGGAGTTGGTTACAAATAATATTTCTAGCAAAAGTAGCCACGAGGGAGAATGTGTATACTCCTTGATATTCCACAATAATCAGTAGACTAAATATTTTCAACTGCATCTGCTACACAGTGTAGGAACTACCCTTGTAAATCAGGAAAAAAAAGAACTCTACTCCCCTCCTCCACAAAAGCCCCTACAACTATGTCTAAAGCAGGAGGCTAGGAAATCAAGACACGGAGACGTTAATTATGAGAGTAGATTTAGGTGAGGGATGGATTTGTCGGGATCCATGTCTTTGTTCCCTCGAAGACTATATAGGAAAAAATGTACCTATATAGGAAGGCTTATTTCATAACCCATACCAGAAAACAAACAAGATGCCATAAGATGTTTTCTGTCTCCTGGAACTAATGTCTTGGTAATTAGACACAGAAGAGGCTTCCTGAATCTCCAGCTTGCTGGTTTTCCCCATGAGTATTTAGCGCATCTTGGGAGACCTCCTAAGCTTCCCTGGAGGACTTTAGCTCTAAAATGAGAGCTGCAATAACTTGTCTGCAGAAATTTTACTTATGTTTATGGGATGTGAAAGTAAATTCAGTAAGTTAATGTGTGGGCACACCAGTTAAATGGTGCAGATAATTGTTCTACTTCATATTTATACATTCAGTCAGTGATAGGCTCACATCAAATCAGTTCTCTACCTGCTGAGAAATGAAGGCAGCCAATGGAATCAGATCAAAACTAATGTCATTTGAACATAGTAGAAGTCAAATCTACTTCATTAATCTCCTACCTCAACGCTCTCCAGTTTGTGTATGTAGCAGAAGGAACACTGGATTGGGAGTCAGAACATTAATAATAATGATAATATTAAATAATTACAACCACTAACATTTATTAAGGACCCTTCAGGGATTTTATTGATGACCTGTATTCATTTATAATCACATCTCTAAAAACTAGGGTATATTTTTACCCCCTTTTCATAGGTGAGGAAATGGAGCCTTGGAATGGCTAAGTATTCCTGTTCTCATACAGCTAGGTAAGGCAGGAAGTATATAGAGACCACCACACTGTTAAGCGCTGCGCTATGCCAAGTACATTGGAGGTGCACAAAAGGGCCTGTAGAGGCCATGAGACAAGCACATCAGGTAGTAAGAGAACATGTTTGCATCCCTCAGAAATTCTCATGTTCACTAGGGACCATGAAGTATCGTGCTTTCCTCAGTGTTTTATGTTTAAGAAGAAAGTATAAAATTGAGGTTCCTGTGCTCAAATCCTAATCAATTGTGAGATACTCATCCCTTCCCTGCTGCTTATAGCCCTTCACTTCCTCATGTCCTTTGCCTCCGTTCACATTGGCCTACAGACTTCTTAATGCCACCAAATGAGTCCATCAAAATGTGACTATTCTGAGCAACTATCACTATTTTCAAAGGGAAATATCAATAAAAATAAAGCACTGTTGTGTTTATTAAATAACTTCTGAAGCTTGTGGATTTTTAAAAAGTTGTTTTGTGGCTGTTGACTTCTCTGCAAGATGAGAATCAAGATTCCAGATGAGGGTCGCAGTCATGGAGACCTGTATGATTTTATTAATCCCTTGATGCCACAGGTAGTTTAGACACAGGGATGACAGTAATCTACCATTTGTTGTTTAAAGGTTCCAAACTCTTGTGAGAAGTTAAAATGTTCTGTTATGTGGGCCTAACTGGAAAATCAGTTTTTAGCATGCTGATTAATTCAAGGCCATATCTATTAAGTGGCTGATTAATTCAAGGCCATATCTATTAAGTGGCTGATTCTTTTTTTTTTTTTTTTTCCTTTTGCGGTACGTGGGGCTCTCACTGCTGTGGCCTCTCCCGTTGCGGAGCACAGGCTCCGGACGCGCAGGCTCAGCGGCCATGGCTCATGGGCCCAGCCGCTCCGCGGCATGTGAGATCTTCCTGGACCGGGGCACGAACCCGCGTCCCCTGCATCGGCAGGCGGACTCTCAACCACTGCGCCACCAGGGAAGCCTGAGTGGCTGATTCTTAGTTCAGTGTCTTGTCAGTCCCAATTACAAACTATCCTGTGGAGGTTTTCCTGACAAAAATAAATGTAACCCTCTGTTGCATTGCATCATGTGAATGTTAACCACAAAGGGGCAAAATTTTTCAATTTTATTTATTAGTTTGTTTCTTTTTAGATAGCAGTTACTTCTATTGCTTTCATTATATGCAGCCCAGAACCAATATGATGCAATATCAAGTTTAACGTTGTAGGAGTTTTCAGAAATTACAGATGTTACTACTGAAACTTTCTCTAGTGAAAAAGAAAATGAGGCAATTTACATGAAAAGCTGAAAAAATATATAGGCAATCCTAGTAAACCCATTCTATAAAAAAACATTACCTGGTTCACCAATAAAATACTTTTTGTTTGTCAGACCACTATTATTCAGACTGAAACATACCTCCCACCTTTTATGTTAAACTGCCCAACTAATTCAAATAACCTAAGAATATGCAATACATTATTAAAAATTGACAGTAAAATCATCAAAATGTCACTGACATTATATGACTAAATGCCACTTAGGTGAATCATACATAGACACTATCAAACAAGGGCACATGAAGGCAGCCCCCTACCCGACCCCATAAACACCCCACTTAAAATAAAGTAATAAAAAACAATACAGAAGTTCTTATAAAGAGATGAGTTATCTTTTTTTTTCTTTTAATCATTATTCAGACTCAGGCATTTAAAGAGTTGTCTAAAAACCCTCCAGTCAAATGCTATGTGCAGCGTTCAGTATGTAACACTAGCTAATGGGAAAAGCAGGTGGTGGAAGAGAGAACTTTCTGTTGTCATGCTGAAGAGTGTATCAAAGAAGATTGTCATTTGAAACTCTGTTGTCAGCAATGAAGGATTCCAAATGCAGCTGAACCCAGAGCTCTGACTGTGGTATGTTTAAATAAATATATCAATCTAGGAATTCTCTTTTACTTTTCTGTTTTCTTAAAAATATGTAAGAAGCCAACTAAGCATAATAGATATTGATTTCAGAATTGGAGATGAGTGTATCTGTTTTTTCAAAATACTAGAAATGTATTTTTAAAAATAAGAAATATATGATCTAAATTGTTATATTTTAAGCATCAGTGTTTATCTCACGTAACAGATGCTGCCTCTCTGAAGTTTTGACTATTTTTAGGTCATTTGATTTTTGGTTTCAATGAAATAGGTATTTACCAGTTCTACTCTAAAATTTGTTCTTGATTCAGAAATACATGAAATATGATCACTTGTAAAAGTATGTCTTTTTAAGATGTTCTTAAGAAATTATTATACAAGATGCTTTAGTAAATAATTTCAGTCAAAGTAGAATATCTGAGAAAATATCTGAATTAAAAGAAACATACCTTATAACATTAAATGTTAAAATAAATAAGTGACACAACTATGAAATTTATTGTGATTTAAACTAGGGAACAAAATGTTTTTCAACCTGCCGTCTTTATTTTCTTATGCTTTTAAAGGTGATAAAATTAATTAATTTGTCCCATTCTGAAGGCTTTATTTTCATTTGTTTTAAAAATGTCAACTGCTTCCCTTTGGAGAACAGAGGTTCAACTTCTAAATCTGCATTCAAGGTTAGATCACCTAAAATAGATAATCACTGATATGGAAATAAGTGTTCTTTTCTTTGAGAAAAATAAGTACTTAAAAGATTCATCATATAGTATTTAAAATATAAAAATCAGTGAGCAGGAAAGTATACACAAATGTATCTTCGGTAAATTACTTTCACTAAGATTATATTTAAAGCTCACATATTAAAAAAGTATTTATTTCATTGAGAACCCAATAGAAAACCACAGTCTGCTCCATCATAGACTATTCTACTTAGAAAGGCTTGGCTTTTGGTTTTCATTAGAAAAAACAGAAAAGCTTTGATTTTAAGCAAATAAAAATGGGTAGAGAGAGAATAATACAAGATAGTCTAAAAAAACAGCACTTAGTTCAATGCCTGTTACATTATAGAATTACAATCAGTATTTTGTTTCTCTCTTCCCTTTGGTTCCTTTTTAACTTCTGAAAAGAATATTTATACCTGCTTCATAATTTGTATTCTTTCTATGGGTATATGCCTTATTCTATGGTACTGAGAGTCACAATTATCCAGTTATGCAGGTCAGGTGTTTTGGATCCAATCTGAAGTCTCAACTTCAATGATTAATTTTCGATCTTCTTTGCAATTCCATTGATACTGTGCTGCTCAATGAACCGGCTACATTCCATAGGACACTCCAAATGTGAAAAACTGATTCCCCTTAAATAAAATAACTGAAGTCACTAGTGGAAAAATTCACCTCGAAGACCAAGTGTTTGATACATCATTCAGAACAATTCATTGTTTGAACCATCTTGAGAGAAGTAGGAAATGTACTTTTCCATAATTATACCTGATTTTAACGGAATTAATACTCAGCCATCAATAGGAAAGTAGCTTTACATTTGAGGACTCTTTTCAGGGAAGAGTATATGCTGTGTAATTTTACTTGATATTCAGAAGAATATGTGTATTTTATTATCTTAAAAGCAAAACTATAACAAAACTTCACTAATTGTCAGGTTACAATATTTTTTAAAATTATCTGTGGGCATTTTTTTCTCAATAAATGAGAGATGACATTTGGTGATATTTAAGGTTCAAATTTCACATCCCAAGAAATTTTAGCTGTGGGAAGTTTTAAACAAAATATGTATGTTTCTTTTTCTAAACAGATACCTTACAACAGTGGTTGTCAGACTGGGAACATCAAAATCACCTGTAGGGCTTATTAAAAAACAGATGACAGAGCTCTAACCCCAGAGTTTCTGATAACAATAATTCCAGTTGAGACCGGAGAATTTGTGTTTCTAGCAAGTTCTCAGGTGATGTTGATGCTGCTGGTACTAGTACCGCATTTGAGAACCACTGCCTTAAATCTTCCCTTAATATCTCCAGTGTACTCTGCATTTTGAGAGCCTATCATATGCCAGACCCTGTACTAAGTCTGGATATTCCTTGATGAATAAAACAGGCAGAATTCCTACCCTTGCAAAGCTTGTAGTCATCTAGTGGAAGAGTCAGAAAATAAATAGTAAACCAACAAGTAAATAACTATTTACAAGTTGTCATTGAGTGGGTTATTAGGTAGTGGAAGAGGGGTTACTTGGGGTGATCAGGGAGGCAACCTCTCAGAAGGTTGTTTTTTTTTGTTTTTTTTTTTGTTTTTTTTTTGCGGTACGCGGGCCTCTCACTGTTGCGGCCTCTCCCGTTGCGGAGTACAGGCTCCGGATGCGCAGGCTCAGCGGCTATGGCTCACGGGCCCAGCCGCTCCGCGGCACGTGGGAGCTTCCCGGACCGGGGCACGAACCCGTGTCCCCTGCATCGGCAGGCGGACTCTCAACCACTGCGCCACCAGGGAAGCCCTCAGAAGGTTTTAAAGGCAAGAACTGAAAGGTGAGAAGTCAGCCGAGGGGGGGAGTGGGAGAAAGGCATTCCAGGCAGAGAGGTGCCTCATGAGGTGAGGGCCCAGAGGTGGGAAAGAAACCGACACGCAGCCTGTGTGGCAGGAACACAGAGACTGAACACCAGGATGGCCGAAATGAGAGGAGAGAGAGAGGTGAGCAAGCACACCATTACAGGGGGCCTGTGCTGGGGAGTCTGGATTTTATTCTAAGTTTAAAGGGTTTTCAACAGATTTCTGTTTTCAAAAGATCACTCTGTACATGAGAGTGGGGGAACAGTGATGGAAGTAAGCTGGCGTTATAGCATCCCAGCTGAGAGATGATGGTGGTTTAGCCAGGAGTGCTTGCAGTTAAGGTGGATACATCAGTTTCCAACATCAAAACGTGTACAGATGTATGATTACAGAGATGACAGTTATTAAAAATTCACAGTGAGGTTGATTAAAATGACATGTGAAGAAGGGAAAAAAGAAAGCAGGTTTGAAAGCAAAATTATACTTGTTTGTGTGTGTGAGAGAGTCACCAAGTATACTAGGACTGTAGGTGATTTTTTATTCCCTTTATTTTTTATGCAATAAGAAAAAATGCACATTATTATAGCATTTCCAAATTCACATATATCATTGAAAAGAAAAAACTGTGACTTTGAGAAGACAACTACAAGTTGAATGACTAATTGAGTCATTCTTGTGCGTGTGCGTGTGTGTGTGTGTGTGTGTCAGTGCCTACACATGCATATATACAAAGTATATGGATATAGCACTATCCAAAGTATAGTGGATATAAAATGAATATAGTTCCAGTCATCAAAGAGTTTGTAGTTAGTTGGGGAGGATAAGAATAGGGACATAAGAGCAATCTGACTCAAATGTTAGAGTGCATAAGAATCATCCTTTATGTTCTTTGACAGTCCTTTCAGGTACCAATTTCTCCTAACACAACCAACACCCTAATAGGTCTTGAATACACTCTCCCATTTCCATGACCTGTGCCTTTGCATGCAGAGTTTTCTCCCCTTTCTTCTATTCATTTTTCAGGAATCAAGTCACATACCACTTTTTAAAGTCTATTTTTAGAGCAATTTTAGATTTACAACAAAATTAAGAGGGAGGAACAGAGATTTCCCATATCCCCCAGCCCCCACACATGCATAGTCTCCCCCATTATCAGCATCACTCACCAGAATGGTACATTTTTTACTAAGGATCAACCTACATGGGCACATCATAATCACCCAAAGTCCACAGTTTACCTTACAGTTCACTCTTGATATTGTACATTCTATGGGCTGAATAAATGTACAATGACATTTATACAGCATTATAGTAATATACAGAGCATTTTCACTGTCTAAAAATCCTCTATGCTCTGCCTATTCATCTCTCCCTTACTCTTGCCCCCTAGCCAGCAACCACAGATCTCATTATTAGTGTTTTTGTGGTTTCCAAAGCTTTGTCTTCTCCAGAATGTCATATAGTTGGGATCATACAGTATATAGGCTTTCCAGATTGGTTTCTTTTACTGAGCAATATCCATTTAAGATCCCTCTATATCTTTTTCATAGTTTTATAACTCATTTACTTTTAATGATGAACAATATTCCATTGTCTGGATGTACCACAGTTTTTTTTATCTATTCACCTGCTGAAGGACATCTTGGTTGCTTCCAATTTGGGGCAATTATTAATATAGCTACTATGAACATCCACATGCAGGTTTTCGTGTGGACATAGGTTTTCAATTTCTTTGGGTAAATACCAAGGAGCACAATTTCTGGATCATATGGTAAGATTATGTTTAGTCTTGTAAGAAACTCCCAAACTGTCTTCCAAAGTAGTTGTACCATTTTGCATTTTCACCAGCAATGAGTGAGAATTCCTGTTGCTCCACAATCCTCACCATCATTACTGTTGTCAGTGTTCCAGATTTTGGCCTTGCTAACAGATGCGTAATGGTACGTCATTGTTGTTTTAATTTGCATTTCCCTGATGGCATATGATGTGGAGCATTTTCTCACTTATTTGCCATCTGTAGACCTTCTCTGAAAAGGTATTTGTTAAGTGATCACATACCATTTTTAATTGGATTTTTTATATTGAGTTTCACGAGTTCTTTATTTTGGATAACAGGTCTTTATCAGATATGTCTTTTGAAAATATTTCCTCCCAGTCTATACCTTGCCTTCTAATTTGCTTGATATTGTCTATTTCCAGAGCAGAATTTTAATGAAGTCTAGCTATGCATTATTTCTTTCAGGGATCATGTCTTTGGTTTTGTATCTAAAATGGTATCACCGTATCCGAGGTCATATAGGTTTTCTTCCATGTTATCTTCTAAGGGTTTTATAGTTTCATATTTTACATTTAGGTCTATGATCCATTTGGAATTATTTTCGTGAAGAGTGTAAAGTCTGTCTCCATTAGTTGTTTTGTTTTGCATTTGTTGTTTTGCATGTCTAGTTGTTCCAGTACCATTTGTTGAAGAGAAGACTTTTCCTTTCTTCTCCAGACAGTCCACTTTATCTTTGTTCTCATAGCTCTTGCACTCACCCCCGTACAGCCCAAATCACACCAAATTGTAATTACTTGTCCTCTCTGTCTACTCGACTCAATTACTCTCTCAAAGGATAGGGATCATGGATTATTTTTCTTTGTAATTACATCAGCCCCTTGCACGGAACCTGCCTCATAACAGGAACTCGCAATAAACTTGTTAAATGAGTGAACATGAAAGAGAATATTAGGAAAACATTACAGCTTTAGGTGGAATAGAGTTATTAGTGTGGCCTTAAGAGTTTAGATAAAGTTTATGAAGAAGGAGGAAATCAAGCTTGTCTTTGAAATTGGATAAAATTTTTGAGTAATTTTAATTCTAGGAATTCATATGAATAAAACAATTAGAGATGTTAATAGGGATGTATGAGTAAGGATATTCATTGAATCATGATGAATCATAGCAAAGAACAGTTTAGCAAATTAAGCCAAAATATTCTTCAGTAGAATGTAAATAAATGATAGAATGATCAAACTGAATACTGTTCAGCTATTTAACAGTGCAGTAGGACATGGCCACCTGCACCACTAAAAAGTGGGCCTATGGCATAACAATAAATAAAACATCAAAATATAAAATTGTGGTATTCCCCATGCCTGGTCTGGGATCCCCTGACCCAGCAAGTCTAATCCACATGAGCTGATGAGACTACAAAGCCTCAGACGCTCCCCCCTAAAAATCTGGAAAAGTTTAGGGAACCCCAGTATCATGTATCCTTGATCTCATTGAATTCTTTGCATTAAAACAAGATGAAAATGCCTCATCACTCTCACCTGGAATAGGCTTTGTTTTCTGCCTAATTCAAATGAAATTAGATAAAACTTTGCCTATTGATATCAAGGTATAATGGACTTTTCCTGTTGTTTTACCCAAACATCACTTCCTTTGACATTCAAGTGGTACTGACCCTCTTTACCTACCCTAAGAATGCCAATCAGAATCCCCCACCCTTTTGTCTATAACAACAGACACAGTGACGGACAAGATCCCAAAGCTGAATTCCACTCTGGGATGTTCTCCAAGAACTATAGGGAAAGATGATCTCTCCCCAACTGTAGGAAGAAAGTTATTTTTAATGTAAGGAATGAGACAAATAGAAAAACAAACAAGAACAGAATTAAAAGATAAGAGATAGAGAAGAGATGTAATAGTAGAGAAAGTAAGAATCCTGACAACTGCATTTGACTCTCTAGAACCAGCTGTTCTTGAAGCTAACTAGCTCTACTGGACATAAAGTTAAACAGCTGAACACATTTTATAACAATATGTATAAAATTCCATGCCTGTGTATCTGTAGTGTGTATTGCATATTATATATCATATAAGTATATATGCATGCACACATATAGTTGCATCTATATCTGGGGGGAGAGAGAGGAGAGAATGAGAGAAAGAGAACTCAACTTGTAATAGCAGGCACCTCTGAGCAATACTTTCACTTCGTCTTCATTTTGTATCAAGCATGAATATTATTGGGGGAAAAAGAGCAGAGTTGGAAAAAAGGAAGCAAAGGAAGGGATGGGGCAATTAGAGGAGCAGCATGAACAAAAGTAGAGTCTAGACAAGATTAAGTATGTGCATTGGCCAAGACAAGAGACACACTTAGCTATAGCACAGAGTATAGAAAAAGGACTGTAGAAAGACTACAGGTATGGAGCAATATGAATTTATATAACAAGTCTTATTCAGGAGGCTTTACTGCCTCATACCCATAAACTCAGACCTTTGTGACATCCTGCAGATTTGCAAAACACTTTCACACAGTGAATTAGTCGGCCAACTGAGCAACTCCTGGGGGCACTAAAACATCATTCAAACAAATTGGAGCTATGTTGCCACTTAACGGGGCAACACATGTAACTCCTTACATAAATAACAGAATGAATCTTTCAATTTACGTAATAAACCCTTCAGTTTGGTTCTGAAGGACAGATATGGCATTGGAGGATCTTTTGTTTATGATGTCAGGATGTTAGTCTTTTATATACTTGACAGAAGTAGTAAAAATAAAAACATAATAATAACAGTAATTATAAAAGTAATTAATGGGAATTCCCTGGTGGTCCAGTGGTTAGGACTCCACGCTTCCATTGCAAGGGACCCGGGTGCAATCCCTGGTCGGGGATCCTGCAAGCTGCGTGGCACAGCCAAAACAAAGAAAAAATATATATATGTAATTAACAAATAGTATGTGCTAAAGAGTACATGGGACTTTACATAATAAACATGTGAAATAGGTATGATTCTTATCACTTTATAAATATAAATCTTTTAATATAAGAGTTAAGAACTTAACTCCTGGATTTAGGACACATGAATTTGGGTTTGGTGCTGCCTCTTACATGCTATGTTGGAAAAGTTGTTTAAATTCTCTTTGCCTCAGATTTCCTCTCTATAAAATAAGGGGGGAGAGTAATAACAGTCAATAATACATACTACATAGCGTATTTATAAGGAATCAACAAATGGGTATTCATGTAAAATACAATTGTGTTGGCACATAGTACTTTATCAGTAAGACAGAGTATTATATAATTATTGATGGGAAAATTGAAGATTTGAGAGATTAAATAACTGGTCCAAGGATGCACAGTCATGTTAAGTGGCAAAGCTGGCTTTATCCCTTTGGTGGCCTGATTCTGGGCTGAGAAAGGGAGGGAGGTTGGGATTAAGGAAAGAAAAAATCCAAGAGGAGGAGGCAGGTGCTTAGAGGTTGTAGGACTGTAGGAGAAATAAAAGAGAAGCTAAGAAAAAAATGATCTGGAAGAAGAGATTTGTCTAATGCACAGTGTGATGTACCACCTCTCATTTCATTCTACACTATAGGTGGCAAATTCTACTTTGTTTACTAATTGCCTCCACACATGGGATTTTGTGGCGGAGGGAGAGAAGTAAAGAAGAGGACGAGAGGAAGTTCATAAATGCTATGTGTTATATGTTTATAACTTAAGCAAATAGATCTCGAATGTTGCATCTGGCAAGCTAGTCTCTCCCTACACCACTAAACAAGTGGTGACAAGTCTTTGAAAGGGCTTGGTGATGTCTAGGTTGGAAAATATGAATCTTCTGTTGCTCTGAAAAACTTTCAAAAGGCAAACAAAACCTAAGCAATATATAAAAGGATCAGCAGCCCCCATTACGTATTTAAACGTGTTCAGTTCTCTCTCCCTGATGAGTACTGCTCAAATCACGGGAGCTTCATGGGGATTACGCTTGTGACTTGGGATCGATTTTAAGAATACTTACGAATCTGGTCTTTTACCTTTTATTTTCCCACTTAACAAGTAAGTTTTTTGTATGTATCTAAAAAAACCTCCCTACTTAGAAATTATCTGACTTCAGATATTTTCATATATAAGTAAAGTTCACGTATATATATAATTGAGTTCCATTTGTATTTATTCCATTGTATTGTCTAAAACATTTAACTTTGCCTTTTAAAAAATAAACATGTATGTCAATAAAGCAAATATTGTTTAGGAAACATATTTAGTTAAAAAATCACAAGGGGTTAGAAGAGAATGCTTTTAGAATTCCTAAATAGAGGTCTCTGGACTGACATTATCTATAACTATTTTTCTTTGTGGTATCACTGCTTTGGAAAGCAATATTTTCAAAAACTATAGAGACTTGCCAAAGTGCTCAAAATGCTTATGTGTTTATAGATGCAAATTTTCCTTAGTCTTTCTTAGGTAAGCGATTCTTCCTTTGGTAACAAGGAGATATGCAAGATACTGCCTTCAAAGGATTTCTCATCCTGACCTGAGATCTTAGAGTTTAGCAGATGCTACTGGCATTTTTGACACTGAAGTAAAATGTTTTCCATTAATGAATTTTAAAAAAGCCATCTGTAAAAAGAAAGAGATCCTGGAGCAGGCACAAAGATTAAAGAAACTACTACTCTTGTGGAACCTGGGACCTTGGAATCTGTCATCTTTGTTTGATAGGGTCTTAAATTGGTACTGGGTCAAAACAGGCAGACAAGAGGGGAGGCTTTTAGTGGAAAAAATAGCATTATCTAACCATTTGTTGAATACTATTATACTTAATAATACTATTATTAAGAATCATCTCTAACGCTGTGTGCTTCTTGTTCATCATTACTTAATGCAGTTGCCACTGCCCTGCAGATGCCGACCTGATTCGCAGGGACTCTTTCATGACTCACAACTGTTTGGCTTTCAGAGTCTCCAGAAATTCAGTCACCACAATTCTTTAGCCCAAACACCATTGCATTCTTTATTCCTTCACCATGGTTGTTCCTAATAGCAAGAGGTTAAAAAACATCAAAACTATAGCTGTTCAAAACCCTACACGAAAATCAGGTTATCTATCCTATTTAAACTTATTTGCTGTGAGCAACTCCATCCCCCCAGTCAGGAGATGTTCTGCCTTGAAGTAAGAGAAACTTTATAAAAATCATGACTTATTCGGCCTTCCTCCATATATATAATTCATTTCTCAGCATCTCCTTTTTATCATAAGGGAATTATGGGAATGGTGGAACAGAGTTACTACACAATTGGGGATTTTTGTGTCGCTGGGTTATGATTTTAAAGGTCATATATAAGTTCTGAGAGTGAGTCATCACATGGATTTGCTAAGTCTCCTATCTGATCTGTCTAGCTCAGATACACCCCCCATATAGCAGGCACTAGACGAAGCACCACACAGACGTTGTAAGCAACAAAGATGTGGTCTCTGTCTTACTACAACTGACAGTATAAGCAGTGGTGGTAAAGGGCTCAAACATTTTTTTTGCTGATTTCCATGGTGGAAAAACAACAAACCCACCCCCCGCCCCGCCTATTCAAGCTGTCAAAGTGAGGTCAGCTAGTTCATAAAATTTCCCGAAATTTAAAAATGGGCTCTTGTTGGCTGGTACAAGCTGGCTCTGAATGAGGGGAAGATCTCAGTGTAGAGAAGGGTATGCAGAAAATGGAGGCTGTGTATCAGAGTGTATCTCTTCATTACCAAGATACCGTAAGAAGTCTCAGAAGAACAGAAGTAACAGTGTTTCCCTGTTTATTTTTCACCAGTTTATTTTTACTTTTGATTATGAAAAAGATAACCATAAGAAATCCTGATGTTTGACACAATTCATCTATAACTTCTCCACACCCAGAGGGGAAACAGATGAATTTTAACCGACTCTTTCCACAGCCCCCACCTCCACTGCCACTTTCATCTTCTTCCAAACAGCGTTAGATTTAGAGATAAGTAAAATGGATAAGCAAAAATGTATTGAATGTGGACCACAGACCATGGACCATGCACCATGGCATACAAAAAACTTAGTTATCTAGAATTAAAATGGTGTTTGATAAACTGGGTTCTCTCAAGGCATTGGAATGAGATTAAGCACTAGTGTTTTATTAATGAGTTAGGGAGCTGAGATGTGTGTATCTTTTGCTCTACCTCAGTGCTGCTGTTGCACTTCTAGAGTATTCATAGATGCTTTTGCCTAAATGGTTATGACACTATCTGATCTTTTTTTTCTTATATGTTGTCTGATTAGTAAAACCTATCTTTCCAGTTAGGCTACCTTTGGTCAGCACCAACTACCGCGGTAGCTTCCTGTATTTAAATTCTGGGGTAGCAGTTGTCTATTTAAACATATGATTTTAAATGCTTATTATTTTTCAGACAGTCATTTGTCATTTAATACCTGCCACTTATTTTATTAAACTACTCTTCTCTTATGTGCATGTATTCATCATCTTATCCTCCATTCAAATTATCAGTATTTAATAATTACAGCAATAAGTCCACTGTATCAACTTCCCACTAATCACTTTTAGATAAATCCACTCATTTATCCCCATGGCTGGACTGTAAGGCCATGTCCATTTTGTTCAGTGTTTTTCACCCATGCCTAAAATAGTGACCAAGACAGAAGAAGAACACTAAATCAATACTTTCAGTGAATACTTAATTCTGTATTGTAGGGGATATTTGTTTCCTACTTTATAAATTAGGAAACCAATGAACACAGAGATTAATGTGCCCAAGTCCACGTAGCTAGCTGAGAGGCAGGGCCAGAATTCAAATTCAGGTAAAGAAAAAGGCCCACTTGTCAGCACATAATGGATGCTTAATAAGCATTTTCTTATGCAAACTGGAGTATACAGGACTTCACTTTAGTACGCATTTTATTCTCCTGATTGCTGTTCACCGCTCTATCCCCAATGACTGGAACAAGTGTCTGGAACTGAGTAGGCAGTAAAAAAATATTTGTTGAATTATAGATGCCTCTTTGTTTCTTCAGCATGTAGCTCAGAGTAGTTGCTAAGAACATTAGGGGTGTGTGTGTGTGTGTGTGTGTTAGGTTAATGAAAGTTGCACCTCTGAGTATTAATAATCTGGCTTTCATAAGATGTGATTTGTTTCCATCTGTTTTGTGACATATTTCTTATTGTCTGTAGAGAAGCATGCTAGAAAGGACTGCTGTGGGCAGTTCTAGGCAATATTGGCTAAAAGATAAGCAGTGCCTTAATGACCTCCCAAATTCTTCACAGAATTACAACTTTGTGTGTAACTTCTAAAAAGGGGTGTGTTATTAAAGATTTGCATCAGTAAATCAGCAATTGAGAGCCATTTTTCTGCCTTCCAAGCTAACCATTCCTGCCTTATGTTTTAATTTTTACTTTTTTTAAGTGATAAATTATCTGTTACTTTTTGTTAGCTTTAGAATACTGCCCCCTTTAAATAGAGATGCAGCTTTAACCTGCTAAAAATGACAGGAGCTTGTCCAGCTGTGGACCTGAGATCAGTAACATCAGTCTTTAAAATTCATGCATCTTCTGTCCTGACCTCCTCTCCTTCTTCTCCTTGCTCGAAGCCCTCAGGGACTGTAGCTCACTGGCTGAATGTCAGATGCCCGGGGTACTGCCACCTGGACTCCTCAAGGCATTTCCCACCATCAAAACTTCAACCACCTTGTCTCCAGTCTTGCTCTTTGCCAAGGAAAATAATAAACCCAGATTAGGTTTAAGCTAAGGTTTAGTGGCTTGCTATAGCTGCATGCTTTCCTAATCATAGTTTTCAAAATAATTTTTAAGCTGCACAGAAACAACTTCAAAAAAGTTAATAGATACGACATCATTTTAATATGTGTTAGGAAAAAAAAACATAACTAGCACACCAAACTTGTTATTTTCAGGTTAAAATTATTTTGGCGAAGCCTATTTTTTTAGAAAGAGTGCAATCTAAAGAAAAACTATTTAATAGGTGGTCTGTAGCCATGGCAAAAAATATAGATACATGAGTAAAGTTTGAGAAACAGTGCCATATTGTATCTTGTCTAATCACTTCCCAGATGACAGTTGTCATTAATCTAGCACCTAAGAAGTCTGGCACTCACGCTAGTTATTTATACACATCAGCCACCATCTTCACAATTTTTCAGGGAAATAAACAGGCCTTATTATTACCATTTTATAAATAAAGATGCTGAAATTTAATTAAGTATTTGTGCACAGTAACACAAGATAAGAAGTTGAAGTGAGTCCTCATCTCTGGTACCCCAACTACAAGTCATGTTGTCTTCACAAAATTAAAGAAATACAAAATGTCTCCACTTACTCGCTTTCAAACATGAGGCATTGTTTTGTGTTGGTTTTTCATAGTGTCCAAAAAGGAAAGATTAAGAGGGGAAAAGAAATGTTGTGTACCTTCACTAACACACACTTCTTTTATAAACTCAAATGGCCACACTTTTAGTTTAACTGTGAGCTTCCAAAGTGCTTGGAGGATTGGCTGTAAGAGATGCAGCTTCTTTCTGCCAAGGCTTGCCAAGGGGAGTTTAGTTTACAGAGGCAGGTGTTCCTAAAACTGGGAGGATTCTGAGACTGCCTGATGCAGAAGTTCTCAGCCTGGTGTCCAGGGAGCTCTATGGAGGCTTCCACATGAGTTCCAGGGGACCCATGAACTCTCTGAAAATATATGTATAATTATATGAATATGTAAGTATGTGCCTTCCTTTTTTCACCAGATATTGTCTATTACCAAAGAAGAGTTAAAAACCACTAGTCTTGTCTTGACCTATCCTGCAGTTTAGGGAACTAAACGACCAACGCTGGAGAAATCTATACAAATACAAACAGCCAGGGCCATAATCTTAAATGACACCCATGGGTGCCTCAGAGAGTTCATCTTTCTATCTGTTTATAAATATCTAAATCTTAATAGCAAGAGTAACTCTAGTACTGGAAAGAACTAAACCCGTGGTAAAATAGGCATTCATATTCTATGTTATATTTTCAATGCTAACTTTCTAGAGTTTCCAACATGACCCAATTCATTTTTACTCTAAGTAGATTATTTGTAGCCAATGTGAAAAGATCAAGTGCTTTATTATATTAGCAAAAATATTTGCATGATAATTCTTCGTCCTCTTACTGTGTCTCAAGAGATTCTTGTCTTATTGAGCTTTTAGGAGAAGGCAAGAGGAACATAGGAGCACTGGATCATGAAAAATAATTTTCTTCAAATGTAAGGAACACAACCTAGGGCTCTTCTTTTCTGCAAGAGAGTCAACACATTTCTCATCAGAACAAATCCATCTTGCTGTAAAGGTTATGGGAGGCTTTATTCTCTGCCTTCTTAGAGTATGTGATTGATGACAAATAAACACCTAGTAGTTTAGAATAGTTTGCTTTGGAGCATTATGTGAACTGTCCTAATTTCCACATATGGTCAAGGACAATGATGATGATACTAAGCAGTTATTCAGTGCCAGAAACTTTGATACCCTGATCTGAAGGTCTGCTATTTCAAGTTAAATATTCAAGTGAAACAGTAGCCTTTGACCAGGGTAATGTTCTGGGCTATTCCCCTCTTTCAGAGATAATGTTTTCCCATTTCTATATTTTGACTTGACAATTTTACTTCTGCATTTGCAAAACCGCAAATGAATTCATTCTGGCCTTGCATAATTTGACCTCTTTGTGTTGACCTTCTCATTCTTTTTAGCATCTCCCTGCCCTTCATCTACTATGAATTCAGAGCCAAAAGAAGGGAGTATCTTAATATTTTAAGTACACTTACTACTGAGGCGTCCTAAAAATACCTCGGCAGATTGGGCTGTCTGGCCCATTCACCATTGTATCCCTGGCACCCAGCACACAGAACTGTGCTAATATGGAAGCTCACACTTGTAAGATCTGCAAATGTCCTTGAGGGCAAAAGCAACTTAAATTGCTCAGGTATGCAATTTACCTCTCCACTTCTAATTTCTTCAGTCCTGAACTTAACATAACAATTCCTCACTATCTTTTCCTATCAAAGATGCTTTGATCTTCCATATGAGGATTAGCTTGTTAAGTTATATACAGACACACAAAACTCTGTTGAGATCTTCATTTGAATGATATCAGCTTTATAGATGAATGTGAGATAATGGGTATTTTTACAATACCGAGTCTGCCTGTGATGAACAGATGCTTTTTACATGTAATGTAGGCAAATTTATCCATTTTTTCTTTCTCTGTCCTGTTTTAGAAATATTCGCCTACTCTGAGTTCCTATGTTAGCTTCTAAAAGCTATATTCTTATGTAGTTCACAGTGAATAATCCATCTGTAACTGATTTTTAGTGCTTTACTGAGATGAAATTCACATACCATACAATTCGTGGCCCATTTAAAGTGTACAGTTTACTGTTTTTAGTATATTCATAGGGGTTGTGTAGTCATCACCATAATATTATTTTAAAATATTTTGTCTCCCCCCAAAAAAACCTGTACCTGTTAGCAGTTACTCTCCATTCTCCCACTCCTCCACTCCTAGGAAATGATTAATTGATACTCTGTATATATTTGCCTACTATTGAATTTCATATTAACAGAATCATATAATATATGGTCTTTTGTACTAGCTTCACTTTGTGTAATATTTTCAAGGTTGATCTATGTTGTAGCATGTGTCAATATTTAATTCCTTTTTAATGCCAGATAATATTTCATTATATGGGTAATACCACATTTTATTTATGTATTCATCCAGTAGACACTGCGTTGTTTTTCTTTTTTACTATTTTGAATAATACTGCTGTGAATGTTTCTGTACAAGTTTTTGTATGGATGTGTGGTTTCATTTCCCTGGGTATATACCTAGGAATGAAATTGATGATTTGGTAACTCTATGTTTAACATTAGGAGTAATTGTCAAACTGTTTTCCAAAGCTTCTCCACTATTTTACATCCCCACCAGCAACGTAAAAGGGTTCCAATTTCTCCATATCCTTGCCAATACTGGTATAATTTTTGTCTTTCTGATTATAGCCATCATAATGGGTAAAAAATGGTATCTCACTATGGTTTTTATTTGCATTTCTCTGTAACTTTCATTATGCTGAAAACCCCTGAATGTTTATATGCCCATTTTTATCTTCTTGAACAAATCCCTGTTCAAAACTTTTACCCATTTTTAAGTGAGTTATTTGTGTTTTTAATTGTTGAGTTATTTATATTCTGTGAATGCAAGTACCCTATCAGACATATGGTTTTTCAAATATTTTTTTCATTCTGTGGTTTGCCTTTCACTTTCTTGATGTAATTATTTTGCAGCACAAAGTGTTTAATTTTGATATAGTTCTATTTATATTTTGTTTGTTTAACTGTCACTTGTGCTCTTGGGGTTGTATCTAAGAAATCATAACCTATAAACCCAAGGTCCCAAACATTTACTGAAATGTTTTTAGTCTAATAATTTTATAGTTTTCTCATTACATTTAGGTCTGTGTTCCATTTTGAGTTAATTTTTGTGTATGGTTTAAGATAGGGGTCCAACTTCTTTTGCACATGGATATACAGTTGCCCTAGCACCATTTTTTGAAAAGACCATTCGTATTCCCCATTGAATTGCCTTGGAACTGTTGTTGAAAGTCAATTGACCACAAATTTATGGGTTATTTCTGGACTAGAATTGATATTTGACTAGAATATCAACTGAATTGACTAGAATATCAGTTCTAAAAAGTCTATCAAGTCTAAAGTAGGAGTCAAATTAATCTTTTTCATATGTATATCCAATTCATCTGAATCAGCATCACTTATTAAATAGACCATATTTTCACTTTCAATATTTTCTAGCTTTCATAGAATTTTATTGTTTTAATTTATTAGTTATTTAGATGTTTTATTTTTTAATGTATAAATTTTTGCCCACTATTGTTGTTATTTTTGTTATTAATGTCTAGATCTTACCCAGAGTAGCCACACTCTAGCTTTCCAACATGTGTTACGGTTTTCTACCTTTTTTTTCTATCTGGAAGCTAGAGTTTTACATGCTTTCCTGCTAATTCCTCTATGAATTTCAAAAGATGTATGTTTTATTTTATCTATCATTTCTAGGTTTTTTATTGTATGAGGGTTTTGAAATTATGTTGTTTGCCATGTTGCTGGAATCACAGCCCTGCTTTTCTATTTTTATGCCCTATTTCTGAAAATTGGTGCTAGATTTTCCTAGGTGACTTTTACATCTCTGCATTTTCCCCTTCAGACTTTATTTCAGTGGTCAAAAAAGAGTGCTACATTCCAAAGTATGTGTTTTGTATTCCAGCTGATTTGTGAAATTTGATAACACTGGTAAGATACTGCTTTTTATTTTGGCATAAGAGCAGCCTTTGTCTCCTGTTTTCTCCTTCATGATGTTAAAGGTGCTTACTGAGGCAGAAGTAAAACAGAGCTCAATTGTCATATACAATTTTCCCTGAAAAGACCTTTGCTTCGCTTCAGTGAGTGAATTCAGCTGCCAGATATTTATGTGAGCATCATTCTGAAGGGGAATAAAAACCCTAGACAAAGTTAGTTGAGAAACCTGAATGATCTTTAAAAAACAGCCTCTTGGAGAAATATTTGGAAAAAAGAAGAGCATCATGAATGTCAGAGCTATAGGAACCCTTACTTGTTTTGCACCCACTCTTTGATTCTTGGTAGAGGAACTGAGCAACCGGGAGGAAAACACAACTGTCTGAAGACATTCTATGCAGACATAGAACCATGAGTAAAATCTAAATTCTTTCATTTCCTTATTTTTATATTTTTTATTTCCTCCTGACATTTCCTAAACTGACATATTATCGCCCAGTTGTTCCATTGAGGAGTTTGGTGAATGAGACCATAAGCTTTCCTTCCCTCATATAGTATTTCATAAGATTACTTTTAAAAATCAACCTTTTAATCTTTTAAACCAGATCTTTAACTTTTATCTAATTCATAAACTTTACTGTGACAGACAGCCTCTTGGATGGCCTGAATCATCTTTGCCTCTTGGTGTTTACTTTCTTGTATAATCCTCTCCCCTATATACTTGCTTCTAAATACTAGTATAAGGCAAAAGAGATGTGTTCCTCCTGTGATTATGTCACATTACGTAAGACTCTGTCTTGCTCTCCAGCTCACTCTGGAGACTTTTCTTGTGTGTTTGATGAAGTAAGCTGCCATCTTGGGAATGCCCGCATGTCAAGGAACAGTAAGAAGCTACTAGAAGCTGAGAATGACCTCCAGCTAACAGCCAGAAAGAAGTCAGATACTCATTCCTTAGCCACAAGGAAATGAATTCTACTAACAACCTGAGTTATCTTAGAAGTGGATTCTCCCTAGTCAAGTCTAAGGATGAGAGTACAGCTTTGCTAACACCTGATTGCAGCTTTGTGTGGTCCTGACACAAAGACCCACTGAGCCGTGCCTGAACTCCTGACCCACAGAAATGTAAGATAATATATCTACATTGTCTTTAGCTCCTAAGTTTGTATTACGTTTTTAATGCAACAATAGATAACTCATACACTTACCATAAAATCTGCTATTCTGATACGTTAAAATGCAACCTCATCAATGAATTTTTGGTATACCGTTAATGGACCAAATTGAAACTGAAATATACCAGCAGGTGCTTGTCAGCAGGCCAGGGAAATATAATCAACAATATCCTTTCCTGACTGACCAAAAAAGATTTGAAGTTTTGCGTAAATTAATTTTGTATAATTCATAAGCATTCATTGAATTAATTCAATAAAAATTTAGTCAGCAAGATGCTCTATCAGCACAATTCCAAGTATTTGGCTTGACAAAAATATAAGGGCCTAATCTCATGAATCTCTTTAGTGTAAGAAGCGATATTTTCAAAAATCACTTTTCTTTTGTACTTATTTACTTCCCTGGCTACACAAAGGGCCCCCTCTTCAGAACTTTCTCCCTCTCCTCTATATTTCTACTTAATAATATTGAGTAAAATAATGGTAATAATATTGAGTAGAGTAAATAATAACATCACATAATTATAATAGTAGTAGTAATAATAAGTTTACAATATTTTACATAATTTTTACTCTTGTCATTTATGCATTATCTCATTTAACATATTTATTGTATCCTATGTGTAAGGATGGGGTGTTAAAATGAACAAGAGATCATCCTACTTATGCACATTGCCTTATTACTTAATCATCCCTTCACAATAATTATGTGAACTATTGAACTATTCCTTTTATAGAAAAATAAATTTGACTGATCTCTGTAACTTGAATCTTATTGCCCCAACTGAAAATCCTACATCTTTATTTCTGTCCATTAAAGTGGTCTTTACTGACGCTCCTCCAAAACACCAAACTTATTTTTACATAGTACTTGGCACTATCTGGATTATATCATGTATTTATTTCTTTACTGTATCTTCCTTACAGGAGGATATACCTCATTTTGCCTTGTTCATTGCAATATTCTCAGAGCCTACAAGCATCCTTAGCACATAGTAGATAAATAAATAAATATATATGTATATAAACATTGTAAAGTAAATATTTCTTGAACATTGTCTTATTAGAGAAAAAGGATCATGCAGCAAAATGAAAAGAAACAAAGTCCTTCAGTTTTTACTTTTTTACTTGAAGATGTCTCTTTTTTCCCCAAGATGTAAATTTAATATTGCTAGGAAAATGGCAATAAGAGACATAGAGTAGCTTGTAAGGTATATGACATTTAACTCGGTGTTTTAAAAAGACTTTCTTTTTAAAAGCAGTTTTAGGTTCACAGAAAAATGGAGCAGTCAGAGATTTCCCATATACTCTCTGCCCCCACTCACACACAGCCTCACCTATTATCAACATCCCCACCAGAGTGTACGTTTGTTACAATTGATGAACCCACATTAACATATCATAATCACCCAAAGTCTGTAGTTTATATTAGTGTTCACTCTTGCTATTGTACAATCTCTGAGTTAACACAAATTTATGATGATATGTATCCATCATTATAGTATCATTCAGAGTAGTTTCACTGCCCTAAAACTCCTCCTAACCCGTGGCAACCCCTGATCTTTTTACTGTCCTCATAGTTTTGCCTTTTCCAGAATGTCATATAGTTGGAATCATACAATATGTTGCCTTTCCAACCGGCTTCTTTCACTTGGCAACTCAGTCACTTCTAAAGCTGAAAAAATTGGTATGATTTAAAAACAAACCATGAAACTCTGAACCCTGTGAAGTTATCAAGAAATAAGAAAAACAGGAAGCTTTAGTCCTATCTTTTCCCCAAGTGACTCACTTCCTCTAAAAGTCCTCTCCCTGGGAGAGTGAGATTCAAAAATTAGATCTAGGTCCAGATTAGAGTAAGGTCCAGAATTTTTAGGGTGCTTTGTTATCGAAGCTACCATTTGGAGCAAACAGCTTTGTCTCACCAATGCCATATGCTGTGGGCAGGCAAGGCTGCTGAATCCATGTGCACCTCCCTCTAGGTCAGGGTAGAAGGCGGGGGCTTGTTTCCTTCCCTATTTTCCCAAGAAGCATGAGTAGTGGGAAAGAGGAGGCACTGACTGCTTCTCCCAAACCTCTTTCCTTAATCTGGGGGTTACACAGAGCCACACAGCTTGTGCGTCCACTAAGTCTCAAGTGAAAGGGAGATGAAGAGACTCCCCATGGGAATCCCAAATGAGACAAGTGGCTCTTAGACTGCCACTAGAGAAGAAGCTTATGACTGATTTCTGAATCCTGCTTTGAGCTCACCTTGTTGCCCTAGCTCTGCCTCTGAAAGAACAATCAGTCAGCAACATCTCTCTCTTCCATGCCCTGAGCTCCATGTATACTTTATCTGCCAGGCCTCAGAGGGAGCCTTCTGTGGTTGGGTGACAAGGCACCCTTTGGGTTCTTTGAGTGATGCACTGTCTTGTGAATCTTAAAACATTTGTTTTCAAAGTCAGTGTGGCACAGCTTGCTAAATACTAAGCCGATCATATTATGGAGGCCCCGCTGCCAAGATATCACAAGCTATCTCTGGGGGTTAATGGAATCAATACCTTATTAGTTATAAATTGATTGAATTCCATGGTTAATAATGATTTTTAATCAGTAGCATGCCATAATTATGAAATATACACATGCAATACAGAATAAGAGTCAGGGTGAGGAAAGTAAAATGAAAATAGGAATAGCATCTCGCTAAGCAGAGAGGGATTATAAAATGCAGCTCTATTTACAATAGCCAGGACATGGAAGCAACCTAAGTGTCCATCATTGGATGAATGGATAAAGAAGATGTGGCACGTATATACAATGGAATATTACTCAGCCATAAAAAGAAACGAAATTAAGTTATTTGTAGTGAGGTGGATGGACCTAGAGTCTGTCATACAGAGTGAAGTAAGTCAGAAAGAGAAAGACAAATACCGTATGCTAACACATATATATGGAATCTAAGAAAAAAAAAAAAGGTCACGAAGAACCTAGGGGCAAGACGGGAATAAAGACACAGACCTACTAGAGAATGGACTTGAGGATATGGGGAGGGGGCAGGGTAAGCTGTGACAAAGTGAGGGAGAGGCATGGACATATATACACTACCAAACGTAAGGTAGATAGCTAGTGGGAAGCAGCCGCATAGCACAGGGAGATCATCTCGGTGCTTTGTGACCGCCTGGAGGGGTGGGATAGGCAGAGTGGGAGGGAGGGAGACGCAAGAGGGAAGAGATATGGGAACATATGTATAACTGATTCACTTTGTTATAAAGCAGAAACTAACACATCATTGTAAAGCAATTATACTCCAATAAAGATGTAAAAAAAAAAATGCAGTGCTTAAGAGTCGGCACTTCATCTCAGCCTGCCTGGATTCTAATCCACACTACAGCTGACTGACTCACTGACCTTGGGCACTGTTGCCTTATACGTGTAACTGGGCTAATGATAAAACTGCCGTATTGGGTTCTTATAAGGATTAAATTAGTTGGTATATATAAGTGCTTGGCTAAATTCTTGGCTTATAGAAAAGCTTTGATAAACGTTAGCTATCATTATGACTATTGAGTCAATCTATCATTAGAAATAGATATCTCAAATCCTAATAGTACAAGATTAGAAAGCTAATTCAGCAAATGAATTATTCTTTTAGTTCTTTAATTAAAATTATTAAAAATTCTCTATTTCCATAAGTGACAACATCAGTGGTGGTAATTATAACAGTGATATAAAATGTATGATCCTTTCCTGTGCCCTTGGTTTCCTATCTCAGCAATAGTTGAGAATATAGAGAATGAAAAGCCCTTTCCACCCATTTTAAAGTCTGCCTCAATTTTAACATCTGTGATATGGGAAAAAGAGTAGTTATCTCTCAGTTTCTGTGAGCATGAAATGTGTTAATATATGCAGAGTATGTAGAGGAGTACTTGTTTTCTGCTTAGCTTATATTAGTAGTAGTATTTCTTTAAATGTTAATTAGTTGTTATTTTCTTAAATGTCTGCCAGACCGTAAATAACAGGAGTTGGAATGCAATCAGTTAGAGACTCTGCCATCTGATTAGAGTACTCCAGAGTTACCAGATAGAGGTTTGTATATTTCTGATGGCTGTGTGGACTAGAGGTGGGGTTGACTTTCTGTTAAGGAGGCGGTAAGACAAGCCTGGCCAGGTTTTTACCAGCAGTGAAACCACACTGTGTAACACTGAGGTCAGATATTTTGAGATTCCTCAGACTCATAATTAGAGAAGATTTGCATAGAAACATTTGAATAGTAATAACATTTCTGGCACATTTTAAGTTAAGGTTGGTGCATTAAAATATATATATATATGTATGTATTAATATATTTTTTATCCCCCAGGAAACTCAGAAAATTAAAACATTTTTCTTCTATAAGTACCACTTTAAAATTAAAACTTTCTCTGATAGAAGAGCCAGAATTTTAATTAATCCAGTAGCACTTACTAAATTTACACCTATGTGTGGAATCTCTTTTGAACCGTAGTATAAGATGTGCTTTCTGTTAATTTGTTTTTTTTAATAGGGATGTTTTTTGTTGTTGTAAATATGTGATTTTTCTTGACAAAACTGCTTCTCATTTGTCTGAAATGGAAAAAAATATTAAAACCCTTTTTGTTTTTCTCTGTAACAGGTAAGGCCAATTACAAGAGCTATTATGAGGAATGGTTTTACTCTGAAATAAATTACAGTTACATATAAAGGCTGCTTGGCTGTTTCTCTAATTAAGGAGTGTAAAGCTAGAACTTCTGAGTAAAACATGGCATGAGAATCACAGTGTCTGGACTGCGTTCTCCCAAGTTTTCCATTAGAGACTGCCAAAAAAGGATACAGAAACACAAAAGCAAACACCACCGCTGGAAACTAATGAAAAAGATTTTCATTATTTGAAGATTTGTAGGATAGGATTAAGAAACGCAAGCCTGGAACAGACACTTGGCCTTATTAACTGAAACCAGCCTAATGGCACCGAAATTACAGAGGAGACTTGGGCTAACCTGGCCCACAGTCTATCCTTAATTTGGGGTTGCAGTGGCCACACACTCTAGGAAACTAAGCTTCTGCTACCCTTCTCAACAGGCGCAGTCTTTTGAGTGGGCCTGAGTCATGCCCTGCTTCCTCTGCCCTTCCGCATCTGTGCCTCTCTCTCTAAATCCAAACAAAAGCAGAAATACCCGGTAAATGAGCATGGCAATAATTTGTTGCATTCCAAACACCGAAATTTGGATAAACGTAGTGTTGTGGGTAGGAGTAGATACTAGTAGCACCTGAGACTCTTGCGTACTGAGAAGAGTGTTTTCTTCTCATTTCCACATATTATGGAAAATAAGTCCAATTTTTAAGAATAGACCAGGATGTCTAAAAAAAATAGTAATAATTATTATTTCTAAAAGACTGGGAAGAAGTTATAAAGCAGGGGTAATTTAAATACTACTGGTAGAGATTTAAATTGGTTTAGAAAGTAGTTTGGCATTGTCTACTAAAGTTGAAAACAAGCATTCCCTGTGAATCAGCAGTTTTTCTCTTAGGTACATACTTGATAGAAACATATGGACAGTTGTATTACAAGATGTACACATGAATACCTATTTTAGCTTTATTTGTAATAATTAAGACTAGAAACAGCCCAAATATCCATCATTAGTAGAAAGCATAAATAAGTTTTGTTGTATTCATAGGGTAATATAACAGTGAAAAAATAAACTACATATATATGGAAATCAGGGATGGATTTCACACCCATAGTATTACATGAAAGAAGCCAGACACAATAGATTACTCATTATATATTTGCATTTACATAAAGTTTGAAAAGGACAGAACTCAAATATAATGTTGAAGGATATATCCTTTGGTGATAAAACTGAAGAAAAATGGGAAAATAGTACTATAAATGACAGGATTATGATTACCTTGGGGGAGAGGGGTGCAGAGGGCATCATGATTGAGAGAAAGGATAAAACGGGGGGCATCTGGTGTTTCATGACTTAGGTAGTAGTTATAAAGGTGTTTGTCTTATAATAATTGTTATGCTTCTGTTTGTTGCACTTTTTATTTTGTAATAAATCATGTTTCATAAGTATATATAAAGCAGATCTGCTTTCCTTTGCTCTAATTCCATATTCACACTAACATCCTTTGGCTTATTTTTCTATGTTTCTATCTGTCTTTGTCCTGAGAAAGATAACATTCCAAAATGTGAAAGGTGTCATTTGGATCATTAGAAAATAAGAAAAATTCCAACAGGAATTAATGCATTGCATACATTTTTTACCTTGTTTTCTTGTGATAATAGCTAACTTTTTCTTAAGCCTTGTAAAGTGAGTCAGATTATATGGAGAATGCTCTGTACGCGTTATCTCATTTAGTCATAACAACAATCTTACAATGTTGATAATATTATCTTCACTTCAAAGCTACAGGAATTGAGGCTGAGCAATGAAGTTAAATTACATGTCTAAGAACACAGTTAATTAAAACCCAGCTCTGTCTGATCCAGAGCTCAATACCTTAACTGTGTTTTACTACCTCAAAGATATGGTTAACAGAAAATCAGCAATCACTTGCAGATTAGTGACAAGATCTAATTTTGCAGTGGCCTGAGGAAGGACTGTGGTAAATTCACCTAGCTAATATGACCCTTGATGGCTTCTGATACCCATTAATCAGGTTTCCTCTGGTTATACCCTGACATTCTTCAACTCTGTAACTCAGAGTTACTGCACATGTAAGATAGCAATGTAGCTAAACATTTGCAGGCCTATCACTCCATATGTATGCTAAAATCTCTGAAAATATTCAGTGTCTACTTATTTTTATCCCTGGAGTTTAGCACAGCACCTCGCACACATTAGGTGTTCATTAGGTGTTCTTGTTAGATTGAGAAGAATAAATGCTAGAAAATATATGGATCTCACAAACAAGCAGTTACTGCCGTAATTTTATTTGAAGAATACCCTAAAAGGCATTCTCATGCAAATAGGCAGACTTCTATTGAAGTTTTGCAAATGGTCTAAAATGTTTGCAAACCTGAACCTTAACTTGGGTGTTCTCAAGATACTCTTTAGGAAGACAAGCTTTTCTGAAAGTCTCTGCGCTTCATGGTTTACAATGCCTTAAATAATTAAGTGGTTTTCGAAGCTGTTGAAAGATTAGGTACCTGATGGATGATCTGCATCCCAGTTTCTCTGAGAAAAGCTAGTTTTATTCTGTCTTCTGGGAACAATAAACATGAAAAACCTGGTATAAAATGGAATGCATTCCACATTGTAACTGGAAAACATTTCACTGTTCCAGATGAGTCTTGATTTCATGTTTGAACAACCGTTATTATATCAAAAAAGGAGGTGGTTCTTTTGTTGTCTAGATAATAAATTTCCCATCAATTCTGCTTTTAGGCAACAGATTTGAACGTGGGTTAATCAACATCTTGGTTAATGGTTGCCAAATATGTATTAAAATAAAATGTAATATTCTTAACCTTAAAATTATGTAGAACCTATATTATGTTCTTTATACGTAATTCAGAAGAGATTTCCAAATCTTTCCATTCTTCTTTATTACCATTTTGAAAACTACTTTTCTTTTTTCCTGATAAACTGGTAAAACTCATTATTCATAATTTAGAATGAAAAAATAATTAGATAGTAAATTAGAATGCTAGTTAATAGAATTTGTGAACATGTTTACACAGACAGAGACAAAACCTGTGAATAATACCGAAGGTCACTTATCATAAAAAGATGTAGGTTTTTTGGTTTTTGGTTTTTAAATAGTTAGGCAGTTGCTTCTCTGGGAGAGTTTAACATTTATTTTGCTTAATCTAACAGATTAAGTAGCAGATAACAATACCTATCAGGGTTCTACTTTCAGTCCATGCTACTCTTAAAATAGGGAAAGCACATAAAATATTTTAACACTATCTTATCTTCTCATAGTTTTCCTACCAACCAGTCATGTGATTTCTGGGTCTTCTCATTGAAGGATTTTACCTTCACCTGGGATTAAATATTTTATTATTAATTTAAGATTCAGGTGATACTTAATAGTGGACTGGTATTAAGAGGGTGGTAGACTTTAAGAAAAAGAAAATGCAGAGGAAAAATTTTATATAATCTTATTTTAGCTCAATCTTTGTTTACATTACCATGGAGATGCCTGGAGGCAGTGTGTCATGGTATAACACCAAGGGAAAGCCATGGCTATTGCAGTTCTGCTACAATTTTGTGATCATTCATCTTATTTGATTATAATTTGATTTGTGTTACTGTTGGAGGGGAGAGGATGAGAAATGACCACATGATATTTTAATGGCCTTAAATTTTTGAGGTTATTCCTACCTGGATACACATAACTATGGATTATTCCCTTCTTTCCTTTCACTTCTTTCCTTCCCTCCTTCTTCCCATAAATATCTATTAATGCTTACTATGTGTCTGGCCCTGGGTTAGATGTTTGAAATACTCTGTGAACAAAACAGAAAAAATTTATCACCTTTGTAAAATTTATATTCCAATAGAACAAGGTAGACAGTAAACAAAGGATAATTAATAAGTAAATTATTTAGTGTTATATAACATGTTGGAATTTAACAGTTGCTAAGGTAAATAGATTAGGAAAAGTAGGATCAAGAATGGAATATCGTGGAAAGCAGCTGTAGGGTCTTGAAGAGAGGAGTTATATAATGTCGTTTAAAATGCGGAGGATCACTCAAGTGTCTTAACTGTCATGTTGAGAATAGACTTTAGAGGAGCAAAGATAGAAGCTAGGAGATGAGTCAGACTATTATAATAATGTAGTCAATATATGATATATCTTAGAAAAGAGTAATAATGAAAGTGTTAGAAAGTGGTCAGATTCTATATATATTTTGAAGAATTTTCTGATGATCTGAATATTAGATGGGTGAAAAGAGAGGAAATAAAGATGACTCGAGATTTTTGATCTGAGCAATTTAAAGGATAGATTTGCAACCAATCAGAATAAAGAGGGTTTGGGGAAACATCTGCTTGGATTAAATAAAGAATTCCATTTTGGACAGTCAACTCTGAGATGTCTATTAGACATCCAAGTGAAGAAATCAGGAAGGCAGTTGGATACACAAGCCTATGAATATTAATTATGTAGTCAGCATATAGATTCTTATTTAAAACCACAAGACTGAATGAAATCACAAGGAAGGGAATGCAAATAAAGAAGGCAAGAGAATCAATGACTGGTCCTTTAACAAATCAGAGGAAGAAAGAAATAAAAGCTGAGAATAAGGAACCATTTAAGTAGGAAAAAATCCAAATAAATGAGATGTCTTGGGAGTGCAAAAGAAAAAAATGTATTTCAAGGTGGAGTGAGTGATTCAACTACTGAAAGGTAAAGAAGAGGATAGAAAATTGATTAATGGGATACATCAATGAGTATGTCATTGGTGACGCTGGCCAAAGAAACCTCTGGAGTGGTGGAGGCAAAAGCACTCTAAAGTCTGAAGTTAATTGTGTCTTCTCTGGCCATAAATCCCCAGTGTCTCCATCCTATAGGACCTGTAAATGGCCTTTTGGCCAGTTAGCCTTCTATTACTGCTCAAGCCCCAGACTTAGTAATGTGCACGTATATATACTTCCTTGTCTTTTGCAATATAGTTGTCAAGACCACCATCAAATAGGTGAGAGTTCTAGTTTCACTATTGCCGTTTCCATGACATCTGGGATGTCACTTAACCTCTTTGGCTTCTGGTACTCATATCAATATCTACCTTAAAGAATTATGAGAATAAAACACTTGGCACACTGCCTGGCACCATAGTAAGTGATCAGTTAGTGATAGCTATTATTATCATCATTATTATGCAACTGCAAGGCCTTGATGACTCTGCTGGAGTTTAGTCACTTTATAGTAACCAATAAAATAATCCTGGGCATCTCAAAATCTTTTTATTCATTAAAGAAAAGGCGATGCAAACCTTCCTGTCCTTGAACGTGGGAGTCTCTAATACCCCCAGATTCACACACATGAACCTATTCTTTCTAAAAAGACAGCTCCTGAGCAGCCTAACCTGTCCCTATAGGATGACAGTCACTCAGATATCTTTTTTATTGCTTCACCTGGATGACTCCTTGGCCACCAGGTTACTCTGGTCCTCACTTTTTTACCTCGAGCTGCATGTATGTCCCAAGTAGACTCCTCCAAAGAAGTTGGAGATGCCTTTGTCTGAAATTATCAGATAGCTCTCCAAATGTTAAGACATTTTTGAATCTCAAGAATGCCTGTATGGGGAAAAATGGAATAGAGAGTTGGTACAGATATTTAAATAGTTTGATGGAAAATGTGAGAAAGAAGGATAATGTATAGAATAGTTAAGAACATGGACTGGGAGTCAAACTTGAATTCAAGTAATGCGGAACCGTTTCCTGGCAAAGTGCCAGCCCCCAAAAAAGACCATCATGAAAATCAGTTGATCATAAAAATTAATTTTATTAAAGTTACAGCAAGTAAGGATACCACCTGGGTAGTCTTAGTAGTGTTTTAAAAAGATGAAGTTAGGGAAGAGTTTTCAGAGGGTTCTAGGACCTGGACTGGAGGATTTTAAGGTAAATCTTGCAAGGGAGGAAGTTGGTTGAAAATTGGTCGGAGTATGGGAAAAACAGCTGGGGTGGGTGGACAGAGCAAGGGGAGGACCTTAAAGAAGTCTTAATAAGCATGCAATTAGTCTTAATAAGTAGGCTGTTTTAGTTGGATCACAGTCTTGTATTCTGGGAGCAAGTATTTCTTGGAACAAGCAGCCCAGGAATTGTTTGGTTTGGTGTTGTTGAACATAGGTTTAGGAAAATAATGTCTTATCTGAGTATTATTTCATGTAGGACATTATGTTAATTTCGGTTCTCAATGCTTATGTTGTTTAAACCTTGTTGTCTTTATCTTCAAAATGAAAGTTTGAATATTAAAATATGTAAAACATTTATGTCTGGGCCTGATTTTGAGCAAATATTCAATGTATGTTGGCAATTATTTTTGCAGGGTCTTATTGAATAAAACATACACATTTTGATGCTAACATCAGAGAATCCATGTTCTGGTGTCAGACTGCCTAATTTCAAATCCTAAAACGTCACTTGCTAGCTTGTCTCCTACTGTAGATTGCAAACTTTTAAAATGATCTTTTCTTATCTCACAATTGGAATGTAAAAAACACATTTTTATATTGGATTGCCATTATTCAAATGGAAGTGACTGAAAGCAAAATGTGTGTGCTTATCTAACCCACACTATTAACAACCCTTGCTTTATTTGCAGAATGACATGAATTACATAGCTTCCAGTGGACTTCTATTCAAAGATGGCAAAAAGCGGATTGATTACATCCTGGTTTATAGAAAGTCAAATATACAGTATGACAAAAGAAACACATTTGAAAAGAACCTCAGAGCAGAAGGCTTGATGTTAGAAAAGGAGGTATGTGCTTTAACAGTATTAGCTATGTGGTATAATATGCTGGAAGAGATATGATCGTTTATGTTTTAGTATAAAAGTGTATAACACGTGGCTTTTTAAAATGTATAGCAATTATCTCCCAAATGTAAAAGAAATGCATATGTATAGTACTATTTTAAAATATATTCCTTTTTTACTCTACATGTTTCCATAAATTTAAATATTTTTCAAAGGGCATAACTATTTTTACAATTTTAAAAATTAAAGAAGGAATGATTCTTTATAAAGTACAAAACTCTATGAAAAGAAAGACAAAATGTTGAAAGAAAAGAGTTTGCCAAACTGTTAATGTCTAGGTTTTAATATTTTTTGTTTTTAAATTTTTATTTTGCATTGGAATACAGTGGATTAACAATGTTATTGATAGTTTCAGGTGTACAGCAAAGTGATTAAGTGATTCAGTTAAACATATACATGTATCTATTCTTTTGTGCATGTATCCTTTGAACCATGTTTTTCTCTGGATATATGCCCAGGAGTGGGATTGCTGGATCATATGGTAACTCTATTTTTATTGTTTTAAGGAACCTCCATACTGTTCTCCATACTGGCTGTACCAATTTGCATTCCCACCAACAGTGTTGGAGGGTTCCCGTTTCACCACACCCTATCCAACATTTATATTATTTGTAGATTTTTTGATGATGGCCATTCTGACCGGTGTGAGGTGATATCTCGTAGTTTTGATTTGTGTTCCTCTAATACTTAGCAATGATGAGCATCTTTTCATATGCCTCTTGACCATCTGCGTATCTTCTCTGTAGAATTGTCTATTTAGGTCTTCTGCCGATTTTTTGCTTGGGTTGTTCTTTTTTTGGATATTGAGCTGCACAAGCTGTTTGTAAATTTTGGAAACTAATCCCTTGTCAGTAACATTGTTTGCAAATATTTTCTCCCATTCTGTGGGTTGTCTTTTCGTTTTATTTATGGGTTCCTTTGCTCTGCAAAAGCTTTTGAGTTTACTTAGGTCCCATTTGTTTATTTTTGTTTTTATTTCCATTACTCTAAGAAACAGATCAAAAAAAGATGTTGCTGCAGTTTATGTCAAAGGGTGTTCTGCCTGTTTTCTTCTAAGAGTTTTATAGTGTCCAGCCTTACATTTAGGTTTTTCATCCACTTTGAGTTTATTTTTGTGTACAGTGTTAAAGAATTTTCTAATTTCATATTTTACGTGTAGCTGTCCAGTTTTCCCAGCACTATTTATTGGAGATACTGTCTTTTGTCCATTTTACAGTCTTGCCCCCTTGGTCATAGATTAATTGACCATAGGTGCATGGGTTTATTTCTGGGCTTTCTATTCTGTTCTGTTGATCTATATTTCTGTTTTTGTGCCAGTATCTTACTGTTTTGATGATTCTAGCTTTGTAGTATAGTCTTACATCAAGGAACCTGATTCCTCCAGCTCCATTTTTCTTTCTCAAGATTGCTTTGTCTATTCGGGGTCTTTTGTATCTCCACACAAATTTTAAGATTTTGTTCTAGTTCTGTGAAAAATGCCATTGGTAATTTGATAGGGATTGCATTGAATCTGTAGATTGCCTTGGGTAGTATAGTCATTTTGACAATATTGATTCTTCCAATCCAAGAGTATGGTATATCTTTCCATCTGTTTGTTTCATCTTCACTTTGAACTATTTCTTCTTAATCCTGTTCCTTATATGCTTTTATAAAAGACTTTATTTTTTAGAGCAGTTTAAGGATCATAGTAAAATTGAGCGGAAGGTACAGAGATTTCCCATATACCACGTTAACCCACACATGACCCTCTTATCATTATGTAAAGCCCTTCTTTATCCCTCATAACTTTCCTTTCTTCAAATGTTTTTTTTAGTGTTCTTTAAGGAAAGCTATTTTTTTCAAGTGAAACAATAAAAGTAACAATGCTCACTAGGCAAAAAATGAAAAATAGAAAGGAAATAACACATAACCCTCACTCTTATTATCCAAAAATAACCACTCGTGCTGTTTTAAACATTCTAAGGTTTTTTAAAAAAAATGTGTTTATCATATTACAGAAAGAAAAAAAGTGTAAAAAATCAGAAGTATAACAATGTACAAAATAAAAAGTCAGAGGGCACATCTACCATCTCTCAAATCAAACCCTTTTCTCCTTTGGTAGCCTTGCTAATAATATCTTGAATTATATTGTTGTGTCCCTCAATATATTTTCTATGTATATACAAACACATATAATTTTTTTACATAAAATTAGTCATGATATACTTACTATTCTGCTATTCAATTCTGTTGTTTAACAATGTATTATGGATATCTTAAATTGCAGTGTATTTAGAGCCAACTCATATTTTTTACTCAGGTGCATAGTATTACAATTTGGTGATTTAGCCAACTGTTCTCTTACTGATAGAAAAAAATTAAATTAAGGATTTGAGGGACCCCTAAATTACTACTGGTTGGATTTAGCTACTTTACCAATAAATGGATTGACAAGGTCAAAAGCTTTGATGATTTATTTGCTTAAATATCTGGATAATTTGCTAATAAGCTTTATCAATGGAATAAAGTGGTCACCCATATTTTTATATGTTATTGGAAACCACCCGTACTTTTTTGTTCCCACAGGACATGTCTTGTGGTTAGTTATCTGAGGAACATCCATAGGAAGTACTGAACTATAACTCAAGGTGGCCCTAGCAAAACTAATCCATTTATATTTATTAAAACTCTTTTACTATGTATAAAATAACAACCATACACTGCCTTACCTCTTTATGAGGTAAGGATTTATTCACACACTGCCTAGTGTTACAGAATTGGGCAAGTGGAATTCTGATCTCAGTGTCGACTGACTCCTTTAGTTGTGTTTCCTCTGAGAATTTTAACCCAGAATATCCATATCACTAGTCATTAATTCAATTAGGAAGTATTTATTGAAAAATCTTACAAACTCAAGTCTTGTGATAGGTTTTTATTAATTTAATTTCCTTGTGATTTCTCAGAATCTCCATACAAACAGAATCAATCAAGTGACTGATTGTCATCTGTTCCCAGAGCAGTTTATACCTGCTTGCTATTATAATGCTGGTAGTTATTTTGCTCATGTATTTATAACTATTTCTTAATTCAGCAAGTAATTTTGACAGATTCCATGAAGATGTTGGAGATCAGGTGAGTTAAGCAGACCACACTCCTGCCTTCACTGAACATACAGTCTGTGGAGGAGTCAGTCATGAAAATGGTTTACTTGTAAAAGAGATATAACTTGGCTCACAGTCTCCACCTAGTTTTCTTGGTGGAAAGTCCAGATTCTCTTGTGTGTGTTCCTCTCCCTCACTCCTCCAAGTTTTCCCAAGAATAATACTGGATGTTATTCATCCAAAAGGGGTTTTGTTTTGCTTTTAAGGGAAATCCATTCATTCTTGAGCTCCCACTCTTCAGTTACTGCCAAAAGATTCCCATTTTTCTTTAAAAAAGCATCATGTCCCATTTTTTTTCTATTTTTTCTAGAAAAAGAGTACACATGTGTACCTTTGTTCCTGGACAAATGGCTTTTCATTCTAGGTTCCATAATTACAGCTCTTTTAAGTTCACATTCACATGATTAGGATTTGGTACCCACAGTTCAATAAAGTACCAGGACAGCTGGCCAGAAAGAGTATTCAACCTCAGCTGCACATTTCATTGGAATGACCATCCCCACAAACTGTAGCCATCGTGTTCATACAAGTTACCCGGCTCTACTTCCCCTTTCCTTCTATTTACCTCCTCATAGAGATAAATGACTTATTTTTCTGACAATGGGAAGGGTTAAGGCTACCCCAATTCTGCAGAATAGATGATATTAGTTTTGTGTCAGAGTTGAGGAATTTGTATATCTTCCCTCCAGAAAGGCCCTAAAAGCCATATGAAATTTGATCCAAAAATCTCTAAGGAACTCTGCCAACCCAAGCAAAGGAGAGTGCTGCAAATGTTTTTTAAAATGTCTTGTTATTACTCTTTCCACTTGACTAGTACTTGCATATCTAAGAGGATATTTAGGTGGCTTTGCAAAATAAAGCTATTCTAATCCAAGGTGATTTTCAATCTCCACTTATTAATATAAAGTCTAAAATCCTTCCTTACAATACCCTTTATAAATTCAAATCATGTTAAGTGACCTAAAAGAGAAGCAAATGGTGCTAGAATGGCTTAGGAGGAGGTCAGTAATCTAATCTTGAGGATGAGGGAAGACAAGAAGGAAAGGGAGAAGTAAAATCAAAGAAATAAACTTTGAACTGAGATTTGGAAAATGAAATAGTTAAAGTAGGTGGATAAAAGGGATAGATGTTTTCATCTATGAAACCAGTATTGAAATCTGGTTTTCAATACTGGCTGCACATTAGAATCCCCTGGGGATCTTTTAAAACCTTGATGCCAGACTCCACCATAGCGTGAATCAACTGAATATGGTGATATCAAATGGTGGTGGGAGGAAGAACACTGATATTTTTAATACCAGAAATAAAATGTACTAAATGAGTTTGGAAAGAATGGTTAGGGTTAAGTAATTCCATTTTGTAGTTTAAGACTTTTGATGATTTTCTTAGAAAAAATGGGAAGCTGCTGAAAAATTTAAGCAGGCAATATCATGACCATATTTGTTTTCAAAAATGAAACTTTAGATTGCTGAAAAGAGTATAGATTTAAAAGCAAGACTGGATATGCACAGAGATCATGGGTGGCATTAGAAATGGAGAGAAATGAATAGATCTGATAGATATTTAAGTTAAAATATAGATATTTGGTGGTGGTTTGGATATGGTAGAAAGAGAAAAGATTTCAAGGATAACTTGGGCTTGTGACTTGAGCAATTTCTTTAATCATTCAAGGAACATTAATGAAGTACCTATTATATGCTTCATTCTGGGGACATATAGAAACCAAGATAAAAATGGGCCACGTTCTCATGGGAGGAAAGAAACCATAAATATACAAGAAAATTAAATAGTAAGGAATATTACCGGTAATTAAAACAGAATAGTATTATATAGAGAGTGTGACTAAGTAGCTATGTTAGCATGTGTGATGTGAAAGAAAGTTATCTGAATGAAAAGGAGTCCATCATGTGGAAGATAAGGGAACAGAAAACTATTTGCAGAAGGAATAGCCAGTATAAACTTGCTGGCCATCAGAAGAGAGCTAATTTGGGGAGAAAGTGGAATGGGATTTTGGGACTGAAGATCCTAAGCTTGTAATTGAGGTACCATTGAGAAGTAGAAGTAAAAATGTTTGAAATTTGTGTCTAGAGCCCAAATGAGGAGTCTAAACTGAAGGTAAATGCTTTAGCCTTTATAATATAGATGGTAATATAAGCTGTGTATTAGTACGAAATCATTGGAGAGAATGGAAAAAAAAGAAAAGAGCCTAGGAGTGAGCCTGTAAAAAGTAGGAAAGGAAAATAGACAGTTAAAGGAGTTGGATGTAGGTGGAAGAAGAAGCGATGAGGAGTCGCAGGGAAGATTGGTTTTCAGGGTAAAATACGCTAAGAAGTCAAGTAAGACAAGAAAGTGGCCCAATTAGTTGGAGAATGTGATCTTTGGTGAAATCAGTGAGAATCATTTCTCTGAGGAGATGGACTTGGAAGCTAGACTGTCATGAATTGAAGAGTGACTAGATAATGGAAAAATAGAGGCTGCAACAAATATCATCAACCAACTTGATCATCTGTGAATGGGAAGATGAAGAGGAAGAGCCAGAGAGGGAAATGAGGTCTCGTGAGTTTTCACTTCTTTCTTCCTGTTTTCATTTTTTCTTATATGAGATGTTTAAATGATGATGGGGAAGATCCAGGAAAGAAGGGTGAATGGAGAGAGGCAGGAAGAGAAGGGAAGAGAAGGAAAGGGAAGAAACGGAAGAGAAAGATCGAGGAAACAGAAGACAGATGAGATAAAAAATTAAAAGGCTTTTGGGGAAGGATGAAGGGGGAGATCCAGTAGAGAGTTAGAATACCAAGTGTAATATCAAGGAAAATTAAGATTTCTAAATTGTATTTTAAAGTTAACTTTCTACAGTTGTTTTAGTTGCCAAAGATATTTTTACTTATGTTCCTAATTCTAAGAGTAATGACATTGATTTTTTAAATTGTTGAGTTAATTAGGACTAAATTAATTATCACAATGTTAACGTGTAAAATCAACCTGCTATGACAAACACAGTTTAAGTGAACAAAACATGTTTATATAATAAGTATGCTGGGACTTCCCTGGTGGCACAGTGGTTAAGAATCTGCCTGCCAATTCAGGGGACACGGGTTGGAGCCCTGGTCCGGAAAGATCCTGCATACCGTGGAGCAACTAAGCCCATGTGCCACAACTACTGAGCCTGTGCTCTACAGCCCACAAGCCACAACTACTGAGCCCACGTGCCACAACTACTGAAGCCTGCATGCCTAGAGCCCATGCTCTGCAACGAGAGGCCACCACAATGAGAAGCCTGTGCACTGCAACAAAGAGTAGCCCCTGCTCACCACAACTAGAGAAAGCCTGTGTGCAGCAACAAAGGCACAATGCAGCCAAAAATAAATAAAATAAAATAAAATAAAATAAGCATGCTAACATTATATCATGAAAAAGTATTGTCTTAAAATTACCACAAGATTGTTCGACACTGTTTATGTTGACTTTCTATTGCTGCTTAACAAATCACCACACATTCATCAGCTTAAAATAAAACCCACTTGTTAGCACACAGTTCTGCAGATCAGAGGTTTGGGCATGGCATGGCCAAGCTCTCTGCTCTGTTTCTCACAAGACTTAAATCATTGTGTTGGATGGGCTTGCATTCATACCTGGAACTCAGGATACTCTTTCAAGCTTATGTGGTTGTGATAGGATTCAGTTCCTTGTGGTTGTAGGACTGAGTTGCCCATCTCCTTGCTAGCTATCAGCCAGGTACCTCTCTCAGCTCCTAGAGGCCATTCTCATTTCTTGCCACATGCCCCCCACCGTTTTTCACAAGGGAGACTTTCCCTTGTGTCCCTCTGCTCTTTTGAATCTCTCTTGCCAGGAAAAGCCCAGTCCTTTTTAGGGACTTATCTGCAGTGGAAGACAGTATCTCTTTTTTAAAAGCAAATGTGCCTTATAATAGAACTTAATCATGGGAGTGAATATGCCATAATATTCACAGATCCTGGAGATTGTACAAGACAAGGACAGTAGGGCATGAGGATCTTAGAGGACTTCTTAGAATTCTGACACTATTAAAAAAAATCAATATCATGTATTGCCCTTTTAAGCAAACAGACATAGAAAGATACTTAACTCCATGATTACAAGATAGAACCTAGATATATTTTTAGTTTAAACCTTATGTTAATTGATGACTAACTGGTATCTAAATACTTGTAGCTATCTGAACTATCAAATCCAGCATTTTGCATTATCATAAACATTTATTTCTTCTTAAAGTTTCTACTATTATAGGCTGTGGGCTTTGTTTGCAACTTAATTTTAATAACTATTAAATTGAAAATATTTAGGGCTTGTGGCAGGTGGAAAGGGAAAATGAAATTGTGAAAATGTCAGCAAGTATTGGATTTGTTAGCTGAAAAATGGGAGTATTCCCTAGGGAACAAGTTCCCATTTTTAAAATTTATATTCCCCAGAGTTAAGCACTGAGCCTGATACAGAGTGCATCTCAAATCTTCATTAAATTGTATGTTGATGTGGACAGCTTCTAGATAATCACATCATCAGAGATAATGATCCATATTTGAAGACTGTATAAATGAATAGGTAGATGATCTGTAACTGTCAGGATAGGTGTTTTGTTATCCAAGTGTATTTCCAGATTATATCAGCATTTTGTCTTTATCTTAGACTTAATACATGAGCTACCATATTCTTTTTTTTCTTTTTTCAGCTCTCTGCCACCAACTTGTAAAGCGACTGTGTAAAAACACATTTTAAAATTTCCTTTTCTCTCAAGAATGAATTTTCTACCTCTTGGGAATTTTGGATAGAATAATTAAATAATAATGTGACGTGTGAAGGCGGTGGGTGCTTTGTTCCCTTGGAAAAGCCTGCCTGCATCAGAGCTAAACAGAATAGTGCCAGATTGAGAGCTTCTGATTCCAAGGGTGAAAGTAATTTTTCTCCCTGCCAACACCAGCCCTTCGCCAACCTCCTGCTCAGTAGCTGCAAGAAAATAAAACTACTTTTGTTTTTTGTTTTTTTGGTTTTTAAGTAGAGGTACAACAAAAGAGAAATTAAGTTGAGGAAATTATAAGAGAAGACAATTTATGTTGCTTGGAAAAGATATATATATATTTTTAAAGTTAAGACATACAAAATTAGAAATGTTCTAGCTGTATGTGCACTCAGCTTCACGTTTCATTCATCAATGGTAGAATTAATGAAGTAACATCCTTCTAAAGTATCTCCTTTATTTGAATGTGATAGATTTTTTCATATCTTAAGGGTTGACAGGAATGAATTAATAATCAGTGATAAGCCAGCTATTCATGATGCTAATTTGAATCCTGACATAGGACCTCTTCCAGAATAATTCTGGTTTATTTGCTTTCTTGTCTTCATCATCTCTTGCTTAGGTACACGTTACATAGAATGTGTACTCAAAGTAAGTTAACTCATTCATTCATTCATCCACTCAACAAATGCTTAGTGACTACTGGCATAGAACTAGGTGCTCAGTAGACATAAATGAACAAAGTGAAAATCCCTTCTCTCATGGCATTTACATAAATAGACTCATTCATTAGAAGATAATAAGTACTATGGGAAAAAATAGAGCAAGGTTAAGAATGATGGGGTGAGGGCAGGAAAGTCATAGTAAGTGACCAAATGATGGAAGTAGAGTGAATGAGAGGGAGATTAGTAGGAGAGTGGGTTCACAAGATATTGAAGGTGAAATTATAAAAGGCTGAGTAGGTCATTGGAAAAACTTTGGCTTTCACTCTAATTGAAATGGGGTTCTGAGAAGTTATATGATTTGAGTCACGTTTTAAAGAATAACTCTGGCCATTGTGCTACGAATAGACTATTGGGGGCAAGAATGTGAGCAAAAGTTATATACATTATTTCCTCAAGCATAGCTAAAGTGTGTAAACTTAGTCTGAATTCAAAGGCCTTTAGATATTTAACACCTAATATGACTTCTGTCATTGTTAATGTTTTTTATCATTCTTTATCTTTAATTTAAAACAAACATATTTGAAGTAGGAAAGTCCTTTGGAAATTGCACAGGAAGCACCTTTTGCTATTTTCCCCTGGTGATTTGAAAAATACCTAGTACCTCAATAAACTATAAAGAAAAAATAACACATGGTCTAAAATTTTGGAAATTCTGTTTACTTTATTTACCTTCTCGGATATTTTAGCAAGTACGTGCATATTAAAATGTCTCACAAGTCCTCTAGTGAGAAATCCTAAATTGTCTTGACCTTGGAATGATCCCCCCTTTTTTCATAATACTTCAGGGAACAAACACTTCCAAATGCTAGTCTGTGAAAGTGCCTGTCCAGTGTCAATGGTGATCAGCCTGCTGTCTACAGCTGAGTATTATTCCAATGATTGTCCCGTGGCTCTCTAATAATACTGTTTTAAAATGTGGGTACTACAAATTTGAAATATGTTCTGGCAAATTCATGAAATTAGCCATATCTAAAACATAGCTTTTTGAATATATGAATATAAAATTGTACAGTTTAATTTTTAAATATATAATTTTAAATTAGACTGATAAATTTCTTCCATACTTTTGAGCTTTTAAGATTGTTGTGTTTCTTGAGATGTTCCATCTAGTTGAAATTTAAAGGAAAAATGTTAACCGAGTGGAGTCCAGTTGTAACCTGACATGTTGTGCCTAAATGGAAGCGAAGAGCAGTTCTTCCTTGACGTAATTCAGCTTCTCTAATCATTTGAGGAATATGCTCTGTGGAATTCAGTGCTACAGTGGCCACAAACTTCTTTCTTGCTCTGTGGGCCTCAGATATTGTAGGAATTTCAGAAAATAACTGTCTGGGCTTTTTTTTTTTAAGTATAATATGAACATTAGTGATATATAATGACAAAATGGTCAATTATTTAGTTACTTATTTTAGACTACTGGACCAGATCTAGGAATCTTGATGATTATCTGGTTCAGAAAGGCATCTGATTCTCTGTTAGTGGTATGAGAAAAATATTCAGAACGATGGAATCCAATTCTGGGAATTCTTAAGAATTAGACCAGAGTACTCAATTTTGTTAAAAGCTCCTTAGATAATTCTGATGCACACTTGATTTTGCTTAAAAACCTCTTGTCTAGATCGAAGACACAAAGTCTTATGATCTCTTGCAGGAAACAGTGTACTAACCTGTTAAGGTTCGAGTAAGCGTGCAAATTTGACAGCTCTGTAAGGCTATGGACTTGTAGGATTTATACTCTGTTTATCCCCAGGATTTTCAAAGGACCTCGTTTTAATTACAGGAGTAATTACTCAATAAAATGTGCTAGAAGAATAAGTGAATGAATAACTGGTAGCAACTGTCAGTGTTGTTTTTACCACTACCACCACTGCCCTCCACCCCGCCACCCCAGAGCAGGAATGAGAGGATCATGAGAAGGTGTCAAACAAGAATAACTTCAGATTCCTAATTGGCTCATGATTGTTCTGATTAGGGATTCTGGATCTTGATAATGATCAAAGGAAGAAAATGCACTAACTCACATGGATGATTATTTCTTGCATTCAATGGCATTATTACATTTTGATTAAGGCATTTCTGTATTAAGAAATTTTATTCATATAAATTCCTTTTAAATGGGTGATGATGATTCATGTGTAGGCAAGGGGAAAATGTCCTTCCCTCTCAGATCAAATTGTGGCATGATATTATCAGCTCTAAGTGGTGTCTGTTCTGCTGTCCTTTGCAGCCAGCTGTTGCAAACCCTGATATCATGTTTATTAAAATTCATATTCCATGGGACACGCTGTGCAAGTATGCAGAGAGGCTGAATATCAGGATGCCCTTCAGGTACTTTCAAATTTTATTTCATTCTATCTCAATGTATATTAAGATGAGCCTGTTTTTTGAAAAACTTGAGAGCAATAAATGTAGTTCTTTCTACAGAAGAAATGCTTTTTCTTCCAAAGTTTAGCTTACCTTGGACATTTATCGTTCCTTCTAATTTGCTTGCTTAATGTGGTAAGTGTTCTGGTTCCCAGCTATATCATTTCTAGCTGGACTTGACTAGAGGGAGGGGAAAAATAGTTGTTTTCAAATTTTAACTTATAATTCCCAAGATCAATTTCACTTCTTATTTAATATAGGTAGATGGAACTCTTATTTTTGTGGAACTCAGGAAATGTAAGTGTGTAGCATCCTTATGTATACAAATACAGTGTTCTTTTTCTGTATAGCAGTTAGCAAGAATCATTCCTCAGGTGGAATTCAACCAGATGGTTTCTTAGCTCTGTCCTCAATGCCAAAGGATAAATGGTAATAAAAGGCCTTCTCAGTTCAAAGATTTTTCAGTCCTTCCTATAGGCAAGCAAAAATTGAATAGATGCGTTTCCCCATACTGTGTGTTTTGTGTTATATGCAGAATCTATCACTTTCCTTCATGATCTCTCACAATAAAATTCAAGTGTTTCTACTACGTGCAAAGTTTTAACTCACATTGAAGATACGAACATTTACACTTTTTTGGAGCTCAGTATGCTTTATCAACTGCTAAGAAGGTTTAAAAAGGTCTAGGGTAACAAGATACCAAGTAAAAGAACCTCTAGATAATGAATATGAATGAACAGTAAGAGTGCAATTCAAAAATATGGAGAAATTTCTCAGACCTGGTGGCATGGAAGAGGCCAACTCTGTAAGAGTGCTGACAGCCTCAGGTCTCATGACAAGCCTCTGCAATATTCAAGATGAAATATGAGATGTTGATCACTGTCTTTTTAGTCACCTGAAACACCTCAGGCTTTGGAAGATGCAGCCACAGTCATTGCCCACAAAACAGAAATTGATTAAGTGTTGGCATCTACAGAGGAATCTTACTGTGACAATATTAGAATTAGATACCTAAATTGACTCCCATTCCTGCTTGGGTAAAAGTTTCAAAATTCTCTGTACAGATGATATTTATAAGATAGGTAAATAATACCTCGAAGAGCTTGGCAAAAATAATAATAATAAAATAAAAAACAAAAGAAAATGAGTAAAGTCTTTTGAATTCTCTGGCACCTTATATAAATTATTAATAAGATACCTACAAAAACCTGAAGTTTGTACATTTTTATGAAACTTGGTCCCTGAAAGAAGCAAGTAAGGACCTATGAGATATTATTTGTATTATGATTAGATATTTTGGAGTCTACAGAGGACTGTTTTTAATTCAGGTCATTCTACTGAACCAAACTTGAGAGTACAACTAGGTAAGTATACACTGTGCAACTCTTCATGTCTTGAGTTTTGAGGAATTTTTTCCTGCTGACACTACGTCTCCTTCTAAAAAGTCTTGTGAAATACATGCCTGTGACTTATTACAAGCTGATAATGGGAGAATACTTGCCTTTGCTCTATCTGCTTTCTTCTTGTTTGGTCTGTATATATGCATGCTACACAAAATCATGCAGAATTAAAACAATGAGCTTCATTTTAACTTACGAAATTATCAAAGACTTTCACAAGTAGTACTCTTCAAACCTCGCATAGATATGGTGAATAATCACCTCTTGATTTATGGGTGAGAATCAAATTTCATAAAATATTCTGAAACTGAATTTAAAATTATTTTCTGTGAGACTTAAAACTTTTCATAACCACTTTTTATCTTAAGAAGATAATTGAAAAATATGTAAAAACATTCCCTGAAGTACTATTTATAATTATGAAAAATGGAAATATCTCCTATGTTCAATGGTAGAGGATTTAAATAATTTATATATACCCTTGCAATGCAATATAATTCATTTATAAAACAAATGGGTACAAGGATTTATTAATGATTGTAGTGAAATAATAAATAAATTTAAATAAAATGTGAAGGATATGCATGTATTCATACAATGAGATTTCAACAATGCAAAATGAATAGAAATAAAATTAGAAGAAAATATAATATGCTAAACATGATTGCTTCTGATGGGTGGGATTGTGGGTCCCTATTATTTTATTTGTTTACATTCTTACAAAATTATTTTAAACGAGTTCTATTTTGACTGCAGGATATAAACAAAGATGCAAAAGAAGTGTGACACCCAAGACAATAACCTACTTTCTGATATCAGGGTGAAATTGCTAAAAAATTCCAAATTAAGCCTGATTTCACATACCTTTATCCTGCCCTTATTCCTGTGATTTCACCATTGTTTCTGAGCAGAGGTATAGTTGAATTTTTGCACAAACTAATTTCCTTGTAGATCTAAAAGGAGGAAACCCTTAGAGACCATCACAAAGTGTGCCATTTCAGTGGATTTCAGTATTCAGTTGCTCTTCAGGTTAACTGAACATTGTGTTAAAATATTCCATCAAAAAAAGGAACATATCTTCCACTTATCTCCTCTGGACTTTATACAAAGCACTTGTTTGCCAGGGGTCCGAAAGATTGAATCCTTTTTTGCTATCCAAGGGGGAATTTGTCATCATTTGATTCTTAGTCCCTGGCAAAGACACATTATTAATTTGAAATTATACTTTCATTCAGTGAAAAAGTAAATGTTGGTTAACATGTTTGCTTTACACCAAATATTTGACATTCATAATTTCAAAGATGGTTTTCCTTTCTTTGTCAATATACTTTCAAAGTATGTCCATTCTGCTGTAGTTTATAGGGAAAAAGTCTTACAAAGACGATGGCAACAGAATCTACAACATCACACATTTCATACAGCTCATTCCACTATCTCAGTTGGATTTTATTAATTTTAAAAATTGAAAGTCTGTTAGAGCACATTGACCTTTTTCTCTCATTTCCCTTACTCTTGACTTTTTCAGATAAATTTTGAGGAACTCTGACTTTAATCAATATTCTCATAACTTTGTTTTTTTTAAAAATCTGTATCAAATTTAATTATTTGTGTCTTTAACTTAGCAGTTCATTAAAAACAATTCCCTTACCAGACTGTGTCTCCAGTTTGTATAAATTAGATCCTAGGTCTCCAATCTGTGTGCCATAGTGTCCTATTTCAACGGAAGTTTTGAATAAGATGTTTTCTTCAGTTGATGGTTTTGCTTTTTATAAATGATATTCATTTTTATTTTCTGGTAAGATTGCATTTGAAAGAAGAGTTCTGATACATCCAAAGAAAGAAATATGAAAACCATGAAATGTATACACTTACTGTCTCTTTTTATTGATGATGTGGCTCAAATTTCTTCTTTATGATATGTTTTTCAAGATAATGTTCACAATTTCCACATTACTGAAATTTTGGAAAATGCCATTGTGATTCTTTTGATTTAATAATATAAATATTAGAAAATATACAGCTTTTCCTCAAAGTTTGTCAAAGGAACACTGGTTCCAGAGGATGTAAAAGAAAAATATTCTGTGACCAAATATGTTCCTGAATTTCTAAGTTAAACAATAAGTTTATTTACTGTAGGACTTTTTAGAGAAGTGGTTCTCAGTCGTCAGAATACATCAGAATCACCTGGGAAACTTAGTAAAAATGAAGGTCCCTAGAAGCTACATCCAGAGATTCTGGCATATTAGGTCAGGGATAAGATTGTTTTTTTTTTTTTTTTTTTTTTTTTTTTTTTGCGGTACGCGGGCCTCTCACTGTTGTGGCCTCTCCCGTTGCGGATCACAGGCTCCAGACGCGCAGGCTCAGCGGCCATGGCTCACGGGCCCAGCTGCTCCGCGGCATGTGGGATCTTCCCGGACCAGGGCACGAACCCGTGTCCCCTGCATCGGCAGGCGGACTCTCAACCACTGTGCCACCGGGGAAGCCCAAGATTGGGTATTTTTAACAAGCATCCCTAGTGATTCTGTTATAGTTGATAGAGAAATATTGTCTTGAAGATTTTTAATATTTTAATAATTCTTATAATTTTTATAAATTCCAACAGACAGTTACACAGGGAAGTCTTTCCTTAATTTCCATCTGATGATGGATTTTTTAAAATCTTAATATGATGATGTTCTTGGGAAAACAGTTTGAGAAATGCTGGAACTCAGAGTTCTTTTAGAACATATTTACAGATCAGTTTAAATAATAGATGTAGCATTAACTAACTCCTTAGTAACCAACTTCTGATTTATTTATAAGGTACACCTAAAATTTGGGATAGCAGTCAGCTCATAAAAAGAGAATGTTATTCAAGCATAGAATAAGTGGCAAAGTGTTTTCATGATTACCAATTCATTTTCCAAATGTCAACTGTTATCATATTTAGGAACATATATATTGTGTTAAAAGTAAAATATACAAGAATAACAAAGAACTTAAATAGGAAAAATACATATCTTTTTTCAAGACAAGATTTTTTAAAGATTTATGCAAAAAAACATATCCGTGCTTGACTATTCCATGTATTTATTCAGTGTTGAAACCTATATATTGCATTTCAGAAAGAAAAGCTGCAAATTTATTCAGAAAAAAATTATTAGTTATAACCCTTCCTTCAAAAGTTTTCTGGCAACTTACTGTATGAACTTGAAACTTCAGCATTTTATCTAAATTTTATGCTTGATATTCTGAATGTGTAGAATTTTATATACATAAATTTTCTAGCTATTTCTTTTCTTGATTATTTTTCCAAAGTAGATATGGCTTGCATATTGGACTTGATGTTTCCAAACTAACCAAGAAATTTTAGAGAGTTAAAATAGTCCACATTTTCTAGTTTTTATTCTATCAGGAAAGACTTAGCCTCTGTCTTGTACATTCCAGAAATATCAATTCCCACATTCATTACTTTTCTTTTGATTCAAAGGTGATTCTTATTCATTCTTACCCTTCTCTCACATTAAATTGGTCAAACATATTTTAAGGTGATCCAGTCACCCTGTAGCTTCTCAGGTTGAGTCCAAAGGTGGGGTCAACCTTCCATCTTTCCTCAAGCTCCTCCTCCCACAAATATTTTAATCATAGCAAATTTGGGGGGAAAATTTTTAAAACATTAAGAACAATCTTTTATCACAATTGGGATTAAACTTAGATCACTTTTTTATGCAAAGGATATCTCACTCAAAAATAAAATAATGTAACAACATACAGGGAGCCCAATATATAGAATAGATAACAGTGCAGTAGCTTTGCTTGACAAGGAGCAGGGACCCAGGGTCGCACCCATGTGACCGTCTGTCCTTCTCATTTGGCCACACAGACATCTCCACAAGTGGCCACTGGCTGTGTGAAACAGTGGTTGGAAACAGTGATGGAGATAAGCATTTACTTATAATTTTGAGCGGTTGTTGTAATAGATGGGTAAGTAGGTAGGTAGATAAATGCTGTCTTGATGCAAGGTGTAGAATAGAAGAATCTTTCAAATGAAAAATTAAGGGAAAATAAAGAAAGCTCTGTCCATGAACAATATGCAGTTAATAAATTATGGAGTGAGGATAGTGGGTAGGAAATAATTTGGTCCTGCAGGCTCATTTATGCAGAAGAACTAAGGAAAACTGCAAGTTATTATTGACTGCATGAACTAAAGGTACACTTGTATATGTTGGGGAAATATAATTAAAAACAAAATCTCCTCCAACCAAGGAAACTTCTCCACAAACATAGAAGAGAAAGATAACCCTTTTATCACTGAATAAACATCAAACCAGAATGCAACATGCATCACAGGCAATTCGCTGAGATTGCAAATACAAAAAGAAATCTCACCCTTTTCTATAGCCAAGCAGATACACCCATTACAGGCATGTCCTCAAGATAAACAATAACCTAACCGTCCTCAAGTAAGAGGACTTGACAGCACTAATTGTCACACATAGTTCATCCTAGATTTGACTGGTAACTAGGGTGTTAGTTAATTAGGAAAAATGAGTCTCTTAATTTTATTTGTTCTTACAGTATAAGCAGTTTAAAAAATATGTGTATTCATCTTGTATGACTTTCTTCCTTCACTTGTTCTTATTTCTCCCAAAGCATTTCAAAAATGAAAAAGAAAATGTTTAAGAGAAATATTTCAAAATAGCAGCAATAAAAAGAATAATGTTTTATCCAAATGCCACCTTGTTCTTTTATATTATTCCTTACCATATCCACAACTGATCATTATAACCATAATCTTTATCTCCTCTTAATCACATTCCTAGATTTTTTTGATGCTGAAAATTATTTTAAACCAATTTCTACATTTGTAGTTTTTTAAAGCGATACCTTATTTAGTAAATGTTTATTAAATTCAAAGTGCCCTCAGGCACTGCAGGAAATAAATGCAACTGTGAATTAAACAAAGGCCCATTCATTTATTCATCAGCCATCGGAATGCTTACTATTTACCAAAGAATGTGCCAAGTATACACAAAGTCAGATGAACTGAAGCTACCGTCTTCAAGAAACCCAGTCTCCTATAGAAGATAGTCATTGAACAGTTATATAATACGGGGTAAATAGTGCAAGAGAGTACTTTGTAGAGGAGGTTCAGAGAGAAGATGGGTTTATAGTACAATAGGGATTTTTTTAAACATCTTTATTGGAGTATAATTGCTTTACAATGGTGTGTTCGTTTCTGCTTTATAACAAAGTGAATCAGCTATACATATACATATATCCCCATATCTCTTCCCTCTTGTGTCTCCGTCCCTCCCACCCTCCCTATCCCACCCTTCTAGGTGGTCACAAAGCACCAAGTTGATTGAATGATGTATGCACACAAACCTGTGTATGTCTGATAAAATGAGGGGGGGGGGTGATATTTAAAGTGTGAGTTTAGGCTAGACAGAGCAAACCTTGAAACTCCATATCTGAATTTAGTGTTAGAGTATGTCAGAGACAACTTAAAAATTCTTTTCTAGGATTATGACTGGTGATTGCAATGAAATATGGTAGCTCAGAAGGCTTTTCAAGTTTTCTAAGCAGTTAATAACACAGGACTAAATATCAATTGTCCTGACTCTCGGCCCTGCTTTCTAGATACCACACCATGGAGTTTTCTGATTCTCTGGAATGGGTTTTGGTGGGTGGGGATAAAGAAGCATTTTAGAGGGCCCTGAATGAGATTCCTGAGCTCCAAGATGTGGATTTATTGAGAATCTTTTAGAAGGTGAATTAACCTCTGTCGCTAGAATATTTAGTTTCTCTAAAATCAGAATGCTACACACTTACTTAAAACACTCAATATCTTCCTATAACTTTTCACCCAAAAACCTTAGCATCAGTGGTAAGACCCCTCATCATCTGTGCCTTGTTCACCATCCCCTCACCACTTTTATTATTATCCTCAACTTGCAATTTATACCCCAGCAATCACCAAATTAGTCTGTTAGACCTGCGCGGTCTCCTAGGAGTTTCGACTCGCCCAGGAAACAACAAGAGTCGGAAGTCGATGCAAAACGCAAGAGGTTTATTGAAGGCCGGTGCACCGGGGTTCCTTGGTCCTCACGCAGGAGGTCGAAGAAGGAACCCTTTTGGGCGCGAATATGTCAGTTTTATAGGTTCCCACTTCCCCGTATGTAAATTATAGATTTGGTTGTGTTCTCCTGCTGATTGGTCCCGGCTTAGGCTCGGACCAGAGAGGGAACTTGTCCCCAGCTGCCTGATTGGTCTTTGACAGACACCTTTTTTACATTTTGTTATCTCCCTCCTTCTCCTCAGCTGCCTGATTGGTCTTTGACAGACACCTTTTTTACATTTTGTTATCTCCCTCCTTCTCGGAAGGGGGCCGGACATCCTGGAAATTCACCCATTGTCTAAGAAGCCCCTATTGTCTGGAGAGTTCTTAATCATTAGCTGGAACAATGTCCCTCGAGTCCCACAGTCAAAGTTCCCTGAATCTTACCATGTTAATCTTGCTCCCATAACCATTTCATATTCTGCTACCTCTAAAATGCCATGTCCTAAGTACTCCATTCAGACGACTACTGCCGTTCATGCTTCATGATTCAACACAGATAACACATCCTCTGGGAAAGCTTCCCTGTCTCCTTTCTCCTCTATGAAAACTAATTGAGATCCCCTCACAGGTACTTCCATAGCCCTCTCTGTTTTACTGCATTATCACACTTTGTTATAACTATCACTTGTCTCCTCAACTGAAAAGTAGCTTTTTGAGGATAAAGACCCTGTTTTTTTTCTCTAAATTTTTAGTGGTTATAACTTAACGTTCTTTGCCAAGTCATAAATATTCATTACATATGTGTTTAGATCAATAGCTGACTTCATATAACATACAAGCAAGTGATCTGGTTAATATGCATTATGTAGCAGAAGACAAACTTTCAAAAAAGAATTAAAAATCAAATATTCAAAAGTGATCTATTGATTTATGAAAGTGTCTTTGTTATTAGTAACTTAGATTCTGAAACTGAAACAATGCAAATTCAGAGTTCTTCCTATTATACTGGTTCATTTTCGTGTCTTTCTTTAGCATGTGGAAGTTAGAGTATTGAAATGCTCAGTGTAATTGAATGTTGTCACTTGCTGGTTTCATTATTTTCCTGTGACTTTTCTCAGCTGATTGCTTTCTTTCTTTCTTTTTTTTTTTTTCAGGAAAAAATCCTATTACACTGACCAGAGGAGCAAATCAATGGGCAGGTTGGTGGGTGATATGAAATTTGTTTACAACCAATTTGTCATTTGGGAAAAAATTAAAAATGCATTTGATTACCCATATCAGCAGCTGTAAATTTTAGAAAGAAAAACTTTACTGATTTGTTCAAGATATTTTCAAAATGACTTATGCCAAATTTGACAATGTTTAAAATCAGATGATCCCTTTTTTTCTATTTACCATTGCCATTCCCACAATCCTTCCTTGATATAATGTTACGGAGCAAGGATTTTAATTGCAAGTTCGTGTTTCAGGAGATTTTAATTTTAAAAATAGTTATAAAACCAGGATTGATGGGTAAATGATGACCCACTAGAGTAATAGAACAATAGACACAGCAGAGGCCTCTTGGATCATTTAATCCAAACCTCTTATTGATAAGATGGTAAAGAAAGACAGAGTGATGAAGTGGTTTACCAAGGCCATACAGCATCTTTTGTATTACAGACCTACTCTTTTTCCACCAGTTGAACCTGCCTCTCTCTCAATTGTGGTATTGAAAGGAAACTTCTTTTCAAGAGCTTTATCTCAAAACAACATCTCTTTGCCTATTGTGGTAACAGTAGCTATGGCAAAGGAATTAATTAAAATACAACCCTGAGACACAAGAAACTCTCCCACCTGAATTGCCTTGACCCCGTTTCACTGGAGAAAATGAGCTTCCATTTAATGAACTCTACAAACAAAAGGCTTGTAATAATTCGCTGTTTTTCTGCTCCTTGCAAAACAATCAATTAACAAAAATAGAATGTGAATGTCGTAGAGGAGACCCTATTGAATAATGTTGCAGGATATTGCAAATCAGAATGACACAAAAACTAGCAAAATCATACAGTGTAAATATCTGACCATTTTAGGAGAGAATTTAATAAATCTACTTCTTTTACCAAAGAAAATGTCTGAATATAATTTAGAACTCTAAAATAGGAAAAGTTTGAATTCTAGAAGAGAGTATTGTACTCTATTAAACATTAAATTTAGGTTGGTAGGAATGAGTGACAAGAAAAGGAAATCATGAGGGGGAAAACTTGAAATCTGAATGAATGCTAAAGGAATTAGTACTCAAATGGCTCTTAAAAAATTAATGATGTTCCTTAGCCAGTTGGATTCCTCTGTTTGTCAGGTTGACATGCTCAGATTTACAATGAGCTTTCATCATTTCTCTTGTGCTCATTCGTTTCTGGTCTATATAAGCAAATTTCCAAAGTTATTTTTGCAAAATAAGGTCAAATTCATTGGGATGTTATAATATATAAATTTACAACCGCAGGTTTTCCATATTTTTCTCTGCATGTGCCTGTTTAATATTAGATGTGTTGATAAAACATGTTTAGGTTTGCTTCTGGGTGCTGTATAGAATTAGTGAGATTTGCCACTGTATAATTAGTGTGTTTTCTGCTAAATAGACATCTTCCTTCCTTTCAGAGACTCACAGAAGGACAAAATCCTGTATATTAAATTGGCAACCAATGTCTATGCAATACTGTCATAATTTAGTTTTAGAGTAAACTTGTATTTAGAATTCCTGATAAATATGTATATTCTAAATCTTAAAGAAACATTTTTAATAGTGGAAAAATGTTTTTCTTTAGTATTTTGGTCAAACAAAAGTAAACTAGAAAAATGAATGCTATATTATGTGTCATAATATGTTTTATTATCTTTTGTGTTTATTATTTTTTGTTTAATTTTATGAAATGAAAATAAGGTTGTCAGTTATTCCAAACAATTGTTAATGTACCTTAAGCATTACTATAGTCTACTGCTTTACAGTTTACATATTACAAGTAGTTCTCTTTGTTCTTTGAGTTAGTGGATGCGTATGGGGAGGGTAACAAATAAATAGGAAAGGCATTTATAAAATTATATGACATATTAAACTGAAAAAATGACTGTCTTGGTATTTGCCTGAGTTTATACTTTCAATTAAGTAAATGACTGATTTTGATTTTTTTTAAACTTGACCTTGGGAAAAGAAAATTTAAATGTTGTGTGTGTATATGTACGGGCATCAATGTTATAAAATTATAAAACCCAATTTTTAGACAATTGGAAAGAGGGAAGCAAAAGTCTAATGTGTGTACTTAGATGTCACTTGTGCTTTCCATTTCCTGACATGGGCAAGATGTTTTGTGCATGGGTAATTTGACCAGTAAACATTAGGGGTAAATATGTACAGGCAATTATCCAGGTTTCAAAGATCATCGTTTCTCCAGGCAGGTCAAAAGGAAATGCCTATAGTTTTATTATTGCTGATATCTATCATTAGCTTACAAAGTACTTTCATATTCAATTATCAAAGCATCTTCAAAAGGACCATTCAGGGGGGCAGAACAAAGAGTAACTGGTTTGCAGATCAGGGAAAATAAATGACTCCATTATCACCACTCCTTACCACCCCACATCTCATCCCCTAGCTTTCACAGCTGGTGTGATAGAGTTTGTGCTCTGACCACGTTCTTTTGACCCTTTAATCCAGATTTCTTTTCAATTTCCATTGAATTCTCTGCATTCCACTGATTTTAACAAAGGAATTTAAAGCTCTGTTAGAAGTCATCTTCACATTATGCCATGAAATCTTGAGTTTGCAAGACTGCTAACGTGATAAAAGTTTGGTAGAGTGTAGGTAATACGTTAGATCATGTTGGTGGCATGGTGGTGGTAGTGGTGGTTGTAGAAGTAGTAGTGATACTCCTTTTCCTTATTATTATCACAAATATTGATTGAGTGTTTACTTTGTGCTGGGCACTGTGGGATCAGTCATTACCTATTTAATTATCAGAATATCCCTTCATTTAAGAGATGAGAAAACTGAATGAGAATCAAAGAAATTAAATAATAAGCTAGATCTTCACATCCTGTGATTCAGATCCAGCCCTGACCACATTTCACTATTAGACATCATGTATTCCTTCATAGGAAGTATGTGAAAAGCCTAAACTGATAATATGGTTTATTTTTCTGTAAAAGGTCAATGATGGTCTACAAGTCATTTTATTTCATTTCTTTAATTTTTTTGATTGGCATTTATTTCTAGTATGTTTGCAATTTTGTCAGAGATAGTAATCCCTTGGGTGCTATAGCTATCAGCATTTTCTAAGTGTCATCAGATGCCTCCTTTTATTTGATCCTCCTAGCCACCTAATGAAGTAGGACAGATGGAATTACTTTCTCTCTTTACAGATGAGGAACATAAAGCTCAAAGATTGAAAATGTTTGGCTCAATTTCAATGACTGGCAAATTCATCCTCTAATTTTTTATCCCATTGTTTTCTCCACTAGGCTAACTTTGAAAAGTTGGAGTAATTGCTATATAATCCATTCAGTGTTTTTACATGTCTGTGCACTAGTGGCTGGAATACAGCGGTATTTTGTGATTTCAGAGGCTTTCTTTGTAATAAGAAGAAGCAAAATGGACACTTCAGATAACACTCATTTATTATTTTAGGCTAGAAAGAAATGCTCTGATTCCTCCAAAACCAAAAAAGACTTGGCATCTAAATGATAACATTACTTGGCAAAGAAAATGTCCAAACTCTTCACATGCTAAAAATCAAAACTTGATGCTTATTTCAAATTATATAGACATGGTAATTTTACCATAATAGACTTGGATGAAATCATTTTTAAGATACAGTCTGCCTGCACATGGCTGTACTAAATTTTTTAAAGTTTAAGCAGAGTTGGCCAAATATTAAGATGCATTGTACTTCTCTAGGAAAATATTATATCCTGCCACTTTGACTCACTATTGCAGAAGAAGTCCAAAAACTGCCAAAGATAGAATCTCATAAATAGTGTGTAAATATAGCACATTTTTAAAGTAAACACAGCTGTTATTATAGCAACTCAGAATCTCATTTTCAGAATCAATCTCTGGAGTCAGTATCTCTTTTGCTTTCATTTTTGTCTTTTGAAAAATAAATATGATTCCAATCAGTATATATACCACATAGAACTGGGTTGTGACTGTAATCTAAAGCTGAGGCCAAAGTATCCTGATGTGAGATTTCCTGAAACAGTGTTTTAATGTTCTCTAACCTGGAGTCTATGCTAAATCCACCCCTCAAAGCGCAGTCAGTGGATAGCAGGATGAGCACCCCCGGGAACTAGTTAGAAATGCAGAATCTCAGACCCCACCCTAAATCTATTGAATTAGTATCTGCATTTTAACAAGATCTTCAGGTGATTTACAAACCCGTTAAAGTCTTAAAAGTACCGCAAAGACTCCTTGACTCAACTCTCCTTATTGTTAATCAAGTTTAATGTAAAACACCAACTCACAACTCTCCAGCAATGTCAATATTATTACTTTTATTTTATGGGTGAGGAAACAAAGGCAAGAAATTAACTAACTTATACAAGTTTCCATAGTTACTATAATGCAGAGCTGCCTTTGAACCCAGTTTTTCTTGACCCGAAACGCTTGCTGTTACCATAGGACCTGTGGCTCCCAGAACTGAATGCATTGAGTGCATTGTAGCCATTTCTTTCTTTTCAGTCTCCACTTTTCTGGAGCCACATTGCTATAGAGTTTTTAAAGTGATCTATAGCCACACATATATAGATATAGATATATACATACATACACTCAACTTTAATAAACAATCTTGCTGGTTTTATTCTTTATGCTTTTTCCTACCCCATCTTTATGTATGATGATTTTCTAATATTTTCCACAGATTTTTCTTATGAGGATCACCTAGTTGCCCTGAAAGAGTTTAAATAAATGCCAGATTTGGTTTGCTTTGGAATTATTTCCTTTGTGTGGGTACAGGAATAATGCATGTATGTGTGTGTGAATGTGGGTGTGTGTATGTCTTTTGGGAATCTTTCAGAACGGTAGTGGAAGGTAGGCATGGCTCTGGAGTGCAACCTAATTCAGTTCTAAAATGTGACTTTGTTCCAGGGTGCAAAAATATTTTAGAAGAATCAAAAAATGGATGTCCCAAAACCCCATGGTTCTTGACAAGTCAGCTTTCCCAGACCTGGAGGAGTCAGACTGCTATACTGGCCCCTTCAGCCGTGCACGAATTCACCAGTGAGTTCCCATCTCTTTTCTCCCATCACCTCTTTTTTTAAATTATTTTTTAGTTATTTAATTTTTTTGGCCATGCCTTGTGGGATCTTAGTTCCCCGACCAGGGATTGAACCCAGGTTCTTGGCAGTGAAAGCATGGAGTCTTAACCACTGGACCGTGCCAGGGAACACCCCTCCCACCTCCCACCACCTCTTGAAGTCACCCTTTTGCTCTTTACATCATTGGCTCTCATGTTTACTCCATACAACTCTTTCTACAATGGAACAGTAGGATATGAAGGGGAAGGGAGAAACATTGCTTGTCGCTGAAGTACTGAAAACAAGCTAGCTCGGAAAGTGCAGTATTAGGGAATGACATCAATTGTTAATGTGTTCTATTTGGAACCACATTGCTTAAGGTAGTACAAAATTTATGGAAGCCAGTGGACAATCTGTTCTTGTTCCATGCTCAATAAGAAATATGAGGACATTTAGGCTTCCTTATAAACTGAAGGATATTAAAATGAATATTTGATAATGCCCTGTATTATTTATAAGTGTATATTTTCTCAGCCAAATGATTTTTTTTTAAGAAGATGGTTTCTCTTCTGATCTATTGTACTTTACATGCATTCATTTTAATGGAGAAAATACATGGATGACTACCCAGGAACTTGTAACTGTTGCTAGATTCTGTGGTCTGCATTGAATATTAAAACCAATCCGCTTATCTTCCCAGCTTCATAATAAACAATAAGGACACCTTCTTCAGCAATGCTACTCGAAGCAGGATAGTCTATCACATGCTGCAGCACACCAAATATGAAAATGGAATATCAAAAGTGGGTAAGAACACTAATTAAAAACATACTATGGAATTTACTTTTACTGATTACACTCAGAAGTATTTTTTAACAACTGAAGCTTTGCCTTCCTGCATTAGATATGAGGATATAATACAGTGAACAAACTCTAAACATTGTATTTTCAGCCTTTCAATGAAAGAAAACAAACAAAAAACTTTTTCAAGGGCACTTGGCAATGTGTATCAAAATGTGAAATGTGCAAGAACTTTGGAACAGAAATTTTATTTCTAGAAATTTATCCCAAAGAAATAATCAGACTTTTGAATAACAATATATGTAGATATTTGTTCATTGTGGCTTTGTAGACAAAGAATAGAATAGAATAATACTGGAGATACTTTAGCTGTCCATTAGGCTATATGCACACAATGCATCCATTAAAAATGATGTGATTTTATTCACTCTTAACTCAAATGTATTCAGCATCTATTATACACTATATATTATGGAAAGTATATGACACAGACCCTTTACTCATGGAGATTGAAAATTAGTATAAGTTCTCTAATTATTGACTTCAAAAGATATCCGTAAAGCATTATTAAGTGGAAAAAAACAGATTACAAAACTGTAAATTTAATGTGTAATCCCATTTTCTAAACACAAAAAAAAGAAAAAAATCTAGAATTTATATGAAATATTTTAGACATTATCTCTGAGAGGTGAGATTACAGCTAATTTTAAATTTCTAAATGTCTCTGTTGTTTGAATGTTTAGCAGTATGCTACAACATGTCTGATGCAAAAGAAAACAAAGTTTCACCTGGGAAAATTAAGTAAAATTGACAAGTTCACACAGGGCAGAGCAGAAAACAACAGGTAACAAATGAGCTGGCCGTTTGTTAGTGTGAAAAATACAACATGGCTGAAGAAATAAAATGCTAGTCATGTTCTAAAATTCCTTCAAATAAAAGAGTTGATAGCCAGTGGAAACTTGTACCAATATGTACGGATTTGCATTCAAATAGATTACCATATTAGTAAAATGAACTATGTTTCAAGTCATCCAAAGAGGAATGTTCAGACTTTGGTTCTCTTCTGATTAATAATTCATTTATTACTGAGCAGTCAAAATAATTAATTCAAAAACTAAATCCTTATAAAAAATTTGACACTTAATCAGAAGTTTTCTAAACAAGAAATAAAGATAGAGAAATCCAGAATGTAAACTACAAATGTGTCTAAATGGTAGCACTATGTGCTTATGTAGACTTTAAAAAATAATATTGACATTTAAATGATTGTAAAGATATCATGCCCTTTGTCAACCATGCAATAAACACAGAAGGGTATAAAAATAAAATTTAAAAATCCCTACATTCAATTTTCACTGTACCAAATTAGTACTGAATATATATACATATACATCTCATAATTAGAAGCATGCAATGTTTACAATTTTTAATCCTTTTTGAAATTACCATTATGAGTACTTTCTCAAGCCCTTTAGTATGTCTGAAAACATTATTTTAAATAGCTGTACAATATTCTATTGTAAGCATTCATCAAATCACTGTCATTTACCAAGCACTTATATAATTGATTGAACCATAATAATGAAACAATTACCCAATTTTGGATGTACAATTATTTCTAATTCTTTACTAATATAAATAATATTGCAATGAAAATTGCTCTTCATAAGAATTTTCCAAATATCTAGTCTTCCCAGAACTATATGAGACAGTCCATTTCACTACACTCTCATTGGGATGGAGAGATTTTAAGAAGGGTCACATATCGCTATTTATTCTCTTTGGATCAGTATTAAAGAATTACAGATTTCTCAATACCAATCTCCTTGAGACATTTTGAGCAGTGGGGAATTCCTCTGCCTCCTTGACCAAATTTTGTTTTGAGTAAAAAAGAAAGTTGTTCCAGGCTCATGTGCCCCCAAATAAGTGGGTATTAAAATCCCCACATTTCATGATATGGCAAAGTGTCATGTGTTGGCACCTTGCAAACCCTTTATTAATCTTGTAAGGACACAATTAGACTCTTAGAATCAGTCTCTTTCACAACCTCACTGTCCTCATAGGTGATAAAGCTATGGAAGTCATTTGGGTTATTTTGTTTTTAAATTAATTTATTTTCCCAAGTATTATGTAGGTTGCATCAGAGGGAAGTCTTCAATTAAACTAACTCAAGCACTGTTCTTTTCTTCTTTTTCCAGGTATCTGTAAACTTATAAACAATGGTTCATATATAGCAGCTTTTCCCCCACATGAGGTAATTTTGAAGTACAATTTCCATTTAAAAAAAAAGTTTCTCCTGCTCAATGCTTGATCTCATTTTTTTTTTTCACTTAAGTCTAGTTGCCTTATTCCTTATTTGAGGGTTCATCCAGTGAGTGGCCTTGGACCTTTCTGAGACCCCATGATAATCTGTGGCGGCACACTGGCTCCTGTGCTCCAGAACCCTTCTGCAATTTGCTCTGTACCAGGAATCCCACCCTCAGAGGAAACTCATGGACATTGCTCAGCCACTCTGACCAGACATAGATAGCCCTTTGCTCCAACACAGCTCCATGCATGACTCAGCTTGGGATTTACACAACTTCCAAACAGGGCAGGTTCTGGCCTGTGCCTATTTGGGATACCTAAAAACCTAAGACAAACCGAAACCAAAAATCTACACCCCATTATTTACTTGATTTTCTGCCAGATTATTACCTCTCTTCCAGTTTTAAGTAGGTCATGTTGTGGTAACTCTGCCTGCTGAGTCATGAATGACATGTGAATCAGTTTTAAACTCCACCCCAATACATGCAAATACTATATTCTTTTTTTTTTTAACATCATAATTGCTTTACAATGGTGTGTTAGTTTCTGCTTTATAACAAAGTGAATCAGTTATACATATACATATGTTCCCATATCTCTTCCCTCTTGCATCTCCCTCCCTCCCACCCTCCCTATCCCATCACTCTAGGTGGTCACAAAGCACCAAGCTGATCTCCCTGCGCTATGCGGCTGCTTTCCACTAGCTATCTATTTTACGTTTGGTAGTGTATATATGTCCATGCTACCCTCTCACTTTGTCACAGCTTACCCTTCCCCGTCCCCATATCCTCAAGTACATTCTCTAGTAGGTCTGTGTCTTTATTCCCATCTTACCCCTAGGTTCTTCATGACATTTTTTTTTCTTAGATTCCATATATATGTGTTAGCATATGGTATTTGTCTTTCTCTTTCTGACTTACTTCACTCTGTATGACAGACTCTAGGCCCATCCACCTCACTACAAATAACTCAGTTTCGTTTCTTTTTATGGCTGAGTAATATTCCATTGTATATATGTGCCACATCTTCTTTATCCATTCATCCGATGATGGACACTTAAGTTGTTTCCATCTCCTGGCTATTGTAAATAGAGCTGCAATGAACATTCTGGTACGTGACTCTTTTTGAATTATGGTTTTCTCAGGGTATGTGCCCAGTAGTGGGATTGCTGGGTCATATGGTAGTACTATTTGTAGTTTTTTTAAGGAACCTCCATACTGTTCTCCATAATGACTGTACCAATTCACATTCCCACCAGCAGTGCAAGAGTGTTTCCTTTTCTCCACACCCTCTCCAGCATTTATTGTTTCTAGACTTTTTGATGATGGCCTTTCTGACCGGTGTGAGATGATATCTCATTGTAGTTTTGATTTGCATTTCTCTAATGATTAATGATGTTGAGCATTCTTTCATGTGTTTGTTGGCAATCTGTATAGCTTCTTTGGAGAAATGTCTATTTAGGTCTTCTGCCCATTTTTGGATTGAGTTGTTTGTTTTTTCGTTATTGAGCTGCATGAGCTGCTTGTAAATTTTGGAGATTAATCCTTTGTCAGTTGTTTCATTTGCAAATATTTTCTCCCATTCTGAGGGTTGTCTTTTGGTCTTGTTTATGGTTTCCTTTGCTGTGCAAAAGCTTTGAAGTTTCATTAGGTCCCATTTGTTTATTTTTGTTTTTATTTCCATTTCTCTAGGAGGTGGGTCAAAAAGGATCTTGCTGTGATTTATGTCATAGTGTTCTGCCCATGTTTTCCTCTAAGAGTTTAACAGTTTCTGGCCTTACATTTAGGTCTTTAATCCATTTTGAGTTTATTTTTGTATATGGTGTTAGGGAGTGTTCTAATCTCATACTTTTACATGTACCTGTCCAGTTTTCCAAGCACCACTTATTGAAGAGGCTGTCCTTTCTCCACTGTACATTCCTGCCTCCTTTATCAAAGATAAGGTTACCATATGTGTGTGGGTTTATCTCTGGGCTTTCTATCCTGTTCCATTAATCTATCTTTCTGTTTTTGTGCCAGTACCATACTGTCTTGATTACTGTAGCTTTGTAGTATAGTCTGAAGTCAGGGAGCCTGATTCCTCCAGCTCAGTTTTTCGTTCTTAAGAATGCTTTGGCTATTCGGGGTCTTTTGTGTTTCCATACAAATTGTGAAATTTTTTGTTCTAGTTCTGTGAAAAATGCCAGTGGTGGTTTGATAGGGATTGCATTGAATCTGTAGATTGCTTTGGGTAGTAGAGTCATTTTCACAATGTTGATTCTTCCAATCCAAGAACATGGTATATTTCTCCATCTATTTGTATCTTTAATTTCTTTCATTAGTGTCTTATAATTTTCTGCATACAGGTCTTTTGTCTCCTTAGGTAGGTTTATTCCTAGATGTTTTATTTTTTTTGTTGCAATGGTAAATGGGAGTGTTTTCTTGATTTAACTTTCAGATTTTTCATCATTAGTATATAGGAATGCCAGAGATTTCTGTGCATTAATTTTGTATCCTGCTACTTTACCAAATTCATTGATCAGCTCTAGTAGTTTTCTGGTAGCATCTTTAGGATTCTGTATATATAATATCATGTCATCTGCAAACAGTGACAGCTTTACTTCTTCTTTTCCGAGTTGGGTTCCTTTTATTTCCTGTTCTTCTCTGATTGCTGTGGCTAAAACTTCCAAAACTATGTTGAATAACAGTGGTGAGAGTGGGCAACCTTGTCTTCTTCCTGATCTTAATGGGAATGGTTTCAGTTTTTCACCATTGAGGACAATGTTGGCTGTGGGTTTGTCATATATGGCCTTTATTATGTTGAGGAAAGTTCCCTCTATGCCTACTTTCTGCAGGGCTTTTATCATAAATGGGTGTTGAATTTTGTTGAAAGCTTTTTCTGCATCTATTGAGATCATCATATGGTTTTTCTCCTTCAGTTTGTTAATATGGTGTATCACGTTGATTGATTTGTGTATATTGAAGAATCTTTGCATTCCTGGAATAAATCCCACTTGATCATGGTGTATGATCCTTTTAATGTGCTGTTGGATTCTGTTTGCTAGTATTTTGTTGAGGATTTTTTCATCTATGCTCATCAGTGATATTGGCCTGTAGTTTTCTTTCTTTGTGATGTCCTTGTCTGGTTTTGGTATCAGGGTGATGGTGGCCTCGTAGAAAGAATTTGGGAGTGTTCCTCCCTCTGCTATATATTGGAAGAGTTTGAGAAGCATAGGTATTAGCTCTTCTCTAAATGTTTGATAGAATTCGCCTGTGAAGCCAACTGGTCCTGTGCTTTTGTTTGTTGGAAGATTTTTAATCACAGTTTCAATTTCAGTGCTTGTGATTGGTCTGTTCATATTTTCTATTTCTTCCTGATTCAGTCTTGGCAGGTTTTGCATATCTAAGAATTTGTCCATTTCTTCCAGGTTGTCCATTTTATTGGCATAGAGTTGCTTGTAGTAATCTCTCATGATCATTTGTTTTTCTGCAGTGTCAGTTGTTACTTCTCCTTTTTCATTTCTAATTCTATTGATTTGAGTCTTCTCCCTTTTTTTCTTGGTGAGCCTGGCTAATGGTTTATCAATTTTGTTTATCTTTTCAAAGAATCAGCTTTTAGTTTTATTGATTTTTGCTATGGTTTCCTTCATTTCTTTTTCATTTATTTCTGATCTGATCTTTATGATTTCTTTCCTTCTGTGAACTTTGGGGTTTTTTTGTTCTTCTTTCTCTAATTGCTCTAGGTGCAAGGTTAGGTTGTTTATTCGAGATGTTTCCTGTTTCTTAAGGTAGGATTGTATTGCTATAAACTTCCCTCTTAGAACTGCTTTTGCTGCATCCCATAGGTTTTGGGTCATCGTGTCTCCATTGTCATTTGTTTCTAGGTATTTTTTAATTTCCTTTTTGATTTCTTCAGTGATCACTTCGTTATTAAGTAGTGTATTGTTTAGCCTCCATGTGTTTGTATTTTTTACAGATCTTTTCCTGTAATTGATATCTAGTCTTATAGCGTTGTGGTCGGAAAAGATACTTGATACAATTTCAATTTTCATAAATTTACCAAGGCTTGATTTGTGACCCAAGATATGATCTATCCTGGAGGATGTTCCATGAGCACTTGAGAAGAACGGGTATTCTGTTGTTTTTGGATGGAATGTCCTATAAATATCAATTAAGTCCATTTTGTTTAATGTATCATTTAAAGCTTGTGTTTCCTTATTTATTTTCATTTTGGATGATCTGTCCATGGGTGAAAGTGGGGTGTTAAAGTCCCCTAGTATGATTGTGTTACTGTCGATTTCCCCTTTTACGGCTGTTAGCATTTGCCTTATGTATTGAGGTGCTCCTATGTTGGGTGCATAAATATTTACAATTGTTTTATCTTCTTCTTGGATCGATCCCTTGATCATTATGTAGTGTCCTTCTTTGTCTCTTCTAATAGTCTTTATTTTAAGGTCTATTTTGTCTGATATGAGAATTGCTACTCCAGCTTTCTTTTGGTTTCCATTTGCATGGAATATCTTTTTCCATCCCCTTACTTTCAGTCTGTATGTGTCTCTAGGTCTGAAGTGGGTCTCTTGTAGGCAGCATATATATGAGTCTTGTTTTTGTATCCATTCAGCCAGTCTGTGTCTTTTGGTGGGAGCATTTAATCCATTTACATTTAAGGTAATTATCGATATGTATGTTCCTATTACCATTTTCTTAATTGTTTTGGGTTTGTTATTGTAGGTCTTTTCCTTCTCTTGTGTCTCTTGCCTAGAGAAGTTCCTTTGGCATTTGTTGTAAAGCTGGTTTGGTGGTGCTGAACTCTCTCAGCTTTTGCTTGTCTGTAAAGATTTTAATTTCTCCATGAAATCCGAATGAGATCCTTGCTGGGTAGAGTAATCTTGGTTGTAGGTTTTTCTCCTTCATCACTTTAAATATGTCCTGCCAGTCCCTTCTGGCTTGCAGAGTTTCTGCTGAAAGATCAGCTGGTAACCTTATGAGGATTCCCTTGTGTGTTATTTGTTGTTTTTCCCTTGCTGCTTTTAATATGTTTTCTTTGTATTTAATTTTTGACAGTTTGATCAATATGTGTCTTGGTGTATTTCTCCTTGGATTTATCCTGTATGGGATTCTCTGTGCTTCATGGACTTGATTAACTATTTCCTTTCCCATATTAGGGAAGTTTTCAACTATAATCTCTTCAAATATTTTTTCAGTCCCTTTCTTTTTCTCTTCTTCTTCTGGAACCCCTATAATTCGAATGTTGGTGTGTTTAATGTTGTCCCAGAGGTCTCTGATACTGTCCTCAGTTCTTTTCATTCTTTTTTCTTTATTCTGCTCTGCAGTAGTTATTTCCAGTATTTTCCCTTCCAGGTCACTTATCTGTTCTTCTGCCTCAGTTATTCTGCTATTGATCCCATCTAGAGTACTTTTTTTTTTTTTTTTTTTGCGGTATGCGGGCCTCTCACTGCTGTGACCTCTCCTGTTGCAGAGCACAGACTCCGGACATGCAGGCTCAGCGGCCACGGCTCACGGGCCTAGCTGCTCCACGGCATGTGGGATCTTCCCGGACCGGGGCATGAACCCGTGTCCCCTGCATCGGCAGGTGGACTCTCAACCACCGCGCCACCAGGAAAGCCCCCATCTAGAGTACTTTTAATTTCATTTATTGTGTTGTTCATCATTGCTTGTTTCATCTTTAGTTCTTCTAGGTCCTTTTTAAATGTTTCTTGCATTTTCTCTATTCTATTTCCAAGATTTTGTATCATCTTTACTATCATTATTCTGAATTCTTTTTCAGGTAGACTATCTATTTCCTCTTCATTTGTTAGGTCTGGTGGGTTTTTATCTTGCTCCTTCATCTGCTGTGTGTTTTTCTGTCTTCTCATTTTGCTTATCTTACTGTGTTTGGGGTCTCCTTTTTGCAGGCTGCAGGTTCGTAGTTCCCATTGTTTTTGGTGTCTGTCCCCAGTTTAAAGTTGGTTCAGTGGGTTGTGTAGACTTCCTGGTGGAGGGGACTAGTGCCTGTGTTCTGGTGGATGAGGGTGGATCTTGTCTTTCTGGTGGGCAGGTCCACGTCTGGTGGTGTGTTTTGGGGTGTCTGTGGACTTATTATGATTTTAGGCAGCCTCTCTGCTGATGGGTGGGGTTGTGTTCCTGTCTTGCTAGTTGTTTGGCATAGGGTGTCCAGCACTGTAGCTTGCTGGTTGTTGAGTGAAGCTGGGTGCTGGTGTTGAGATGGAGATCTCTGGGAGATTTTCGCCGTTTGATACTATGTGGAGCTGGGAGGTCTCTTTTGGACCAGTGTCCTGAAGTTGGCTCTCCTACCTCAGAGGCAGAGCCCTGCCTCCTGGCTGTAGCACCAAGAGCTTTTCATCCACATGGCTCAGAATAAAAGGGAGAAAAAGTAGAAAGAAAGAAAGAAAGAAAGATGAGAGAGAGAGAGAGAGGAAGGAAGGAAGGAAGGAAGGAAGGAAGGAAGGAAGGAAGGAAGGAAGGAAGAAGATAAAATAAAATAAAGTAAGATAAAGTTATTAAAACAAAAAATAATTATTAAGAGAAAATTTTTTTTTAGTAAATAAAAAACAAAAAATGGACAGATAGAACCCTAGGACAAATGGTGAAAGCAAAGCTATACAGACAAAATCTCACACAGAAACATGCACATTCACAAAAAGAGGAAAAGGGGAAAAAATCATAAATCTTGCTCTCAAAGTCCACCTCCTCAATTTGGGATGGTTCATTGTCTATTCATGTATTCCACAGATGCAGGGTACATCAAGTTGACTGTGGAGCTTTAATCCGCTGCTTCTGAGGCTGCTGGGAGAGATTTCCCTTTCTCTTCTTTGTTCGCACAGCTTCCGGGGCTCAGCTTTGGATTTGGCCCCGCTTCTGCGTGTAGGTTGCCAGAGGGCGTCTGTTCTTTGCTCAGACAGGACGGGGTTAAAGGATCAGCTGACTCCTATATTCTTTTGAAGGCAGTTATATATTTCAAAATAAGAACAGGGTCTTTAGAGGTTTAATGTGTGTGTCTTCAAAGCCCATCAGTCTTCTTTTTTTAAAGGCTAAGAACTCATAGGACATAACCCTTATACCTGAGGAATTCACAGTCTAGTATAACTCATAAAGATAAAATGTATTGAGCACTTCCTGTCTGGTACTGAGCTAAACGTTTCATATGGACTATCTCATTTAACCTTTGCAACAACCCTTTGAGATAGGCAATAATATTAACTCTGTTTTATAGATAGATAATTGAGGCAGAGAAAGGTTAAGTATTAAAGGCACAGTTTTGAGCCCAGGAAGCCAGACTCCAATGCTTCTATTCATTATGGCATACCTACTTATATTAGGAATAGAAATAATGATAACAGATAATGTGTTAGAGTGTTTCGTGCAACAGGTCCCATGCATGGGTTTTCCCACTCATCTGACAATAACTTTGGAGGGGAGATATTATTATTTTTCCATTGCAGAGATGCAGAAGCAAGGCGCAGAGCAATTAAACACCATGTCAAATACGACCTAGTCAGTAAGTGGTAAACTGTTCAGTGGCAAACCTGAGTCCCTGGGAGAGCTTCTGTAGCACAGGAAGGTTTGTTTTGTTCTCTAAGTAATTTTGTTTACCTAACTAGTCTGTGTTCTGACAGTTTATTTGATAGTTTCTTGTGTGAAATTTGGAAACTATTGGGAATAGGTTGTAAATAATAGTCATTTTCCCATTTATTCTTATAATTTGGTAGAAGTACTAGTATATGGTATACATACACAAAACGACTGGAAAACAATATTGATGAAATACAAGTAACGAAAACAAAGCAGCAAGTCAATAAAATGGACTCGGGAATTTTCTATCAATTTTAAAGACTACTACTTGAAGAAAGAAAAACAAGACTTATTTAGAGGAAAATGGAGTCAGTGGCACTGACTATAATTTGAATAAGGATAATCACAGTTTAGACCTCCTTCTTCCTTAATGCAGGAGTATTATTAATATCCGTCTCACACTTTGCACCCACAGCTGAGATTTATTTTTTACTTACAAAAGAGACAGTAGCTAGAGGGAAGAAAGAGACATGTCCAGTGAAATTTGGCATGACAAAGAAGAAAGAAAGGGAAGAAGAAGAATATATATATGAGAAAGAGTTTGCCTAAAATATTGATGGAATTGATAATCCCATCAATTATGAATAGTGGAGACAGTAGAAAAGTGTGTCAGTTGGAGGAAGGGGCCGATCATGGAGGTGGTGGGGATCACTGAGTGTACATAGTCCTCTGAAAAGGGATGAGAATGCATGGGTGGGCAAGAGTCAGAGCATTATGGTTGATTGAGTTTACTGAGCCAAGTCAGAACAATGAGGTACTACGGATCTAAAGCTTAGCGCCTAAAACCCAGGAAATGCCTATGTCTGACCACTGAGGCTGGGAAGGAAAGTCATGTATTTTAGGATTATCAGGAATACATGAAAGAAACCTGAGATTTTGGTTCACCTTCCCTTACCTTCCCAATCTCAGGGCAGGCTACCTTAACAAGTCAGTCCAGTTTCACAAGCAAACAAACTTTTCTCAAGTGGATGTCTTAGAATCTTGATCTTTACTTTCATCTCCTTAGCTTCCAGTCATTAGGTTTTAAACACTTTGGGCTCCCTTAGGGAAGACTGCTTTTCCACCCTTACCTAATTAATTTATCTATTTTCTTAGAAAGCCAGAGGCAAAGTCCATATGTGTGTCTCATTTCAGCCTTGAGGCACCTACAGACCATGATTCAAGGTGCCATCTTTCTTCGTAGGAACTCGGAGCCCTGGTTGTCTGGAACCATTCAGATGATAGTTTTGCACTGTTCAATGGCCACAATATAGCAAACATCTAAAATTAACTGACATTATTTTTTTTTTATTTTATTTTTTTTTGCGGTACGCGGGCCTCTCACTGTTGTGGCCTCTCCCGTTGCGGAGCACAGGCTCTGGACGCGCAGGCTCAGCAGCCATGGCTCACGGGCCCAGCCACTCCGCGGCATGTGGGATCCTCCCGAACCGGGGCACGAACCCGTGTCCCCTGCATCGGCAGGCGGACTCTCAACCACTGCGCCACCAGGGAAGCCCGACTGACATTATTTTTATACTTCTTATGTGGCTGGCACTTTATAGCTATTCTCCAAACGGGCCCTCACAAGATCCCTCTGTATTGGTATCATTAATACTTATTCTTATCCTCATCATTTAGGTGAGGTAATTGAGGCATAATTCCACTTGTTTTAAATTTTCATCAAACATTTCATAAAAGTAGAATCACATATTAGAGTGAGCAGAGGGACTTTGTAAAATCCTGTGTCCTAAGTTTTGATTCAGAAAATAAAGTCACTATATCTATTATCATTTTTTTTTAAATTATAAAAGCAGAGCAGTTCAGCCTTCAGGGAACACATTCCTCTAAAAGGCATATATATTCTATGTTTCTGAAATTGCAACCCATATGACAGATTTTTGAGGGGGATATAAAGAATTGGAAAAACATGCTTCCATTTTTGGAATATCTAACCGGAAGTAAATTTTACAGATTTCAAAACATGAATAACACTGGAGACAGGCCTCTTATACTTAAAATTTTTTTTATTGAAATATAGTTGGTTTACAATATTATGTCAGTTTCACGTGGACAGCATAGTGATTCTTTGGGGGGGAGTCTATATTTGCTGAATGAACATTGACTCTTTCCCTTAGCTTCTATAAATGAAATAAATATTTTCTGGTACTGGATCACTTCTCAAAGCAGAATAATGCTCAATTTCTGAACTAAAGATTACAACAATTTCTCTCAATGATGATGAAGATATTGTGTTTATTACAAGACCTTGGGTTCCAAACAATGAAACCTAAAGCTTACTTTAAGTGAAAGGGATCTCATTGGTATAAAAAAGGGATTTGAGAAAGAATTTTTAAGGAACTATCAGAGTATTTTCAATGAAATATAGATATATAAATGCATTTACTACATCACTTCAGTGATGGGCTTACGTTTATAATTTCTGAAGCTTTCAGTAAGTTATTAAATTATTCCCTAAGGAAAAAAAGCAAAAACAATTCCTATTAGTTCAAATTTCACTAAAAGAATAAATATCAATTCATCTTATTTTATTTGTTTCAGGGAGCCTACAAGAGTAACCAGCCCATCAAAACCCATGGACCTCAGAATAACAGACATCTATTATATGAGCGCTGGGCACGCTGGGGAATGTGGTACAAGCATCAGCCCCTGGATTTAATCAGGTACTGGACTGATAACGGAAGACATATTATGCTATTTTGTTATCCTTTTCTTATTATTTTATTTACCCACCAAATTATCTGTATTAGTTAGGAGGTGATTAAGAAAAAAGAAGCCACTATACGTCTTTTCAATGAAAGGAACTTAATTTAGGGAATCAGTAGCACAGGGGATGGGAAAGCTGAGAAATCAAAGAGAAATGTGAGGCAACCAGCGATTAACAACAGCAGAAAATTGCTAACAACCCTTAAAGCTGGAGGGAAAATGAGATGAAGTATATTTCAGAGCTTACTACCTGAGCCGTTGGGCAAGAGCTATGCCATCCACGAGTATGACTGCCTGCAGGAAAGTGAAGTGTTGAGAGTCGAGCCACAGAGAATTATGGAGCCATAACAAATTATGGCTGCTCTGGAGACAGCCCTGAGGACAGCTAGGAGAGGAGAAAAGATATGGGCTCTTCCCTTCCTTCCACCTTTGAGACTTCCAGTACCTCCCAGAGTAACTTACCAGCAGCAATTTACAAGTGAATCTATATTATCTACTTTCCCATGAAAACAAATCCAAAGAGGAAAAGGCAGAAAATGGATCTAAGAGCAAAGAGAAAAATGGCCAACATAGCATCTATGCATGTATTTATCCTTCAACAAATACTTAGTGAGTGTCTATTCTATTCCAGGAGGTATATCCTCATAAATAACTGCTCTCAACTTGAATTAGTCTTGAAATAGTGTTATATTCATGATTTATTTTATTTTGATGGAGAATAATTTGTTCTTATTTTAAAAAATCAGGAAATATATATTAAAAAGGACTTAAGTCCCCAGATAACTAGAAATATTTATAAAGTAAAATAAAAAAGAGCATTCATATTATAAGGTTATATATGTTGATATTTTGAGTTGTTTATGAAATATAAATATCAAGAATAACTCATAACTATATCAGTCATTTTCCCAACAGGAAACTGATAGAACTGATAGAATAGAAGGGGTATTTGAAGAGAATTTAATAATAGAATTTAATATGCAGAAGTATAAATAGAATCAAGGGAGCCAACAGATGATAATGAAGCTTCCAGGAACTGGCAAAAGCTGGAAGCTGTTATCAGACCTAGACTTGAAGGGACAAAGGGAGAGAGCAGTTGGCAGAACTTGTTAAAAGCTATAATCATAGAAGAAGAAAGTCAGAGTAATAAAAATACCCCACATCTCTTATCCCTCCTTGTGATCTCCTGCTGGTACCTTCAGTTGGCCAATGAGCCTATCAGGAAGCAAGAAGAAGGAAGAAGCATAGGTGATACTATGCATAGAGGTGAGCCTCCTGGGCACATAGCAGGAAGGAAAAGGGTAGAATGTGGAATGGATGTACAAAGCATACTATCCAACACCAAACCATTTTTATCTCAAACATTAAGTACTTGGGTATATCCAAAATCAAGATGCTTTGATTCTAATTCAATCACAGCAAATTATCAGAGTCTTATTTATGCAGGTTAAAGAATAATTGTTTTAGAGATACATGAATACGGTGAGATGTGCTAATTCACAAAACCATATTTAATAGGAATTAAAGTGAAGTTGGGATTTTCAAGCAAGCATTTCAGTGTCAACAGTTCTCCTATCTATAGGAGACATTGCTATTGCTGCCTCAGGTAATTTCACCAAGCAACTTTTATTTTCAATAAATAGGGTGATTCAGCTGCTATTACCAATTCTCTGGGTGTTGACTCAGAAGGGAAATTTTGCTTATGAAAATCATGTATTTTGTGTTCAAGTGGCTAAGGGGAGAGATGTGATGAGGGACCCACCCAAGATGAAGGCCATAAAAGAGTATAGATGGCATTTCAACAGGAGCCTGCTCTCTAGGAACTTTCTTGTTAACAAAACTGAGATGGCGATGAGGCATTCAGATTAAACTATACAATCTTGTACATAGCATTTTGTACAAGACCCAGTTTTCTACAATGAGTAGGAAGATTGCCTTAAAATCTGTGACTTTTTAATTATTTGGAGTTACATTGTTCTTAAGACTATACAATTTTGAGGACGTGAGCCTCTTATTGTGTGGCTTCCTGTCCATAGTGAGAGAAAGAGGGTGTCCTGGAATCAGAGTTTTTTTAATATACTTGTGTCACAGATGATGGACACCCACAGGCAAGGCCTATATTCTCTCCTGCTGAAAAAGGCAGTTCAGTAATAGTGGATGAAAAGTGAGGGACTATCAATTCATTTTTTATAAACAACCATTCCTGAACATGTGTTTGTGTTTTGTTCTCATTTTAAGAATAGACTCAAACATTTAGTAGCCAACGCCTATCTTCGTTTCAATCTATTTTTCCATGGGAAATACTGGAATCTGGAAAGAATACATTAAAAAAATGGTCAACTACGAAACCTGCTTAACAAAATAGCTGTGTGGTTTTTTTTCAATGTTTCTCAATAGGCACTGGAAGGATTTAAATTTAAAAACTAAATGAAATGATTCTCTCTAAAAGAGGTCAACTTAACATTTGTTTTTATAATAGAAGTTTTTATGATAGAAGTTATTTCAGCAGTAGAATCCTATTATCAAATGAAATGTCACATAGGACACCAGTATATAAAACATGAAAAGAAAGTGACGGTGGGTGAAGTGTGATGGGGTGACACCAATAGCAACCCCCTGTTCCTCCTTGCCCTGTCATGGTTTTAAAGAAATTTAAGGAACACCTAGAGATCCTAAAAGATTGTGACTTCCCACGTTCTAGGTTAAGGACATTTTCATTAGCCTTCTTTGCCTGGAACTAGCTTCTTCTCATGAAACAGATCTGAAATCTGCTGTAACTTAGGTAATTATACTCCTGTCAAATAACATTATTGCTCCTCTTAACCTTCAACAATGTATGATTTAAAATCTTGGTATAATGCTTTCCATATAAGGGGGTCTGTCTGTGCAGTCCTTTATAGTCATCGTTATAAAAATGTTAGTAATATGTGCCAAAACCCTACTCCACCCCACAGAAGAACACTTGTTTAAAGGAACAAGTGGCTATATTAGAATAACTGTTAATATTATAAGCTTCGTCTCAGAGTAGAACAGTCACTATATAAGAAATGAATAGACTATTGATCTGTCTCCTAGGAGAAATAAATGAAAAAACAAAAAAATTAGGTAAATGATGCTCAGTGGAGGACAGCTCCATGTCTACGCTTGGTAGAATACGCACAAATTTTAGTTGGCACAATACAGAGAATGGAGTAGAAAGAATGATTTTCAGAGAGAGAAGTCTTGTTAAGGAAAAACAAATAACAAGAGAATTTTCTTCCCAGCAAGAATGTTTGCACAGAGAGGTATTCCCAAATGAACTGTAAAACACCAATCTTTAAAACTAGTGCTGGGACAAACACCAGTACAGAATTCCAGAAATTATTATTTTTTACCAGAGCTGTATAAACTGTGACAGTTTCTATTGGCAGTAGATTCGGTGAAGAAAGAACAACTGAGTGGTCATCAGAGCTGCCTTATTCATCTGCTACTTCCATATAAATTATGTTAATAAGCTGAAGGGAAATAAAATGCATTCATTCCCTTCACTTCTTTCAATAAAACACTTCCTGTGGTGGTGGACACCACAGGTCCACTTTCAAGCAGCTTGCATTCTGATGGGGAGGGAGAGGAATAGGGGAGTGACAGGTAACTGTCATAAAGTTTTACAAGTTTAAGACACTGAAACATGGGTGAAGGGAATGTGATAGCAAGAGCAGGGACGTCTAACCCAGGTTTGAAGTGAAATCAGGGCAGGCTTCCCAGGAGAAGTGATATAAAGTACAGGATAAGTACAAGCCAGACAGGAGAAGAGGGTGAAATGCAATATTCCAAAGTAAGGGAACAGCATAAACCAAGGAAGGAATCATGTGCTCCAGGAACAGCAGAATTGAACTTTGTTGAGGAAGATGTGTGACACGGTTGTGCAGATTGTGTCTGGCATAAGGGAGTCGGGCCAAGGGTGCAGATAGAGACAGAAATCAAGTCTGCTTTCAGCAGCTACCTAGAGGGAGATGTTTTTCTAATTTACGCCAAAGCAATATGGTTTAGCACAGCTTTGTGTAAGGAAAACAAAAAGAGATTCTACTAGGAGGATGAAGAAAAGCAAGACTGGCTTATAAAAAGAAAGAAATAAACATACTCCGATAATAAATAAAATAAAATGACTCCTATAATGACAATGTTTAATGATAAACAATATCACCATTATTGGATTCATTAATGAGCAAGACTATTAAGACACCCCAGATGGAGCGCAGGAGGAACTGAGCCAGTATAGTCAATTGTCCATCTGAAATTGACTAGGTGCGACATCGCTATTTGTAGTGTCACTTACGTTGCCTTAAGCTAAGGATTTGCTTTCTCATGCAGGCTATACTTTGGTGAGAAGATTGGGCTATACTTTGCTTGGCTGGGATGGTATACTGGAATGCTGATTCCTGCAGCTATTGTTGGCTTGTGTGTTTTCTTCTATGGAATATTAACAATGAATGCAAGTCAAGTAAGGTAAGCTATTAACAGACTTATTAAAAAAATTTGGCCTTTCTTCTGATTGGATGAAAGCTTTATAGTAATGCTGACTATAAAAGCGAGTTATGGTACTAAATTTATTTGCTTGTTTTTGTTTCTGCAGGGGAGAAGCACTATAAAAAGGTCATTTCTATATTTTTATATGCAAAGTCTCTTGGATAAATTCTAAGACTGTTTCTCTTTATGCCAAATGTCTCTTTCTAGTATATCCCACATAATCAATAATTCAGCAATGCAATAGACAGTTCTATATAATTTAAATTTGCACAGTATTTTGTAGTCTTGAATGCTTTCTCAATACATTAATTCAAATAATTATAATAGCTGCAGTTCTTTAAACACAAGATATACAAAAACTGTCCAGATATATTGTTTCATTTTATGCAACTTTCATTACCACCTTTGGAGATGAGTATTCCTTTTAACAGATGAGGGAACCTTACATAGTTAAAGATGTCTAAACAAAATATTCATACCATATAAATCCTACCCTAAGTAGTCTCCTCTCATGAGAACATAAAATCACTTTCTACTTTCTTCTTACTCTCCATGAGAATAGATTTATGAAAGATTTTAGCATCAACTTAAGATATCAAAATGGTAGTAAAATAAGATTTGAGAAACATCAAACATTTATCAGAATGGTGATTTTTCTGTTAAAGTTTAAATGACTCAAGATTTGGATATAGGAACAAAACATTATTATTCAGCAGAGGTAAAAGGCACATTAAAGAATTAAATGAGTTAAAGAATTAATTAAAGAATCCTCTTAACAGCATGTTCTATTTACTACACCACAAGGATTTCATCAAGTTCAACCTTGTATGATGCAATTCAAAATATGAAAAAGTAATTTTCCCCTCCTTAAAAAAAAGCTCAGTACTTTTTTTCCCTTCTGGTCCATCTTTTAACCATGGCCTTGCTACTGGGTAGTAATCATGACAGTTAATGGGACCATAAAATGCATTTCCTTGAAAATTCTTTATCTATATATATGTGCACATGCATTTGTATAACAATTTTGCCTAAAAGCAAAATATTTTCATTGTCCCAGGTTTGAACCCTATTCCATAACCAAATTCCTTGATTTAGTATCTCAGAATCCCCTTGTTCTTCCTGAAGGCCAAATGGTAATTAGCATGAAAACAAAGAAACACCTACTGTTCAAAAGCATTTCACCTAGTGACAAGTTTATTTCAGAGTTTTGCAAACTCACTACCGCTCTGGAAGGCAGCATCTTCCTGGACAAACATGGGCCCTCTGGAAATATTCATCCCCCTTTAGGCATTTCTTTATATGATGTTGAATCAGTAACCTCTGAAGCTGAGAAGTGAGATTGTAATTTGGAGTTATAGTGTCTTGAAAATAAAAATACTATATATATATATATATATTTTTTTTACTACTTCTCTATTCTCTATGAGTTTGGCTTTTTTTTTTCTTTCTTTCTTTCTTAAGAGTTCACATATAAAGTGATACCATGCAGTATTTTTCTTTTCTATCTGGCTTATCTCACTTAGTGTAATACCCTCAAAGCCCATGTTGTCACAAGTTGCAAGATTTCCTTCTTTCTCATGGCTGGATACTATTCTATTTTGTGTGTGCGTGCGTGCGTGTGTGTGTGTGTGTGTGTGTATCTCAAATCTTCTTTATCCGTTCCTCTGCTGATGGACACAAGTTGTTTACTTATCTTGGCTATTGTGAGTAATGTTGCAAAAACATGGGAGTGCATATACCTCTTCAAGATCCTGTTTTCATTTCCTTTGGATATATACCCCGAAGTGGAATTGCTGGATTATATGATGGTTCTATTTTTAATTTTTTAAGGAACTTCCATATTGTTTTCCATAGTAGCTGTACCAACTTACATTTCTATCAAGTGTGCACAAGGGTTCACTTTTCTTCACATCCTCACCAACACTTGGGTTTTTTTGTTTTTTGTTGTTGTTGTTTTTGGCAGTGGAAGCGTGGAGTCCTAACCACTGAACTGCCAGGGAATTTACTATTTCTTGTGTTTTGGATAATAGCCACCCTAACAGGTATGAGGTAATATATCATTGTGGTTTTGATTTACATTTCCCTGGGGATTAGTGATGTTGATCACTTTTTTATGTACCTGTTGATTTATGTATCTTCTTTGAAAGAATGTCTATTCAGTTTCTCTGCCTATTTTTTAATCAGATTTTTTTTTTTGCTATTGAATTGTATGAGTTCTTTATATATTTTAGATATTAACCCTGTATCAGATATATGATTTGCAAATATTTTCTCCCATTTGGTAGATTCCCTTTTTAAAAATATTTATTTATTTATTTATTTATTATTTGGCTGTGCCGGGTCTTAGTTGCGGCACACGGGACCTTTTAGTTGTGGCATGCGAACTCTTAGTTGCGGCATGTGGAATCTAGTTCCCTGACCAGGGATTGAACCTGGGCCCCTTGCACTGGGAGCTTGGAGTCTTAGCCACTGGACCACCAGGGAAGTCCCCTGGTAGATTGCCTTTTAATTTTGTTGATAGCTTCCTTCGCTGTGCAGAAGCTTTGTAGTTTGATATAGTCGCTCTTGATTATTTTTTGCTTTTGTTGCCTTTACTTTTGGTGTCAAATCCTAAAAATCATTGCCAAGATTGATTTCATAGTTTTACAGTTTCAGGTTTTAAATTTACATCTTTAATCTATTTTGGGTTAATTTTTGTGTATGGTGGAAGATACATAGGTTCATTCTTTTACATGTGGATATCCAGTTTTCCCACCACCATTTATTGAAGAGACTATCCTTTCCCCATTGAGTATACTTGGCTTTTTGTCGAAAATTGACCATATATACATGGGCTCATTTATGGTTTCTCTATTCTGTTCCATTGATCTATGTACCTGTTTTTATGCCAATATGTACTCTTTTGATTACTATAGCTTTATAATATTGTTTGAAATCATGGGGTGTGATGCCTCCAGCTTTGTTCTTTCTCAAGATTGCTTTGGCTATTTGGGATTTTTGTGGTTTCATAAAAATGTTAAGATAGGTTTTTCTATTTCTGTGAAAATACCATTGAAATTCTGATAGAGATTGCATTTAATCTGTAGATCTTTTGGGGTAGTACGGACATTTCAAAGTGTGAAATTTTCTAATCCATGAGCACAGAATATCTTTCCATTTATTTGTGTCTTCTTCAGTTTCTTTTGCAAATGTCTTATAGTTTTCCATGTATAGACCTTTCACCTCCTTGGCTAAATTTAATCCTAAATATTTTATTCTTTTTGATGTCATTGTAAATGGTATTGTTTTCTTAATTTCTCTTTTTGATAGTTTTTTGTTAGTATATAGAAACACAACTGATATTTGTATACTGACTTTTTTATCCTGCAACTTTACTGAATTCATGTGTTAGCTATAGAGTTTTTTGATAGTCTTTAGGGTTTTAGAAAAAAATGGTCTTTTAAAATGAATTGACAAAAGCAGAAAATGATTTTTAGGCAGTTAGCTACTGTTCAAATTGGTTCCATGGAGAACATATTCACAAAGTTTTCCCATGTGGTGTAGACTTCCTCCTCCAGGCTTACAAAGCTGAAAATGAACAAAAGGCAATGAAAGGAATAGATTTTCTGTTCCTATTGATTTACATGCCAATGAAGTAAATTAGGCTCCTTTTGTATGAGATAAGTATTCTTTAACCTTTAGCACAAGGAGTGTTTTAAAAGGCTCTAGCAAACTCTTTTCTTCTGTGCTTTGTGGTATTATATTACTGCTACTTCTGTCACACTGTAATTAAGATCCTGTCAGACTTTCTATTCTAAACTAAGATAAGCATCACTGAATATCTTGACTTTCAAAATTTCATGGGACTGAATTTTTCCATTCAAGGTGTCAGACATGGTTAAGTCTTAGGTGTTATCATGGCAAGTGAGTGGAGGACATAGGGCTTTTATTTTGAGTTGCTTTGTTTTAGTTTTGTTTTAAGCTATTTTTTTGTTTATTGCAAGGTAACAAAATGTTGAAAAGCTGAAGATTGGGTTGTATTATGTTTCTACCAGCTATGTTCATGTGAATTAATGTCATATTTCTTACCTGCTCTGCAGTTAATTGTAGAATTACATGAAAATCATGTTATAGATTATTTATTGTATGTATATGTGCATGTATATATTTACATGCACATTGGTCTTATACAATCAAAGGTGGTCAGTTTTGTGCCCTGTAGAGCATGTATCATAGCAATATAAAAATGAACAAGCAGGTAGATATGGTCCCTGCTTCTCAGGCTTTGGGTTTCAGGTCTGGGACAAAGGGCAGAAACAACTCTCCGGTCCATTCTTGCCTCTTTGGCATGAGAACTCTGTATTTGGTCCTCAGTACTGACCAGCTTTTCAAAAGCTGTTACGTCCTAAAGGGCCTCTCAAATCCTCTCCTGACAACATCCTTAGCAATAAGGTCTTCTTCCATTTATCAAGTGCCTATGATGTGCCAGGCACATTATCAATATTCATTACATAATATCCCAGTTGCATATTATCTCCAACTGGAGATGAAGAAATTGATGCTCAGAGAGGTAGGTGACTTAGGGGGGAATATCTAGTAAGTTTAAACCTATATCTGATTTTTTTTAATTGTGGTAAGAACACTTAACATGAGGTCTACTCCCTTCACAAATTTTTAAGTGCACTACAGTATTGTTAACTACAGGCATGATGTTGTTTGTACAGCACGTCTCTAGAACTTACTCATCTTACATAATTGACACTTTATACCCATTGAACAGCAACTCTCCATTTCCCTCTCCCTTACCCCCTAGGAACCACCATTCTACTCTGTTTCTATGAGTGTGTTTTTTTAAGATACCTAATATAAGTGGAATTATGCAGTATTTGTTCTTCTGTGCTGGCTTATTTCACTTAACATAATGTCCTCCAGGTTCATCCATATTGTGGCATATGGCAGAAATTCCTTCTTTTCTTAAGGCTGCATAATATTCTGTTGTATGTCAATTCCACAATTTTTTTATCCATCCAACTGTGGATGGACATTTGGGTCATTTCCATATTTTGGCTATTGTGAATAATGTTGCAGTGAACAAGGGAGTGTAGATATCTCTTTGAGATTCTGATTTCTGTTCCTTTAGATATATACCCAGAGGTGGGATTGCTGGATTAAATGGTAGTTATGTTTTTAAGTTTTTGAGGAACCTCTGTATTGTTTTTCATAGTGGCGGTACCAATTTATAGTCCCACCAATGATATTCAAGTGTTCTAAATATTCCACATCCTTGCCAATACTTGCTACTTTTATTTTGTTTGATAATAACAATCACAACAGGTATGAGGGAATACCTTGTGATTTGATTTGCTTTTCCCTGATGATTATATCTGATTGTAAAATCCATGCTTTACTCATGCTTCCATACTGCCTTCCTTTAAACCTACTTTCATATTACCACATTTCCCCAAAATGGACATCACCAAGCATCTTGTTCTGTGCTTTGTCAGGTTAACAGGATTACAGGAAGCATCAAGACCCTAGAGCAGGTCCAGGCATCCATCCCCAAATGGACAAATTGCTCCCTCGTCCCATATCTTAAATGGGTTGTAATTATCATTCCTTCCAATCAGCCCTTGATGTGTATATCTAACAACAGATATAAGACAAAAGAAAGCCACACTTCAAGCAGTGGTTTATATTATGAGTTTCTGCAAAAGAAATTAAGAAACACTCAAGTTGGGCACTCTCCCTCCATCTAGTGGTTGAGTAAAGTCAAAGAACTTGGTGATTTCATCTCAAATTCCATATTTTAGGCTAAAAAATACATTACCAAAATTGTTTAATATTTTTTATGTTACCTATCAAGTTGTATTTTGGACAACTTATAGAAAATCAGTTTGATGATTCCGGAAATAAAAATAAGGCTAGTCTAATGGCTGGGATTCTAGACTGAGTGCTTTGAAACATCTGTGCTTTTGTGTGATCATTTGGAAGGTGGGAAAGATAATATAGTGTTAACCAAACTTAATACCATTTTAGTATGAGAATTCAATGCAGGGCACATTATATCATTCTCAAAACACAGTTAATTGTGATAGCAAGCCTATTTTAATAAAAATTTTCTTCAGGAGGAACGTTAATTCGTATTTATACAAATTAGTAGTATTACTAAGAGGAGGTATAATTGTCTCTTTCTTTTGAGTTTTTAAAATGTACGTTTTACCTGCTTCCTCCTACTTCACATAGACATTATGATTACTAGCAAGATGATGTGTGTGAAAGTGGGAGAATTATAGTATATATAAGACCTGTTACACCATCATTATTATTAATAACAGTTTTTGATAGGAAAGTTCCTCTTAATATGACATAAACTTATCTGTCCTTTAGATGAGTTATAGGTGATGGAGAACTGGACCTAGAATCAGGAAAACCTAAACTCAGTTCCCTAAATTACCTCTTGTTAGCTGTATGACCTTGAGCGAATCACTTAAATTAAACATCAATTTCCTCTCAGTTTGGAGATAGTTACCATTGCAGGAGACTGCATTGAGGACTAAACGTAATGGACATGGACCCACATTTGCTTTTTGTAAAATATTGTATTACTGTATAGCATTATTACTTACTAGTCATTTCCAGTTTGGCTTGAGATTATACACATCAGGCATTTGAAATACACATGCATTATTTTTTGCTTTGAGTGTATACATTTTGAAAACATTTTGAAAACAGCGAATCTTGCTATCAACACTGCCAATTAAACTTTTAATAACAGTTGCATTTCCAGGCATATTTTCGAAAGCCTTTATATTGCTTTCAGTATTTCCAAAGCATATTTACTTGGACAATTTATTTATGGTATACCTAGTGGGAAAAGGTCAGGTATGACAGATAAAGGCACAAAGCATCTTAAAAACAGGTTGCTGTGAACTCTCAGGCTGTTAGGCTTTTGAGAAATTGTTATCGATGCCTTATTCATGTCACAATGTCATCTATAATGTATGCTGAGATTTTTAAAAGATAGCATAGAACTTAAGAGACAAATATTATGAAGTTACATTCTAATAGAGAATATTATATATTTCAGTAAATAAAATCTGTGCCATGTTATCGTGACAGTGTTGTCACGATAAACTTCCTCAGATTTCCAATGAACATAATGCACTGATTTGACTGCAGTGGGGGTTATGAAATTATGTGAATTATGGATGCTGTTCATTCTGGTGATTGTAAAGCAACGAGATCCAGGGGAAAGATCGTTAGACCTGAGAAATCAGCAGAGTCAGATGTGACTCCAGCTCAGCCATGTCCAAGCCTGTGAGCTTGGTTAAAACACCCTCGGTTGTTCCTCACAAGATTATCCTGCATGCCATGAAATCAGGTGTAAAAGTGTCCTTGTGACAAAGCCCCACAGGTGCCTCCCGAGTATAAAATATGGCCTATTATCATTACAATATCTTGGCAGAGATTTCTAAAACAAAGAAGCAAACAAACAACTCTGTATCACAAAAATCCTAAAAATTTGAGTTGGAGCCACTGTCTTAAGTTCTTCCTCACCTGTCCACCCCCCCCCCCACCTGCCACCCGGCCCCAACTATTTCCATTTCTTCTTTTCCTCCCTGCCTTGCTGCTTCCCACAGGGTTGGCCATAGGGGCTGAGTACCTCCTAAACATGGAGGTTCATGCTTTCTTTTTCTTCTTTGATTTCTCAAGCCAAGAAATTTGCAAGGCCACTGAAGTCTTCATGTGCCCTCTCTGTGACAAGAACTGCTCACTGCAGAGACTCAATGAAAGCTGCATTTATGCCAAGGTGAGTGTGGACCCTCACGTTCCTCTCTCTGTCCTCTACTTTTTCTAGGAGGCAGGTAGTAAAAAGTCCTCCAGCAAACCGCTTTTCACCAAAGTTAAATGTTCCCAAGTGTTTCAACAATAAATATCATTGACAACTGAGTAAAACATCACTCTGTGGCAATTACAGAAAGAGTATATTTTATTAGAATATCTTTGTCTTCCTTTGTTTTTATAAGTGTTTATTGCCATCATAGACCTAAAACGTCCACTTGGAATGACATCTAGATTCTTTTTTGGGGGAAGATGATTATTTCCATGGGTAGTGATAAAATTTTTATCTTCCATGAAGACTCCTGAAGTTAAATTACTTCTAATTTTACAGAGAAAATGAAATATACCAAAAGCTCTCAAATTGCTGCCTATTAGAATCACTTGAAGGGGGTTTTAAACTCCTGAAGCCCAAGCCACATCCCAGAGCAGTTAAATTAGAATCTTTGGATTTAGAACCTAGGCATCAGCATAACTTAAAACCTCCCAGGTGATTTCAAGGTGCATACAAGTTTGAGAAATGTGTACTTGAATTTTACAATTACTATTATTCATTTGTAAAATGGTTTTATTAAAGTACAATTAATAGATAATAAAATGTACATATTTGAAGTATATAAATGAATACATTTTGGTTATATATATGCTCCTGTGAAAACATCACCACGATCAAGATAATGAACATATTCATCACCTCCAAAAGTTTCCTCACGACCTCTTGTAATCTTTGCCTCCCATCTCTCCCAAATTCCACTCCTGTGCTCAGGCAACAAAGTGTTTCCTATCATTATAGATAAGTTTGTATTTTCCAGACTGTTACGTAAATGGAATCATACAGTGTGTGATTTTTTTCTGATTTATTTCAACCAACATAATTATTTTGAGATTCATCCATGTCATAACATTTATCAGTCAATCATCTTTCTTTATTGCTGAGTAGTATTGCATTATATGGTTATATAAAAATTTGTTTATCCATCATCTGTTAATGATCTTTTGGGTTGTTTTAAGTTGTTACCATTTTAAATAAAGATGCTACAAATGTCTACAAATCTTCATTTAGGCAAGTAGTGTTATTTCTCTTGGGCAAATACCTAGAACAAAATGGCTGGATTATGAGATAGAAAGATGTTTAACCTTCTAAGAAACTTCCAAACTGTTTTCCAAAGTGTCTATACCATTTTACATTTCCAACAGCAATGTATGAGAATTCCAGTTTTCTGTATAGTCACTGATTCTCAGGGTGGTCTTTCTTTTTAATTCTAACTATTCTAATAGATGTTTAGAGAGATCTCATTGTGGTTTAGTTACTTGAAAAACTTTTGATTCTTTTGGGTCTTGCTTTTAGGATTTGTGAGATGGGCTCACAGCAGTGCTCTTTCTAGCACTCATTTTTCCCCACAATGAAAACAAGATCTTTCTGTGTACTCTACCCAGTGCACTGTGGATAATGAGGATTTCCAGTCTGGCTGGTGGAAACAGGCATTATTCCTGACTCTGTGAGCTTCTGAAACTGTTTCCTCTAATCCTCTCAGGGGGTTCTTTCCTCAGGTAGCCTCCTCACATTAATGCTCACTGTCTGAGTTGTCGCTCTCTGCACCCTGGTGACTACACCCTGGTGACTACACTTTCAGTAGTAACCTGAGGCAATCATATTGCTCACCTCACTTGTTTCCTGCCTCTTAGGGATCACTGTCCTTCATTGCCTCACATCCAATCTTGAAATCTGTTGCTTTATATATTTGTGCATTCTTTGGTTGTTTTCAGAATGGGGGTAAAATCAATCTCTGTTACTCCATCTAGTTCAGAAGTAGAGGCCTCTATACAATTAACTTTTGACAAGGGTGGATGTAAAATCAAAAGCCACTCAGGATCCTACTAGAAGACCAAAACTTAGTAAAATTAGCTTCTGAATTATTTATTTTGAACGCATGGCATGGGAAAAATCTGTTTTGTTTATAATTTAATTTCTAAAATGTGCTCCGTGTTGAATTCTTTTAAATGCTCCACAAAGATGTCTTGTTTGGGGAAGGATTTTCTCAACACTTTTTGCAAAAACTAAGTGTATAGAGTCATTAGATGTAAATACGCGTGTTTTTCCCTTTGTCCATGCATTTCAAAGACATATAACAGCCCTAGGGACACCAACAAATCCATATATACATATGTTACTTCTACTTGGACAGTTCTAATAAAACACACTGGCATTATCTGAACACTCAAGCTAAGACTCATATGTGGCAGAGTGATAAAGTGAAGAAACTGTCCAAGGAAACATTAAATCTAGGGGGCCTTTGTCATTGCACAGTATCTACATCCTTCCTTTATTCTGAAGAAATAGTTTATATAGGGACAGGTATGACTCAGAAAGAATTCACTTGGTAACTATTATAAGGTAGGTGGAAAAGTTAGCTTGCAAAGGAGAATATTGCCTTATGGAACAAAACAAGAAATAAAACCCACTACGGTGAAATCTTTAATGTGTCTTGAATTTGTTCTTCTGGCTAAGGTAAAATGTAGCTACTTGGTTTACACCTTAAAAGTCAGAATTACTCTTCCTTCATTGAATGAAAATAAACATTCTCTTTTAAAGTCAGTTTACATACTTAAATACCTAAAGGTTACTGTATGGGCAGTGTCAGAAATAAGGGAAGAGATTTTTAGCAAAGAAACAAGGCCACCAATCTAGAATCATCTAGCCTATACCATCACCCAGCGACATCATCTAGGAACTGGTCAATTCCTTATAGAATCAATCACGACTTGTGACAAGTAACAGGAAATTAAATCTGTCATATTTTACTGAAATATGTGTGTGCATGTAATAATTTCCTTAATAATTTCAAGGGTGTGTTTCAGAGAAAATGTGGTCCTGTCATATAATAAAAATTATATTTAAGTACATTAACATTTTCTTTGGTGACTGTTTTCATTTTTAATACTTAAAAGTATGGGAATTAAGAAATATTTTCAATTAACTAATTCAGTGATATTTGCATACTCTTTTCAAAGCACCTGACACCACACTGTCAATTTCCATTATGCTAGGATTTCTCAGTTAAGGTGAAATCATCAGGTACAAGGGTCCTGCATTGTTTTTACATATGATTTTAAAAATGACTCAACCTTAGAAGTTAGCCTTATTTATAACAGTTATTAGTATCTGGGGTTTTTTCACTTGTTCGACAAACATTTATCCAATACCTAGAGTGAACTTCAGACTGTATACTGATATTAGGGCTCCAACAGAATTAGGACAGACCATCTTTCTTCTTTAAGAAGTTTCATGGATGAATCTGCATAAGATTACACATCAGAATCACCTAGAACTTTTGTTAAAAAGCAGATTCCTGGGCCCCACGTCCTGAGATTCAGAATCAGTTGGCCAAGGGCAAGGCTTAGAAATCTGCATGTTAAGAGGCTCCTCAGGTGATTCTGATTTCTAGGACCACATTTAAAAAGCTGTTGCCCTAAATAAGTAATGAGTTGGGGGAGGGGTAAAAAAAATGAAGTTGCCATGTTTGGTGTACCTTTGCCCCGGTCCAATGGACATGGATCGTTACACAGATTTTGCTGTGTCGAAGAATTAGGCACTAAGGAACTGAGAGAGGGCTGAACTTCAGCCTAAATTCCAAACCCTGCCTCCCCCCCCGCCCCCCCCCCCCCCCCCGTAATCTCCTGGCCCGCAGCGTGGAATCTGCCCAAGAGGCACCTTGTTCACCTTAGCCCAGTGGCAGTTTCCAGAGGCTTAAGTTATTCTGAACCCATGAAACAATTTTAGAAAGAGATCTATCAACTACAGTAGAGGAGACATAGAGTTTAAGCTTCCAACCTAATAAGAAATTTATCTCCTTAAACAATATCCACATTTATTGATTTCCAGCCATGCTCAGCTCTGCAAGAGAAATCACATGTCAAAGATAGTGGAGAGGGCTTCCCTGGTGGCGCAGTGGTTGGGAGTTCGCCTGCCGATGCGGGGGACACGAGTTTGTGCTCTGGTCCGGGAAGATCCCACATGCCGCGGAGCGGCTGGGCCCGTAAGCCATGGCCGCTGAGCCTGCGCGTCCGGAGCCTGTGCTCCGCAACGGGAGAGGCCACAACAGTGAGAGGCCCGCGTATCACAAAAAAAAAAAAAAAAAAAAAGTGGAGAATTTGTGCTAAAACACAGCTTTGTTTGAGGCGTAGTTTGCTTCTGTTTTCTTATATCATCCCTATTTACATCAACAATGTTGAATAAAAAGCTTGTCCAGAGGTTCCCTACGCATAAAGGCAAGCTATTTTTCCAATAAAATAATTAACTGCAAATATACATTTGTAGATCAGACAAGGTTTTTTTTTTTTTGCTTTTAGAAAAGTCTGTTACGTTGCTTTGGGATTTTTCTGATCGCTCACAATCTAAGCTTGAGCCATCCACACTGTGCTTGACTCTTCCTTCCCCCTCTCCTCCATTTCCATTCAGCAACTTATATCGGCACCCTAAAAAACCCATATCATCGGAAGCTGTAACCGCAGGCTTCTAAGTGCTTTTCTTATCTCCACAGTCTCCCCCGTCATAATACACCCCACATGTAATAGTTTAGTGGGTAAAACAATGATTTTATACTTTTACACTCCTCCTCAGGGCAAGTTCTGAAGACTTCCCTAACTCCCATTCTAGCTTTATCTCCCACTACATGTATGTAATCTCACATTACATCAATATGGAATGTATACCTCACCGTGTCTCGTGGATGTGTTTCTGAAAAGCTGATATTTAAATTTACTTAGTTAAAAATGCCTGGAAGATTTGTAGACAAAACTAATAAGAAAAAAATGAAAAGCTTTTTTAAGGAAAATATTGCATGAACGATGACAAATTATGTCTGTGCAACACAATTGTTGTTAAATATTGCTTTTTATGTGTCACTTTTCTAAAAACCTGGCTGTTTCTGGAGCAGGGGGAGCCATTATTTCTTGGTGACCTTTACGTCCTCATGTGTGAAGTCTCTGTTCTAACACTCTTAAGAGGCTCTTTCCTTCACTAGGCTTGTTTATAAAGGAAAGCAGACAGCTGTTCAGTTGCTTGGCAGCCGCAGGTATTTCTGTGGGATGCCTTTGGACACAAAAAAGCTGGATTCCCCCGCTGGGTGGAATTTTATCAACTCTGTGAGAGAATTTCTTTGCGGTCCTTTTCTCTATTGTACATAATATACTGATGATTGGTGTGAAAACCAAGTCTTATAACATTTTTTAAAAGCCCAAGCCTTAACAGTCTTAGAAGTTTAGAAGCATCTAGGACATCTTGCACCTATCCACCAACTTCCAAAAGCAGCACATCTTTTGTATGATAAAATTTTCAGTAATGCTACATAATAAGAAAATACATCCCACCTTTATCTGTTTTATATTATTTTACAGTGTGTTCCAGATGTTGCAATTAAAATACACATTCATGTTGTTTTAATGCACCCATTGAGCAGCCTCTAGACTGTAGACTGAGCAAAGAGGACACCATTCTAACTCCCACTTTCCTTAGAATAATGTTCTTTAGCCCCCAGTTGGCCTCTCACTCCTGTGAGGATAATGCCCCTATTTTCTCTTTAGTTTCTATGGTATTTAAATGACTGCCAAACATTGGCTTGGCTATATTGGTTTAACCTCTCTCACTAAATTATAAATATAGTTAGGGCATTACGCGAATAAAAAGAGGCAAAGGTAAATTGAGTTTATACTTTATTAAAATCAAACAATTCTTACAACCCTGAAATGTATATTCAATAATATTGTATAACTGTACATTGTTCTTTATAAAACTTCAGGTCATGTCTGATTAAAAAACACTTGGACTGTATCCTAAATGTCCAGTGATTTATGAAATTTCTTAATGACCATGGCACATTCTGAAAGACATCAGAGAGTAGGGATAGCACTGTGATCCCTTTCCCTTGGAAGTGCTGGATCACTACTGGAATTCCGCATTTTGCAACTCTCCCAATCCTGGAAGTTTGCTAACAGGAAGTGCAGCTAGGCATGCCTTAGCTAACTTCTTAAAGCTCTCTTTGTAGCTTCTACTTGTGGCCCACAAGTACTTCCTCAGGGTACGAGAACCACTTCTAAGCAGAAATGAAGGTAGAGTCAGAGGGGAAAAGAGAAGAGAAGGGGGGAAATGCTGACTCCCCACCTCTCCCCATGAGAAAATCACATGAAACAGTTGCAGGACCCATGAAAGGATTGCCTATCTTATATTTGAAAACTATAAAATAACATGATTCCATTGGGGAAAAAAAAAATCAATAGTACCTAAATGCAGACAGTAATCACTGGATTATTATAACCAAAAGTGTGACTAATACTTTTGTTTGTTTTCCACTAAGGTAACATATCTGTTTGATAATGGAGGGACAGTCTTCTTTGCTATTTTTATGGCAATATGGGGTAAGTATGTTCTTCCATTGCTTACTTCCTGGCCCTCGTTTTCTGAGGCTGTTGCTCTGTCTATTCATACCCACCATACATGCACACACGCAAACACACATACCATGTACCAATTCAACAGTAAAATCTCTTGTGTCATATGCCCTCTTCACACATTCACTGCTTCTTTGGGAATTTAACTGTTGATTTAATCTTCTAATCCCTAAAGCCTCAACCTTCCTATACTGTGGAGTATATTTTTCCTGCCCCAAACAGGCAGTAATTGAAAACAAACTGAAATATACTAGAATCCAAATTAAGTGTCTTGTATTTTCACTTGTGAAAGTGACACTCAGAAAATGTTTTGTTTGCTTAAGGCTTCCATTATATATTTTTTTAACCTTACATTTTATGCACTTAGAGATGCAGAATCTATTCCCTATATGATTGAGCAATAACGTCTAATACAAAATAAATCCTGTTCCTATCCAGCATCTTAAAACTGTAGAAGTTATGTATAGGTATATGCAGTGGCTGACTTTTTTCACTAAGTTTCTCACTGAGTTTTTAAAGAACCCAATTAATTGTGGCCTAAATTAAACCACAGATTGGCATTCCCGATGCTTTGAAGAGAAGTGATCACTTTCCTGGTTAGGGTCAGCTTTCCTACCATAGTCTGTTGAATGCAAAGTCACTGTCAACTTGGCAACTCAAGGGGCTGACTATGTACCTGCTGATACAGAAAAGTAAAATGTACTAGAATTCAAGCCTCTCACTCCTGTTACTTTAATTTCCCAGGAACAGAATCTGTGCCATACTCTCTTTCTAGCTTTAAGTCAAAATTAAAAAAAAATAAAATCACCCTTCCAATTTTCCTTCAGGAAAATGCCAATCTTGATATGTGGTATTATGACTACACGGGGAGCAGTGAAGAGTCAATTCACCCCCCCCCAAAAAAAGTAAAAATGTAATTTGGGGTCCCTATTTTCATTGAAGGATTTTTTAATTAAATTATCGGGCGGGGCAATCATGGTGAAATCTTTCAGTTTTACCTGATTCCACAAACATTTCCTGCTAAGAAAAAAATAGACCAAAATATAAATTAAGGTTACTCAATAGATGATTCAGCACAGTGAGAAATGGAAGAAAGGAAACCTTTTGGATGATTTATCCTCTATGTTTCTGCTACTCGTCTCATGCTTTTACAGTTCTCTTTGGCACAGGCCACATGAGAGTGATCTTGCTTCAGCTTTTGGATGAAGGATTTGAAAGGCCAGGATATAGTGAACATTTGCCATCCGAAGCCTTTTTCCCCTTAGTTTTATACTGAGGTACGAAGTGGAGGTATGTCATCCATAGGAATGCCATCCCGTGCATTTTCTCGGCCTGCTGGTGTAGATGAATCATTCGCAGTTGGGTTATAATAACTAGAATTTCCAAAACTCACATCGTAAGGTTCCGGTGCATTATCTAATCGCAGAACTAAAAAAGCAACAAAAAAATTGCTTTATAGTGACAGTCTGGAAGATGCATGCTCAGGCATCTGCTAGACTGTAGGAATTGTTCTGGATGAGTTAGTTACACGTTTTTATATGGGATTTTCAGAGATTAGTTTTGAATTTTAAATAAGTACATATTTTGCAAGCCACATTTTTCTTCTAAAACTATGAACAGTTTAACTTCCAAAATTTCACTGCTGGTGGTCCAAAAATAAAGGAACTAAGGGAGAGATCACAACAGAAATATAGCAATACTTTATATAAAGAAGTATTGACATGTCTCATTGACTTTTTTTTTTTTTTTTTTTTTGCGGTACGCGGGCCTCTCACTGTTGTGGCCTCTCCCATTGCGGAGCACAGGCTCCGGACGCGCAGGCTCAGTGGCCATGGCTCACGGGCCCAGCCGCTCCGCGGCATGTGGGACCTTCCCGGACCGGGGCACGAACCCGTGTCCCCTGCATCGGCAGGTGGACTCTCAACCACTACGCCACCAGGGAAGCCCTCTCATTGACTTTTGAATCTTGTGAATTCAGAGCCTTGTCAACATGTTCAGAATTTTTACTTCTGGTATAAAAATAATTTTTTAAAAGTGAAGAGCTTTAATTTTAAAATGTGTCATTATTTTACCAAGGGTCTTAATATCATTATGGATGAGCCATTGAAGATGGAGATGAAAGAAAACAATTTGTAAAATCTTATGTTTCCTTCTGAGAGATCCAGGTTATTATCCTGATTAATAATATTGGAGATTGTTTTTATTTTCAACAAACAACTAACTATTATTTCTTTTATATTCTTGAATTTAAAGAAAACTTGGGGCACTAGGTATTTGAATACTAAAGCAGGGACTACTTACTAATTAGACTAGTAATCTAATTATTCAGCTAGGTATTTTCATATCTACCTATTCCTTAAGCCTTCTGTTTACAAATTGGACCCCCAGGAACCTTAGGAATTTGGGAAAGGTGTCTCAAAGCTGAAAGAGTCAAACAGGTGGTGTAATTGAATTATTCCATTATGCCTCGATCACAATATCTTAGATTATATCAAGTTGTTAGACTGAGCTTTCGCATGTGATAACATTTGAAGAAAATATTCTGAAGTTAAAAAGAAAAAGTTTGGAAAACCCTGTTGATTGAAACCTTATCCTTCAATTTTGAAAAGTGATAGTTTTTATTTTCTATGGATTGCTAGAAGTCCATAAACAGAATTCAGTTAACTTACAATTAATGGATTTGATTTTGAAAATTAACAATATATCAGTAATGTTCCAAACTTATCAAAAATCAACAAGACTTTATCAATGAGACCCAACAGGGGCATTTAACTATTTTTTATGGTGGCAAGAGTCCCTTGTGTAAACCAGAAAACAGATTTTTGTTTGTCCTGAAATATTAAAGAAAAAAAGGGTTGAATCAAGCATTTGATTTTATTTCTGTCCTAATTACTACTGCATTATTAAGATCAAACACAGTGCTTTATTCTTAGCAGACACATTTCTCATCCATAGATGTGGTGGTTTTTTTGCATCACATGATTGGGAAATTTCCGAATTAAGGTTTATCTGACTTTATGTACCCAAATATGCAACCCTTTAGCAATTCTGTTTTAGAGACTCATTAAGATAATTAATAGAGGGCTATTGTATACGTGCAAACTTTGCAAGAGCTCCAGATTAGAATAAACCATTGTTCAAATTACTGCTACTAAGAGATCCAACAATGGTGAATAATGGCTCCCCAGTTACTAGCTAACGAAACTGGCTATTTTGTTCTTAATATCATGCCATTATCTTTCAATTATAATGATATGTTTTAGGTTCTGGGATTCTTACTTAAAACCAATGGTGATGCGATGAGCAACAGTTCCAAATGGTTTTAAAATTTCACACACAGTTCCATAGTTATTTTGGTTATGTTCTTTGAGAAAGAGAGAATAGATCAGAATAAATCTTTAGTTCGTTTCTGTCATATGAATCTCTAAATGCCTTCTAGATAATGCAGTGAACGTTAGCAACTTCACTTAGTTAAAACCACTGTGTACAGGTGAAGTTCTGAAAGTTGTTTTTACCTGGTTCATTTCTGTCGTCATAAAGTCGCCGATGGGAAAATGAGTCTGTTTTCCTTTTTCCACACAGCAAGTAGCCAACAAGACTAAGCAGTGAAGCTCCCAGAATAGCACCTAAAATGGCCCCAAATACCACTCCTGTATTTCTGTTCTCTAGAGGACAAAGAAAAAATAATTTACAGATAAGAAATAGAAAACAGTTATTCAAAGAACAGAAATATATACACGCGGACTTTGTGTAAGCAAAGAATGTTTAACACTTTTTTTTAAATTAGATAATGGATATGTATATACAGAGGAATATATATACATTGTGTGTGTGTGTGTGTGTTTTATAAAGTACTGAGTTTGGGGGATATATTGGAAAATATGCTTCCTGATAAAACTGTACTTCAAAATTTGAATTATCTTGAAATACTTCTAAGCTTTAGTTTTATAACTATCTCATTACATATTAACACTAATAGTACTGAAATGCCATGTGTTTTCTCTATTAAGATCTAATTTCTATGTTGAATTCTATATTATGTTTTTAATCAACTCAATCTCTGATGAACTTTAATGATGAGATAAGCTTTGAGTTTGTTTCTATAATAATTGAAAAGTAAAAAGCTAATGGGAGTAAGTAGGTAATAGGAATTGAATCCACAAACCCCAAGTGAAAAGGCATTATGAAGAAAAAGAAATATATCCTGATAGAGGGTATTTCCAAATACAACAAATAGACCAAACAAAGCAGGATGTTTGCAGTGCCTTGCACATTGCGAACAGATGTGTAGGTCTGAGTTAAAGGAGTCCAAAATTTCATTCTATCATCCCCTTTATCGAGCACCTTATTTGAAGACTAAGTCATCAATAAATCACTGAATGCTTCCTGGATTTATACTTAGTGAATTTTATTTTCAAGTTTAAAAAAAATTTGTTGAAAAGCTTATTAATTAGGTAGGCAAGAGGTCTTATAGGGTCTCTAATTCTATATCAGATTCCATTTATACACAAAAAACATGTTGGAAGGTCAACAGCAGCATATTTTTTACCAAGATAAAAGTGAAGCAAAGTTAACTAAGTGTTTTTTTGATTAATGAGCAATGGTAGGATTAAGTACTCAGTATTCTCAATATGTATATTAAGTTTAGAAAGACAAAACAGAATAGTTTAAAAAAAATCTTTCTGATGGAATATCAGAGTATGTATGAATGGAAAGATGTCTTAAAATTATGAAAATATATGTACATACAATATACTGGTTGCAGTACTATAATAATCCTAGATTTCAGAATTTAAAACTTTTCCTGTACACTAACAACAACTCTCAAATAGGAATTTGTTTATATGATTTGGTGTTTATATCACTAATATAATCTGTAGATAAGTTGTATTGGAAATCAGTGAGTTCATGGGGGGAAAAGAGGAGTTATTTTTTTTTAATTCAGAAAACAAAAACATGGTTAGACCTGAGAAAATAAAATAGAATGAATTTTCATTAAACATTAGAGATCTTTTCCACTTTATGTTTTAAAGCTTGACTAATCTCTAAATGAAACAGAAATGTCCCCATAACACAATTTTCTTGTGCTACTCAAAGCTGAATTCCATTTTTATGGTGTTCAGTAGGTACTGAACTAAAAATTGAGGGTATTCTTCTGTTGAGTTTAAATTTTTTAAATACATATATTTTTAAAATATATATATTTAAAAATACATATATTTTTAAACTTCAGTTGTATTATATTCCTAAAAGCCTGTGAAATTTCAGGTAGTCTTTCTGAAATGCAGTAAAAATTGTTACCCAGTATCTCAAAACTGTACCACTACCTCAGTTTCTGTTTCTTTTCAATCTAACCTACTTCTCATTTTGTCCCAGTCTCATCACATTCTCACATTCCCATACAGTAATGACTAGTCTTTGCTGAATTAAGCCCTAAAATCCCTTCACTATGAATATCATGGTTTCTCCCCCCAAAATAAGAACCACCTGTGCTATTGCAGTCTCCTTTTTTTCTAGTGTGGTGCATTTCTTAGGTGTAATGACTTATTTGGAGATTCAGTTTCACACAAAAGGAAAATTAAATCCATTTATATTTACCTTCTTGGGGGTCTGATGTATCTGGAAAGATTTTTGAATTATTGGTGAATTTCAAGGTGGGATATAAAGTTGTTTCTTGATAGGCAGTAAACCCCGCCAAGCTATCTCCTGTCATTGTAGGCCATCCATCTGTTTCCTTTATCATGGGGGTCACAGATATGGTGTTTGATCCTGAAGGGAGGTTGCTAACTGTAATGGAACTGTTGTCAGGAGCTTTCATGGAATCATTGACTGAAGACCGAGTGAAGTTTTCGGAAGATACAATAGCTGTAGTATTGGGAGGTGCTGAGACTGGCAGAGGATTTTCATCTGCTACGGATGAGTTCCAAGGCAATTTAGAAACAAAGCTGTGGCTCAAAGGAGGACTTGGGGAAAGTGTGGACATGAGTTTGAGACTGGAAGAGTTGTCTGTTGACAAATTATGGTAGAAATCTGTTCCGTGGGTTTTATTTGAAGGATCCCCAAAAGAGAAATTAGTTGCCTTGGGATGGGAGGTTTCTCTGTTTTCTTTATCTGAGGTTGAATTTGCTTCACTTTCCAAAGGAATAGATTGATTTTCCCTTGTTTTTAAGTCTTCTGCAATGTTTTGTGTTGTGTTTATTTCTCGACCTTCTTCTCCATGACTTCCAAATAGTAGTAAACTAAACAAAATTGAAATCAACAGAATTTTGACTGAAGTCAACATTGTAATCTTCTTTGGTATTGGTGTTAATAATGAGAATCTGAAAGAAAATAATGACCATTTGAATTATTAAATGAAGTATTGAGGTTTTTTTAAATGGATCTACATTTTTAAAGTGATAAAAAAAATCCGGAGACATAATGCTGACATGATAGTACCATACTCTATTCCAAAAGTTTGTTTCCTTTGGATTTTATTAAAACTAGAGTTACTGAGTTCTATTTTCTATATAGTATTTCTTTCTTTCTTCCTCTAGGGAATGCCATGCAAAATCTTTGTCAAGCCAGACACTACTATTTCATTATTTCAAAGACCATTTAGCTTGGGACGAGTTGAAATACACACACACACACACACACACACACACACACACACACGTATTGTACAATATATGGACTACTAAGTAATTTTTTAAAAATAATGTAATATAGGGCTGCTTTCTTCAACCTATTTAAGAAAACATATTCTTTATAAAGATGTAATTTGGAGTATTTATTATGAAAATGATGTTATTGATTATACAGTAAACATACCGCTTTAAAGTGAGTCAGTCAGGAACTTCACTTGAAAACATTTTATTAGTTCCTAATTTGAGTTACTTGAATTTGAGGTTAACATCCCTTTTTTCACAGCATGTTTACTTCATGTTACCCTTTTTCCTATTAATCCCAAATAACAGAAAGTCAGAAATACTTTTAGAATTGGGGATTTTTTCATTGCATTCCCTTGTATAAATGAAGAAACTGGTTGTGAGTGTGTGTGGAAAAAAAGTACCTAACTAGATTGTGGCAGAGTTGAAGTTTGAAACCATGGTTCTGACCTCCAACCTGGGCACATCATTCTGCCTCTTAAGTGTGGAAGCACCACAATTCATAGATAGGAGGATATGGGGGAAAGGTTTTGAAATTATATTTATATTGTAATTCTGGTTTCTATCATGAATAACATGTGAAAAATAATCATCACATTAAGCAGTTGCTTTATCAATATCATAATCATACTGACTTCACAGTGTTCTGCAGACTAAATGAAATGATTTATGTAGAAGTACTCTCAACAATATCTGGCCTAAAGTAAGCAGTTAGTCAATGTTAACTTCCATTTCTTCTTATTAAAATATAATAATATTTCTAAAAATGTCTTACAGTTTATAATATCATCTCATTTGAGCCTCACAACGATCCATTGAGACAAAAAGAGTAGCTCACGTTATCCCCATTTTGCAGATGAAGAAACCAAGGTTCAGAGTGACCAGTAATGGAAGCTAAAAGAAGCAGCACTGAAAGCCTAGTCTACTGACTCCAACCTAATTAGGTGCTAAAATTTAAAGTGTTTTTAATTGAAAAAGGTAAAAAAAAAAAAAAAGTTAGACTATTCCTCTTCAAACAATAAAGTCTGAGAACTGATTTTATGTTCTTTGAATTGGACCTTAGAGCTTATTTTTCACTAAAAGCTTCCAGGATGACTGAGATAAGAAAAGGAAGGAGGTGCAACTGCTATTATTTATGTCTAACATTAATTGCCATTTCTTAAAAGCTCCCCCAGAAATTTTTACAAATATTTTCAACCTTGATGATTTTTCACTAGGGTCTGAGGAGCCTCTAAATTACTCCCTCTGATTATCGTGTGGTTTTAAGTACCCCTCTCCTTGCTTAATGATTACTTACACAGTGGTACAACTTAGACTTATCTATAATACATCCTGATATAATATTTTTTCTCCAAAGACTTTTAGCAAGCAGTCTATACCTGTGGATTTCTAAGGTTTAAAAGATACAGTCATTTCCATGCCCTGTGCTTATCACTTAAGAAAGTTCTACTTAAAAAGCAAGCAGGCAGACATACAAGAACATTCATAAGGGCATTATTTATGTGTCTCCAACCTAAACATCCACCAGTAACAGGTTGGATAATAAACTGTTTAATATTTGCACATGAAAAATAAATGAGATTCACAGCTGAGTTGCATACAGTAACATGAGTGATTATCACAAATATCATGCAGAGCTTAAAATGCCCGTTGTACTCTATGATTGCATGTTTATAAAGTTCAAAAACTAGAATGTTAAAAGTCAGGAAAGTGGTTACTTGTGGGAAGTAAGGAGACAGTATTGATTGGGTGGGCATGAAAGGGACTTCTGTGTGCTCCTAATAATCTGTTTCTTCACTTGGTAGGGATTATATAGGTATTTGTATTTGTGACAATTCTGTTTATTTATATTTCATTCACTTTTCTGTGATAATCAAGAAAATTCATTTAGATCCTAAAAATTGTTAACATAATTGGAAAACATATTACTAGTATGCATCTATTACATCAGATGCTTTGCATGTTTTCTCATTTAATTCTTAACAAAAACAATCAAACAATAAGGAAGGGATTATTAATCCTATTTTACAGATAATTAAATGGGACATTAAAAATGTAAATAATGTATTCAAGGACACATAGCTAGTGGCTGAAAGATAGGGTTAGGATTCAGACCTTGGCATTGAAAGCTAGTAATCACTCATCTATGTAACAAAAGTTACAAAGGAATATAGAATTTGGTAATCAGCTGGTTTTTAGAACTCTTCCCACAAATGTTTTCTTAGCACAGAATAATAAAGAATAATGAAATCCTCCAAATTTTATTTTAACCAGAGCAGGTGATAATCCCACATTTTTAAACACTAGAAAAATAGTGACTTCTCCCTTAAGTGCCTCTTAAACATACTAAGTACACTTTTATCCTAATTTAAGAAAATCCCAACAATTGTCTCCATGGTTTCTAGATAAACACTTTTACCATGTAATTTACAGATTAACATTAACAACACAGGAATGATTATCCCCAGGACCTGAAGTTCACCAATATTTCACTAAACTGTTGCTTCACCTAGCACATTTAAAATACATTCAATTTAGTTTAAAAATACGTACATGGACCTTTTCAGAAACAGCTCTTTCCTGTGAACTCTGTCAGTTTCATAGCAAACGTTATAACCTTTTTCATTGTCTACTGCCAGTGATCTGATTTGTTTATGCATTGCACTTGGCCACCTGTCTTACTGTTAGGCAGTTTGATTGCTTTCCCTAAACCTAGGCTTTCTGGTTATTTTCTCTTCCTAAAGAAGTGGTTACCAGAGGGGAGCAAAAAACAACCCTTAGCTTTTCATCTAATTTTCTCATAATGTCACATGAGGAACGTGGCATAGAGCTTTTGGTCCTTTCCAGTAATGAGAATCCACATACCAAGAGTCAACAAAGTGAGTTTTGTTGTTCCTGTTTCACTTTGCTTGTAACATGGAACCACCAAGGGGATCTTGCTACCCTTTACCCAGCTTTTGATTGTAACTTGAAAACCTAAGGTTTCAACACCCGCAATGAGCCAAGCATTCTGTTACTGCCTGTAATTCATGTCCAGGGAAAAGAGAGAAAGGGAAGAGTGGGATAAGACAGTATGTTGTGAAGGCTCTTTGCCATTTATTCCAAAATTAATACAGTTGTGGGAAAGGCTTTTGTGAATATTGATTTGTTCCTGCTGTCCTAGCTTGGCAGCTGGGGACAACTTTGCTTCTGCTCTCTGGCTTCTAAGAGAGCCAGGTTACACCTCTTACTCAGGTCCATTCATCTTAAAGGGACAGAAGCAGCCAGGAATTGAAGCCATCAGCTATTCAGAACCCCAGCCCTGGATTTTTGCTGGGGCAAGAACTAGGCAATTTTGGTTAAGTTGGACCCCATTCTGAATTGAACCAAGCACATTATAAGCAGGGAAGGTTAATGGAAGTGGTACAGAAGCTCCAGAGGACAATAAAAGTACTCTGTATTCTTTACCTTTACCCTTTTCTTGCAGCCTCTTTCCATCTCTAGAGTTGAGATATGTAAACTGTGTGGTATATTTGTGTGTAAAGCTATGCTGGATGATGGATGGCATGCTTCTGTGTTCCCAAGATTCATCAGCCAACCAGGTGGACAGTAGAGACAGAGAGAATGTGGGGATGAAAGAAAGTGAAATTAGAGAGAGAGAGAAAACCAGGAGGACCAGGCAGCATCATTTCTTCTGTTCTTTGCCCCTAGGTGGAAATTCCTAAGAGGACTTTTCAGGATGTAACCTAGGAACAGAGATAAACTCATTACAAACTTGAAAAACTTCTAAGATGAGAATTATTATAAAGGGAACAGAAAGAGAGAGGAGGATTTCCATCCAATTTGTGATACCTGAAACAAAGATTCTAAATCTTTCTGTATATATTGAAATGTTTTTATTGTTTCTAATGTTCAGAAACTTTAAAAATATACTTTCGGAGAGTGTGAGTTTCACTGTTTTTTTAAAAAAATAATTGTCTATACAAAGAAAATGAAAACTATTTTCTCCCCTGTCTTTGGTGTTGGCACTAAAAAGTGGTTTCACATTACTACTTTTGTATAGAGGGCTTCAGGAGGTGGTGAGAGGGGAAAAAAAAACAAACAAAAAAACCCCAGAAACCTGTGGCAATTAAGGAAAGAAAATCCACACTTACTGTGCATAAAATTGTTCCTCCTTAAGTTCGTAAAGTTATTATTCTGCCCAGCCCTCCTGTTGTAACCGAGTCATACCCATTTTATACCAAGCTTTAAAAATATGGAGGTGCCCTGGTTTCTATCAGGTAATCAACCCATGCAAGGGAAGAGAAATGCTAGTCATTCTAAACTAAATCAAAATCAGAAATTTTAAATAAAAACATTACTTTAGCTGCACTGAGGGGATAATATAAAAACATGTTTCTGTAGTGAAATAACTAAAGAGTATATTCTGTACTACTTCTCTCTCAGTTGCCTGTGATCATTCTTCTTATAGGTTTCTGGCTAAAAATTAAGATAGATGAGTTTTGTTTGTCTTTGTCATAGGAAACTCAGTCTGACGTGTAGCCAATATCCCAGGTAGAACTTGAGTGTTACACTGAGTGGACTTTCCAATCTTGGACAGTATTTTGCTGTCCCTAGATGAAAGAACCACAGTAAATGAAGACATAAGGAATCATGCTTCTCAAAATGCCTCTTTTATAAGAGGGTTTTGAAAGGGTGTGAAGATTTAACTAGTCAGAAGGTAGGATTATACCTGAGGACCCACATCATTTCACTTTGAGTTTAAAAGAAAGAAACAAATAAAAGGAAAAACATGACTTTCTTTCAGGAAATAATAAATTTCATAAGTTTGTGATCATTTTAATTAAAAGACTAAGGAATGCATAAGCCCAGGAAAATAGATAGAATGTCATAGTCCCTGCTAACTTGGGCATTCTCAGTCATAAACTTCAATACTGAAATAATTAGGTGGAAGAGTGTTAAGCTTAGAAAGATTGTGTCTCCAAAAGAAATATTCTGGACCCAAATTTCCAAACATGGGGTTTCCAGCCTTCTCTCGTGTTTCACTATCTGTAGAAGCAGCCTCTATGGATTGATTAGAAAGTGTTAAACAGTAAATCAGCATCCCTTTAATAAGAGAAGCCTTACACAGAACAAACAAAATAAATTTAAGAAACTTAATCCACATCTTTGATCCATGGGATGTCTTTTGCAGCCACTGGCTTAGCCTTTTAGATTTCCGTTGAGTGCTATACATGTACACATTACCATGCTAAGTAAAATAATACATAGACATCACTTTGCCAATTTTTAATTAAGAAAATCTTTGGGAAAGATATATAGAAGGTTAATAATTCATTGCATTAGCAGACTGTTTTTCAAAAGCTACCGTATTCTAATACTTTAGCAAGAACCTTTGAACCAAATGCATACTTTAAATCTAAATATTCATTTATATTCACGTAGCCACTTCCACTTTAAACATTTTGAAACTTACTAAGATCTGACTTAAGAAAACACTCTCTTGTAGTCACTTACGTTTTAAGCAAGATTTTTATTTAACTCTTCAGCTGGTTTCATCATCTAGCAAATTTGGCAATAATTCTTAAAGTTAACTCACTTAGCACAAATGCTCATTTGGAAGGTAATTACTTAATGAAACAACTACCTGTCTTTACAAGGGTCTCTGTAGGTACTTGCCAGGCTGTTCTGCCAAAAGTTCAACTTGCTTTGATTCTATTTGGTAAATAAGTAAGAGAGAGAGCGAGAGAGTGAGGGATGAGGGACTAGGGATCCTATGTAATCCAGCACACACTTACCTTCAGGTCTAGGAGGTGTTTACAGACAAAACTGGAGTATCACAGCTGTTCTGGTTGGAATGAGGCTGTCTTGCATTAGAGAAAGCAGATGGGTTAGGTGTACTGATGTCCCACTGAGCAGGAGGGTGCCAGAGAAACAAAATTAGGTGGGGCTGGTCGTATCTTGCTTGTGTAATAGAGCACCCAAGAACCTGACTGACCTGCTTCTCAGCTGTCAGCATGAAGCTATCACCTCATTCAGGCCTTTAAAAAAAAAAAGAAAAAAAAAAGCCCAACCCTCCAGCTTTCATAGGTTGGGTGCTTTGACTTTCGGGACAGGCTAGTTCTCTTAAGTGTTGGCAAACAAAGGACATACATTTCTTGCCTTAAATGAAAAAAAGAAAAAAAAAGGGCAAAGACTTTGGTAATGGTCCTTACTCTATCAGGAATTTCTGACACATGCTGGGTTCCCCCTTCACAGGTGAGGAAACCAAAATGAGTCAGCCCTGCACCTGTTGCTCATGTGCCAGCCACATACTGTCCTCCTAACACATAAACAAATCTTTCTTTCCCGTGGTGGGGATGCCCTATTTGTGTACTTAATACCTGAATGGAGAAAGTGGTGTCTGCAGTGCACTGAAACTGGATTTATAGAAAGTCACACTGAACACCAAGTGGATTAATGTGCATCGGATCCTTGAGAAAGCTGTGAAATATTAAGTTAGAAATCATCACCAGGGCTTTCGGAAGTTTGGGGAGTAACTGGAGTCTGGCTGAGAATGGCCACGTGATCCTGAGTAATCCTGGGAGCCTGCTCAATTAAGCAGTTTCCATCCTGTGTTCTCTTTGCTTTTCCTCTCAATTTAGAAGCCGGAGAGTTTCAGAAGAGCCTGAGTAATGCTTGATTAAATACTAGAGTTGAATAACAACCTGGCATACTTCCTTCACTTCCTTTCACCGCTTATGAAAGGGAGAAGAGTGAAACTGCACTTTCTGGGAGATTCTGCACATCAATATTTGGGGACTGGCGCCAAGGTCTGTTCAGCTCAGTACGCCTGAGGTTCATGCTTAGTTTCTGTTGTGCAAGGAGATAGGTTTCCAACTGCTGAGAGAGAAAATGAAACTTTAGCTAAGGTTCAGCAGCCTCAAATTGAATGCAAAGAATCTGCCCAGTTAATTGGCCCCAAGAAAGAACAAGGTAATTCTATAGTTTCAAACTTTCTGAAGCCCAAAGGCCCTTCAGAGTTTGATTAGAAATTAAGCCAAACCCTAGCAAATATTCACTCAAAAGATATTTAAGCTGTATCTGCAGTAGTATGAAGAAAAGCAAGTTCAGTCTAATCAAACAACTGTTTACTGAACAATGGCTTAATAAAAATCAATTGGTTATTTTCAGATTAGCTAGTTACTAGGAAAAAATCCAACTGAATTAATATTTTATGTCTGTACTTAGAGAAATGAACATGACTTAGCAGGATTGGGTGTACCATACCCTGAGGGATTTTCCTAGATATGCATGTGAATATCATTACCACTTTCTACTTAAGCATAGTAATTATGGCCTATACCAGGCAAGGAAGTTACAAAACACTTTTGCTACAACTCTGCTTTCACTGCCACAAGAGTCAAAGTTCATCTCCAATGACCCTCTTTTCTGAAGACCCTAGGTGTGGCCTCAGAATCCTTTTCATTACTGCCCTCCTCACAGCCTTAACCAATTGATTGGAGCGGACCCTAGAGATACACCTTATTTACCTTTCCTGTCATGAGCACATCTGGAAGTAAAGTTGTAAAATGCAAACTATGCATAAATTTAATGCCTCACTTATTACTTAGCTCACTTAGTTGTGATCAGACACTTTTATGGAAGCACCTGAGTTGGAGTTAAAAAGTAATTTCTTGCCAAACAAACAAGTCTTGCCGAGATACATTTCCAGGTATATACCATGATACCATGTTCTGGGTAAGACCAATCCCATTTTGGACCTTGTTTCTCCAGAGGAACTCAACAATAACTGATCACCTGACAACTTCATCAGCCGAGGCAGCTGAGATGACACATTATGCAATGGTTACATAATTTTTGTTGTACTTACCTTCTATGGAGGCTTTCATCTGGAACTCTCCAATTGCTTTACACCCATTAATTAAACCTCACAATACATAGTGGAAGAAGAACTACTGTCTCTTTGCCTGAAATGGTGGAACCGCTCACCAGTGGAGTTTCCAGAACATGAAGTCACATTATTGTCTCTGATGGATCTGAAAACAGAACCAGAATGTAGCTTGGCACCATGCCTCAGAGAAAACTGAAATATTGGTCTGGATCCAAAATGGTATCTTATTTTACAAATCCTATAACACCATTTTGGATCCAGAACAATGTTTCGGTTTTACCTGAGGCATGGTCCCAAGCTACATTCCGGTTTTGTTTTCAGATCCATCAGTGACAATAATGTGACTTCATTAATCGAAGCCTTGAAGAGCTAGAGAGTTGAGGGTATATGCAAGTGAGTCAGTATAATGATTGATCAATAGGATACATAGAGAAGAAAGTGAGGGCACAAGGGTAGGAAAGGACAGTGAAAATGTGCTGGAGAGAATGGATTGAAAATCTGGGTCAAAAGTTAATGGATTGAAAACATCTGGGCCAAGGGATTACTGGAATTGGAGTTTATAGGGAGTGAGCTACAAGGATGGAGGTGATAATTGGAGATTATGGAGGGTTTGGAGTCATTGATCAAAATCATGCCGTGGGAGGACCAGGCATAAGGTAGAGTAGGAGAAAACAGCTCTGAAGATAAACATCAAAGAACTGAGAAGCCAAGATACTAGAAATATTATCTCTGTATGTTGTAATTTCAAAAGTTTATTTTGGGAGTCATGTTGATAAGAGTTACCCTTAGCCAAGAGTTGAAAAACCTTTAGAGAATTTGAGGAAGTGTTCCAAAGGAGTGGTAAATAACTTCCACAAAGGGAGACAGTAGGAAGTACGGATTGATAATATGAGACTCAAATCTGTGACTCTTTAAGAAGGGAGAGAAAAAGCCATGAAGCAGCAATGAAGACAAGAAATTCACTACCTCATCTTCGACACAAATAGCCATCACCTGAGATTGCCACATAGAAAGTGAGGTTTCAGGAGTGTCCCAGGTTTCAGTTAAGCAAGGAGGTGAGGGAACATTAAAGCCTTTGCTATTAATGACTTTGAATAAGAGGACCTAGTTGAAAGCATCTCAAATAGTTGGGAAGGAGTGGGAGAGGATCACAAAGACAACTTCCATTTCCCTCGAACTAGAGGATTAAAATCTGAGTAAAGAATGATCTAGAAATTCTGGTCTTCTTGAAGTAACTGATATGTACGCAGTTAAGGGGCAGAATGAGTTAGTCCTGAGGGACCCACTTGTGAGTGATGACAGAGGGAAAGGTGTGTGTGTAGGATATGGGGATGGGGGCATCTTGCCAAGATGGAGAGTTCTGGGCTCCCTCTAGACTCCTGCTGATAGACGAGTTCTGAAGGGAAGCCTCTTATTGCTGGCACCTAAAACAATTTTCCAACCCTGCAGTAGCTGACTGCTGGGAAATGATATTGCTCTCTTTAACAAGTACATGATATTCCATTGTGTGGAAGTACCACACAACTGATTCATTCCTGCATGATGGAGTATTCTGTTATACAAGTTTGCATCTTTTAGAACCCTGGTTTCATTACAGAGTCTAACCTCATTAGATGGCTATTGCCCAGTTTATCAACTATGTAATCTATTTTTATATGAACTTAATTAAATGAAGTTACAACTATGCTTAACTATAATAAAATGGCAAAACTGGAAGATTGATAATATGATAACTTATTTTGCCACCTTTAGGAAAAGATCCAAGTGATTTATTAACCCTTTCTAAAAAAAAAAAATCAAGGTGGGTAATTAGATAATCTTGTTATTTCTATTTTTTTTTTTTTCTGGTTTGAAAAGTTAGAATAACTAAGTAATAACCTTGTAGCAACAGAGTTTATTTGCTGAGTGCTCTCAGCACTGAGCCATGACTTGGAGAGGGTCAGAGTGAGGAGAGAAGGAGATGCCTAGGCTAGGTCTGTACACTCTGAAGAAGAATCTAGATTGGTTCCTTGGTTCAAAAGCAGGGACAGAAGAAAAATCAAACGCATTCATGACCTGAAGGGGATTTTGGCATCAAGTTCATGGGCAGAAAATAACAATAAGTGGTTTTCTCATCCATTTAGAGGACTATAAACAACATAAACATTTTGTAGAGGACAATGAAAACACATTAAGTTCAACTAAGCTGACAGTTCTAGAAGCTCTTAGCTACAGAAAAGGGAAGACATTTTTGTGTTTTATCAGGAGAGAATCCTTATTTGATTTTTAATGGCATTTGCAATCAAAACATTTATTGTAATCTACATTAAAATTCCAATATCCTTCTTTTACAGAAAAAGACTTTCAAGGAGTATGAATGCATTTTATACAAGGTTGAAGAACTTTTTAACGATTGGCTGATCAAAAGGGGGTGAAATACCTTTTCCGTAATACATTTTTAATTGATGTAGTATTAAAGTATAAAAATCACGTGGCCAAGCATTTTTTCTTTTCTTTACAAACAATATAATTATATTAACTTAAGAAAGTTAGTTTTTATCATTGCTCAATAACAATTAAGTTCAAACATTGAAAAAGAGAATCCTTATCAAAAAACACCTACGGTTGTTGTAAATCCCCTCTTTGAATGAATACTTTAAAGTTTAAACGAGTACAGTATAATCATTTCTTGCACATGGAGCTGTTGTGAGGATTTCATGAGTAAATATGTAAAAAACATTTAGTAGGATGTCTGGCACATATGTGTCTGATGCATGATAGCTATTCATTGGAAGGAAATACACAATTTTGGAATCTCTCTTTAAGAAAAGGATACAAAATTATGAATATAAAAAGAGATATGAAAGTAATGGAACAATCAAAAATTTACAAACTTTAGAAAGCTTAAAATACTACATGAAATCAAAATCCAGAAAAATAACAGTATTTTAATAACTAGATGCCTGACACATCTCTGTAGTGCTTTTTGTCTTACATTTTTATCGGTATTTTTTATTATCTCTGCATATGATGTTTAAAAAAATATTTCATAGAAAGAATAGAGAACTAATTCAGTCTTTCCTCTTCCTCTAGCACAGTTAATTGAAATTTTTTTTTATTGGCAGTTTTGAAAATCTTACTTCTACTTCATAATTTATTATTGATAAAGCCATGTGCACTTTTAATATTGTTGGAACTTTGGGGAAATCTCTAGTGTGTTTCATATATGACTTGAAGTTTGTGAACTAATTTCCATAAAGTAGTTTCTGGCTCCATATATTTCAGACCTTATTTCTCTTTCGTTATCAGAGCTGGATGCCATAGAACATGTGCATCTCATCATATATCCCCTGGCCTGGCACCTGAAAGAGTCAGCAACTGGAGGAGTTTCCTCAGAATCCATTGCTACATTAGGATAATTAGCAATAACTGAACAACACTTGGAAGTGCCTGCAAGTCACATAAACATATCTCACTAAGCCAAAACTAAATGTATCCCTGACTCAACATTCCATTAGTCAACTGTCAAAAACACTCGGCCACTCCAGAACCCAATATTTGGAAAAGTCAGAGATTCTGGCTATGTCTAGAGGAAGCTTTTACACACATCAAAATTGTAAATATAAGCAATTTAATTATCCTGGGACTGAGTATTTGCTTGAATTGTGGACCAAGAAGCATCATGCTTACCTCTGCATGTCCGTCTTCACAAATTCAGATATAGTGGTCTAATAAAGGAAAAAAATAGTCTTTTCAGACAATTAAGTTATAAGCATGTGTCAATATTTTATTAGAGTTTTACTGCAAATGAAAGTTCTCTAAAAGACCAATGCAAAGATTTCGGTCTTGGTAGACACATATAAGAAAAGAGAATGGTTAGTAATAATTTTTAGACTCCAAACAAAACAAAAATGGTCAGATCAAACGACTGTAGACTTTTTTTTTTAACATCTTTATTGGAGTATAATTGCTTTACAATGCTGTGTTAGTTTCTGCTGTATAACAAAGTGAATCAGCTATACGTATACATATATCCCCATATCCCCTCCCTCTTAAGTCTCCCTCCTACTCTCCCTATCCCACCCCTCTAGGTGGTCACAAAGCACCGAGCTGATCTCCCTGTGCGATGCAGCTACTTCCCACTAGGTATCTATTTTACATTTGATAGTGTATATACGTCAGTGTTCCCCTCTCACTTCATCCCAGCTTACCCTTCCCCCTCCCCATGTCCTCGAGTCCATTCTCTATATCTGTGTCTTTGTTCTTGTCCTTCCCTTAGATTTGTCAGAACCATTTTTTTTTTTTAGATTCCATACATATGTGTTAGCATACGGTTTTTGTTTTTCTCTTTCTGACTTACTTCACTCTGCATGACAGAATCGAGGTCCATCCACCTCACTACAAATAACTCAATTTCGTTTCTTTTTATGGCTGAATAATATTCCATTGTATATATGTGCCACATCTTCTTTATCCATTCATCTGTCGATGGACACTTAGGTTGCTTCCATGTCCTGGCTATTGTAAATAGTGCTGCAATGAACATAGTGGTATATGACTCTTTCGAATTATGGTTTTCTCAGGGTATGTACCCAGTAGTGGGATTGCTGGGTCGTATGGTAGTTGTATTTTTAGTTTTTTAAGGAACCTCCATACTGTTCTCCATAATGACTGTACCAATTCACATTCCCACCAACAGTGCAAGAGGGTTCCCTTTTCTCCACACCTTCTACAGCGTTTACTGTTTATAGATTTTTTGATAATGGCCATTCTGACTGGTGTGAGGTGATACCTCATTGCAGTTTTGATTTGCATTTCTTTAATGATTAATGATGTTGAGCATCCTTTCATGTGTTTGTTGGCAATCTGTATATCTTCTTCGGAGAAATATCTATTTAGGTCTTCTGCCCATTTTTGGACTGGGTTGTTTATTTGATATTAGGCTGCATGAGCTGCTTGTAAATTTTGGAGATTAATCCTTTGTCAATTGCTTGTTTGCAAATATTTTCTCCCATTCTGAGGGTTGTCTTTTCATCTTCTTTATGGTTTCCTTTACTGTGCAAAAACTTTTAAGTTTCATTAGGTCTCATTTGTTTATTTTTCTTTTTATTTCCATTTCTCTAGGAGGTGGGTCAAAAAGGATCTTGCTGTGATTTATGTCACAGAGTGTTCTGCCCATGTTTCCTCTAAGAGTTTGATAGTGTCTGGCCATACATTTAGGTCTTTAATCCATTTTGAGATTATATTTGTCTATGGTGTTAGGGAGTGTTCTAATTTCATTCTTTTATATGTAGCTGTCCAATTTTCCCAGTACCACTTATTGAAGAGGCTGTCTTTTCTCCATTGTATATTCTTGCCTCCTTATCAAAGATAAGGTAACCATATGTGCATGGGTTTATCTCTGGGCTTTCCATCCTGTTCCATTTATCTGTATTTCTGTTTTTGTGCCAGAACCATACTGTCTTGATTACTGTAGCTTTGTAGTATAGTCTAAAGTCAGGGAGCCTGATTCCTCCAGTGCAGTTTTTCTTTCTCAAAATTGCTTTGGCTATTCAAGATCTTTTGTGTTGCCATACAAATTGTGAAGTTTTTTGCTCTAGTTCTGTGAAAAATGCCATTGGTATTTTGATAGGGATTGCATTGAATCTGTAGATTGCTTTGGGGAGTATAGTCATTTTCACAGTATTGATTCTTCCAATCCAAGAACATGGTGTATCTCTCCATCTGTTTGTATCACCTTTAATTTCTTTCATCGTTGTCTTACAGTTTTCAGCATACAGGCCTTTTGTCTCCTTAGGTAGGTTTATTCCTAGGTATTTTATTCTTTTTGTTGCAATGGTAAATGGGAGAGGAGTGTTTCCTTAATTTCTCCTTCAGATTTTTCATCATTAGTGTATAGGAATGCAAGAGATTTCTGTACATTAATTTTGTATCCTGCTACTTTACCAGATTCATTGATTAGCTCTAGTAGTTTTCTGGTAGCATCTTTAGGATTCTCTATGTATGGTATCATGTCATCTGCAAACAGTGACAGGTTTACTTCTTCTTTTCTGATTTGCATTCCTTTTATTTCTTTTTCTTCTGTGATTGCTGCAGCTAAAACTTCCAAAACTATGTTGAATAATAGTGGTGAGAGTGGGCAACCTTGTCTTGTTCCTGATCTTAGAGGAAATGGTTTCAGTTATTCAACATTGAGAACGATGTTGGCTGTGGGTTTGACATATATGGCCTTTATTATGCTGAGGTAGGTTCCCTCTATGCCTACTTTCTGGAGGGTTTTTTATCATAAATGGGTATTGAATTTTGTCAGAAGCTTTTCCTGCATCTAATGAGATGATCATATGGTTTTTCTCTTTCAGTTTGTTAACATGGTGTATCACATTGACTGATTTACGTATATTGAAGAATCCTTGCATTCCTGGGATAAACCCCACTTGATCATAGTGTATGATCCTTTTAATGTGCTGTTGGATTCTGTTTGCTAACATTTGTTGAGGATTTTTGCATCTATGTTCATCAGTGATATTGGCCTGTAGTTTTCATCTTTTGTAACATCTTTGTCTGGTTTTGTTATCAGGGTGATGGTGGCCTTATAGAATGAGTTTGATAGGCCTTATAGAATGAGTTCCTCTGCTATACTTTGGAAGAGTTTGAGAATGATAGGTGTTAGCTCTTCTCTGAATGTTTAATAGAATTCTCCTGTGAAGCCATCTGGTCCTGAGCTTTTGTGTCCTGGAAGATTTTTCAACACAGTTTCAATTGCAGTGCTTGTGATTGGTCTGTTTATGTTTTCTATATCTTCCTGTTTCAGTCTTAGAAGGTTGTGCTTTTCTAAGAATTTGTCCATCTCTTCCAGGTTGTCCATTTTATTGGCATATAGTTACTTGTAGTAATCTCTCAAGATCCTTCATATTTCTGCAGTGTCAGTTGTTACTGCTTCTTTTTCACTTCTAACTCTGTTGATTTGCGTCTTCTCCCTTTTTTTCTTGATGAGTCCGGCTCATGGTTTATCAATTTGTTTATCTTCTCAAAGAAATAGCTGTTAGTTTTATTGATTTTTGCTATGGTTTCCTTCATTTCTTTTTCATTTATTTCTGATCTGATCTTTATGATTTCTTTCCTTCTGTGAACTTTGGGGTTTTTTTGTTCTTCTTTCTCTAATTGCTTTAGGTGTGAGGTTAGGTTATTTATTTGAGATTTTTGTTTCTTGAGGTAGGATTGTATTGCTATAAACTTCCCTCTTAGAACTGCTTTTGCTGCACCCCGTTGGTTTTGGGTCATTGTGTTTACTTTGTCATATTTTTCAAGGTATTTTTTGGTTTCCTGTTTGATTTCTTCAGTGATCTCTTGGTTATTTAGTGGTGTATTGTTTAGCCTCCATGTGTTTGTATTTTTTACAGATCTTTTCCTGTAATTGATATCTAGTCTTATAGCGTTGTGGTTGGGAAAGGTACTTGACATGATTTCAATTTTCTTAAAGTTACCAAGGCTTGATTTGTGACCCAAGATATGATGTATCCTGAAGAATATTCCATTAGACTTGAGAAGAATGTGTATTCTTTAATTTTTAGGTGGAATGTCTTTTAAATATCCATTAAGTCCATCTTGTCTAATATGTCATTTAAAGCTTGTGTTCCTTATTTATTTTCATTTTGGATGATATGTCCATTGGTGAAAGTGGGGTGTTAAAGTCCCCTACTATGATTGTGTTACTGTCGATTTCACTTTTTATCGTTATTAGCATTTGCCTTATATATTGAGGTGCTCCTATGTTGGGTGCATAAATATTTACAATTGTTATATCTTCTTGGATTGATCCCTTGATCATTATGTAGTGTCCTAATTTGTCTCTTGTAACAGTCTTTATTTTAAAGTCTATTTTGTCTGATATAAGAATTGCTACTTCAGCTTTCTTTTGATTTCCATTTGCATGGAATATCTTTTCCCATCTCTTCACTTTTAGTCTGTATGTGTCCCTATGTCTGAAGTGTGTCTCTTGTAGACAGCATATATATGGGTCTTGTTTTTGTATCTATTCAGCCAGTCTATGTCTTATGGTTGCAACATTTAATCCATTTACATTTAAGGTAATTATTGATTTGTATGTTCCTATTACCATTTTCTTAATTGTTTTCCATTTGTTTTTGTAAGTCTTTCCCTTCTCTTGTGTATCCTGCCTAGAGAAGTTTCTTTAGCATTTGTTGTAAAACTAGTTTGGTGGTGCTGAATTCTCTTAACTTTTGCTTGTCTGTAAAGGTTTTAGTTTCTCCATCAAATCTGAATGACATACTTGCTGGGTAGAGTAGGTTGTAGGTTTTTCCCTTTCATCACTTTAAATATGTCCTGCCACTCCCCTCTGGCTTGCAGAGTTTCTGCTGAAAGATCAGCTGTTAACCTTATGGGTATTCCCTTGTATGTTATTTGTTGCTTTTCCCTTGCTGCTTTTAATATTTGTTTTTGTATTTAATTTTTGATAGTTTGATTAATATGTGTCTTGACGTGTTTCTCCTTGGGTTTATCCTGTATGGGACTCTCTGCGCTTCCTGGACTTGATTGACTATTTCCTTTCCCATGTTAGGGTAGTTTTCAACTATAATCTCTTCAAATATTTTCTCAGACCCTTTCTTTTTCTCTTCTTCTTCTGGGACCCCTATAATTCGAATGTTGATGTGTTTAATGTTGTCCCAGAGGTCTCCGAGACTGTCCTCAATTCTTTTCATTCTTTTTTCTTTATTCTGCTCTATGGTAGTTATTTCCACTATTTTATCTTCTAGGTCACTTATGCATTCTTCTGCCTCGATTATTCTGCTATTGATTCCTTCTAGTGTATTTTAATTTCATTTTTTTGTGTTGTGCATCATTGTTTGTTTGCTCTTTAGTTCTTCTAGGTTCTTGTTAAACGTTTCTTGTGTTTTCTCTATTCTATTTCCAAGATTTTGGATCATCTTTACTCTCATTCCTCTGAATTCTTTTTCAGGTAGACTGCCTATTTCCTCTTCGTTTGTTTGGTCTGGTGGGTTTTTACCTTGCTTCTTCACCTGCTGCATATTTCTCTGTCTTCTCATTTTATTTAACTTACTGTGCTTGGGGTCTCCTTTTTGCAGGCTGCAGATTTATAGTTCCCATTGTTTTTTGTATCTGCCCCCAGTAGATGAGGTTGGTTCAGTGGCTTGTTTAGGCTTCCTGGTAGAGGGGACTGGTGCCTCTGTTCTGGTGGGTGTGGCTGGATCTTGTCTTTCTGGTGGGCAGGGCTGCATCTGGTTGTTTGTTTTGGGGTGTCTATGAACTTAGTATGATTTTTGGCAGCCTATCTGCTAATGGGTGGGCTTGTGTTCCTGTCTTATTAGTAGTTTGGCATGGGGCATCCAGCGCTGGAGCTTGCTGACCATTGCATGGAGCTGGGTCTTCACGATGATGTGGAGATCTCTGGGAGAGCTCTCGCTGATTGATAGTATGTTGCGCCAGGAAGTCTCTGGTGGTCCAATGTCCTGAACTCAGCTCTCCCACCTCAGAGGCTCCATCCTGACACCAGGCTGGAGCACTTAGACCCCATCAGCCATGCAGCTCAGAAGAAAAGGGAGAAAAAAAGAAGGAAAAAAATAATAATAAATTTTAAAACTTATTAAAATAAAAACAAAAATAATAATAAAAGAAGAGAGCAACAAAGCCAATAAACATATCCACCAATGATAACAAGCTCTAAAAACCAAACTAAGATAAACATAAAAATCAGAAACAAATCAGTTGCAGACAGCAAACTCCACATCTACAGTTGCTCCCAAAGTCCACCGCCTCAATTTTGGGATGATTTGTTGTCTCTTCACAAATGCAGGGTACATCAATTTGATTGTGGGGATTTAATTGGCTGCTCCTGAGGCTGCACGGAGAAATTTCCCTTTCTCTTCTTTGTTTGCGCTGCTCCTGAGGTTCAGCTTTTGTTTCAACCCCTCTTTGCATGTAGGTTGCCCTCAGGCTTCTGTTCCCACCCAGACAGAATAGGGTTAAAGCAGCAGCTGATTAGGGGGCTCTTGCTCATTCAGGCTGGCGGGAGGGAGGGGTACGGTAGTTATAATTGGAATGCCAGGTGTGCCTGAGGTTGCAGAGACCTATGTGACGTTGCAACAGCCTGAAGTGCACTGTGTGTTCTCCCAGGGAACTTGTCCCTGGTCACGGGACCCTGGCAGTTGCGGGCTGCACAGGCTCCTGGGGTGTGTGTGTGTGTGTGTGTGTGTGTGTGTGTGGATAGTTCCCTTGCTTGCACACAGGGTTCTTGGTGGCTGTAGCAGCAGTGTTAGCGTTTCATGCCTGTCTCTGGGGTCCAGTCTGATAGCTGCGGCTCGTGCCTGTCTCTGGAGCTCATTTAGGCAGTGCTCTGCCTTCTTTGGGCACACTGGAGAGGAATCCCCTCTCCTCGCACACCCCAAAACAATGGTCTCTTGCCTCTTAGGCAGTTCCAGACTTTTCCCCGGACTCCTTCCTGGCTAGCTGTGGCGCACTAGCCCCCATCAGGCTGTGTTCACGCAGCCAACCCCAGTCCTCTCCCTGGGATCTGACCTCCGAAGCCCAAGCCTCAGCTCCCAGCCCCCACCCCCCCGAGCAGGTGAGCAGACAAGCATCTCAGATTGGTGAGTGCTGGTTGGCACCAATCCTCTGTGTGGGAATCTCTCCACTTTGCCCTCTGCACCCTTGTTCCTGCACTCTCCTCCATGGCTCCAAAGCTTCCCCTCTGCCACCCACCGTCTCTGCCAGTGAAGGGGCTTCCTAGTGTGTGGAAACTTTTCCTCCTTCACAGCTCCCTCCCAGAGGTGCAGGTCCCATCCCTATTCTTTTGTCTCTGTTTTTCCTTTTTTGTTTTGCCCTACCCAGGTACATGGGGATTTTTTTGCCTTTGGGGAATTGTGAGGTCTTCTGGTAGTGTTCAGTAGGTGTCTCTAGGAGTTGTTCCACATGTAGAGGTATTTTTGATGTATTTGTGGGGAGGAAGGTGATCTCCATATCTTACTCCTCTGCAATCTTGAAAGTCCCCCAAAAAGACCGTAGACTTCTGATTGATGGACCACTTGGTGTTTGAGCAGCTAACCTCCCAGAAGTTCTCAGTCTCATTTAGGTCTATTACAAATTTGCTTAAACATTTTGTCTATGATGCTAATTTCTTCCCGGAAGGATGTTGCAAATTATGTACCTCGAAAAGTTCTCTCCCAAACCATGTTTAAAAATAATTTTTCCTTTGGCATAGAGAAAGGTCAATGTTTGGATCTGGGTGTGAATTTCAGCCAAGGGACTTCTTCAGGTAACTTAACCTCCAAGAGTTTCGATTTGCTTCTCTACTGAAGGAGACTAATAATCTTTATTTCACCTGAGTTGTTGTGGAAATAATAGGAGTCAATTAAAGACATCTAGCACAAAGTCTGGGATCTTGAAAGTGCTCAGTAAATGCTAGTTCTCTTCTTCCTCTTTGGGCCTATGATGCAACTCATTTTCATTTTTTTGTATGCTCTCTAAGAATAGCCAAGTATTGTGCTCTCAAAAAATAATTTCGAATTGAATTATTTACTCTAGAAGCAGCTTTACCATCTTAAATACAAAAGAAGAAAAAGGACAATATAAGCTGTTTGCTGTGTCACCAGCAAAAGATGGAAAGTGTTATGACAATTATGACTGAATTTTTATAAGAGTGAAACAATCAAAATATAAATAATTGACAATAGCCCATATTTCGTGCAGAAAAATATACAGTATCTTTATACAATGTAAGCCAAGAACTTTGTCTACAAAGTTCCCTACGTATAACAACAAACAGAATGTTGAAAAAAATGGGTTATTATAATTTATAGTAATATAAATTCATCTTAAAATGAATTAAGCTTAGACCACGTACAAATTATACCTCAGTTAATTTGTACAACACTGCCATAAAGACAGTTTTTCTATTCTTGTTTTTAAGTTGTGAAAACAAAGGCTTATCATTGTTTAGTCATTTGTCGAAGGTCACACAATTAGAAAAGAATATAGGCAACTCTCAAACCCAGAACATTTGTACCCCATGCCATGCTCTTTCTCCAGCACCATATTGCCATTCCTAGATGGTCTTTTGAGGGTCATTATAACTTGATCAAGAAGATAAATTGTATTTATGATAAAAGTAAGTTAGTAATTTATTATATTGTTGTCATCATTCATCTATTGTGCTAAGTACAGTTCTAAGTATCCAGTTCTAGGGGGATGCTTATAAAGTGAGCAAATATTTAAGAGTTTTTGAGGCTCTGTATGACCAATCAGAATGGATATAGACTTTAGTTCTGGAGCAGTTTCCTGGAGGCCAGCGCTGTTCCAGGGGTTAACTCTACATATACTTCATCCTGGTGAAGGTTCCCTAGGGAAGAAGGGCCAGCCTGTGAGGAGTATGACACCCTTAGAGGATTCAGTTATGAATCAGTTTTTTCTTTTTTCTGTCATAAATGAACAGCCTATATGGCTATATCTCTGAGTATCAGAGATATATCAGTCCTAAGTATACTTCTTAAGAAAAATACTTTGGATGGGATTACCTGAATTGCAACAGTGACTATTTATGAATGGTGGAATTGTAGGTGACTTCTGTTCTTTACAGTTTAGTTCACTCATTCAGCATACATTTATTGAAAGCCTCGTAAATGGCAGGCCCTCCTAGACTCCTGTATTTCAGAAGTGAATAATACAGGAGTTGTTCCAGTTATTTTTGTTGGTGTTACATTTATAATCAGAAAATGTTCAGCAGAGTTAAGTAAAGAAAGTATATCAAATAGTTGAATGACAAGATGAGGAAAAGTCCTGAGAAAAATCAATCCAGAACTTTAAAAAGATTACATTGTATTTATAAAAAATATATGGCAAAATGCTGACAGCTTATTTTTGCAGACACCTAATTTTTTAGCAAATCAATTGAGAGTATCCATGTTAATGTGAACAAATGCTACTGAATGCGTATTTAATGTACAAATGCCAATACCATACTGACAGGAAGAGTTAGCTTAGAGAGACACATTACATCAAATTTAATGCTCTGGTCAAGACTGTAGTGAAAGTTCTCCTATTTTGATATAGCACGGTGCTATTTATGTGTAGCTTCTTCTTTCTAAATGAAATTGCTTAGGGGGAAAAATATGAAGTCTGATTTCAGAAATTGGTGAAGATTTTCAGTGATTATAGTTCAAATGCTGACTTTCCCATGTTCTTAGAACTCAGATGCTTGTTACTTTATTTCTTACTTAGTGTTTTTAGAGAGAGAGAAGAAGGAGAGGGAAATTGGAAGTAAAGTTAGAGAGAGATTCCATGTCCTTAGACAAAGAGGAAATTTAACAATACAAGTAGGTCTTGACTAGCCGGTTCTACAACTAATCAGATGAGGCTGTTTCAAGTACAGTTCAACCCAAATATTCAAAATCTGCTGTTTCACACATATGTATAGGCTCTTTATTTCTAACTCATGTACGGTGATGTTGCAATACTACGTGGGGAAAGCACATTATGCTTGCAGATGTTGCTGAAAACAAATCTACGGAATGGGGGATTCTTTAGTAGTTCTTGGGTGTTGTACAAATTGGCTGTGGCAGAGAGGTTGCTCTGATATACTCTCGTTTCAGATGGGTCTCCTTTTGAGAAAGCTTTAACTTTTTATCTCTTCTGATGAAAACAATACTTGGAATTCTTTTTTGGGCTCCATATTCAGACATACTTAACTTCATTTGTGTTCCGAATTGACCACTCTCCTGTGTTGCCCCTCTCATTAGCCACTCCCCCACCTGGAAGTACAGTGAAGTCGTTTTTAAAACTTTTTAAACAATAATTATTTTTCCAAATAAAATTGAACATGATTGCTCAATATATATATTAAAAAGGGGGATTCTCTCTTTCTTCCAATGTCTTTCATGACATTCCGCAGAGCATAATTTGAAAACCTCTAGAATGATACAAAAAACACTCCCCCAGGGGTTAGTCACAATCACTGAATTCGATTCGGTAATTCAGTTCCATTTAACAAAATTTTATTGAGCATTTTCAGTGTGCCAAGTACTAAAAACGCTAAGGAAAAAAGGGCCTCAAGAAACTTACCTTCAAGTGTGGGGAAAAGCAGGTACAGAAAAAAGTGTAATAAAGTGTTGTGGACGCTTTGGCAGATTTCTGGACAAGGTCAGTGATGTATGTCAGTGACTCTGGGCCTTGCCTTCTGTGAATTTAAAATAACTTGGAACAAACTACATACAGAATCTTACCTCTCTTACATGCTTGACCCTGTGATTCTGTTACTCTGTGCCACTGACTTTAGATCACAGAGGAAAGCCGCTGGAAATGGACATAGGAAATGGAAGTGCAGGGGATGGATGCGGCATGTGCATCTTTGAAATTTTTGTAACGTTGAGAAAAGTATGTCATTATAGTCAGAGAGGTAGGAGTGAAAAAATAAATACAATGCATAGTTGCTAAGGAGCAGAATTAGGGGGTATCATCTTCAGATTTTCCAAAATACTCTCTACCTCCATTGATGCACATGAAGCCCTGCTTTCCCCTGACAACACAGTTCCTTTTTCCACTGAAGGCCTCTTATCTCCAGCTTCATCTCCAACCCAGTTTCACAAGATCAAGATCATGCTATTGTAACAAAAATATCTGCTTATTTATTCCAATAAAAAGAATCACTCTTGGACTTCCCTGGTGGCGCAGTGGTTAATAATCCGCCTGACAACGCAGGGGACACGGTTTCGAGCCCTGGTCTGGGAAGATCCCACATGCCATGGAGAAGCTAAGCCCATGCGCCACAACTACTGAGCCTTAGCTCTAGAGCCCACGAGCCACAACTACTGAGCCCGTGTGCCACAACTATGGAAGCCCGCGCTCTAGGGCCTGTGCTTCACAATAAGAGAAGCCACCGAAATGAGAAGCACGTGCACTGCAACGATGAATAACCCCCGCTCGCCACAACTAGAGAAAGCCCGCATGCAGCAACGAAGACCCCATGCAGCAAAAATAAATAAATTAAATAAATAAATTTATTTTAAAAAATCACTCTCCATCAGGAGTGCATGCTGATAGCAGTTGCACAGATAGGGAGAAGAGGGTAAGGGAAAAAACATTCCAGCTGCATAAATTTAATACAAATGTAGTTAATTTTAATTATTTAATAATAGGATGTGAATGCATCAATACAAGAAGAAAGGCAATGATGACAGAGTGGGATATGGTCAGGTAAAGAATTGTAATAATAATAATATTATTATTATTTATAGCCACAGTCTTCCTGGAGTTTTGGAAAAGGAGAAGAAGTACACTGACCTATACTTGGGACCTTATTGAATGGGAAGAAGAGGAGGTAAGATGTTAAGAAACCAGGAGATAAGGAAACTGGAATAACATATGGTACAGAAAATCATTCACTGTCCTTAATGTCCAAGCAGGAAGCAGCTAAACACCATTCAATTTTTTTTTTTTTTTTTTTGCGGTACACGGGCCTCTCACCGTTGTGGCCTCTCCCATTGCGGAGCACAGGCTCCGGACGCGCAGGCTCAGCGGCCATGTCCCACGGGCCCAGCCGCTCCGCGGCATGTGGGATCCTCCCGGACCGGGGCACGAACCCGTGTCCCCTGCATCGGCAGGCGGACTCTCAACCACTGCACCACCAGGGAAGCCCCACCATTCAATTTTTACTTGACTTTTTTTTACTAACAAGATTCTTATTTTATGAAGACAGTAAAGATCAATGATGAAATGTGTAATTTTTTCAAAGCACTTCTATGATGTTTCCTTAAATTGCATTAGTGGAAAACTGTGCTAATTAAAATATAGTTTAGGGTTAAATAAACCCTAAAATAACTTTCATCTAATTTTTTACAATTTGCTTCTTTGCCAAGACTTGATATAAAAATAGGTCAAATTCCAGAAATTTATTAAATATTGGATTTTTAAAAAATTTGTGACAGATATTTAGTTAACTTTAGTTTTTCTCATAGGAAACACTTCGTCCCCAGTTTGAAGCAAAGTATTACAAGATGGAGAGAGTGAATCCCATCAGTGGAAAACCTGAGCCTCATCAGCCTTCCTCAGACAAAGTCACTCGGCTTCTTGTTTCTATCTCAGGAATATTCTTCATGGTAAAGTATAATCATAAATCTCAGAATGTGGGATTCCAGGTTTAGAAAGATGTTCTAGGATACCAACTCATTTTGTGACCCCGAGGATGTAAGAAACTATCCTGTTCAGTACCTTGGTAGTACATACATACTATTAAACAAAATAAAAATCACAGCAGGTCACAGAATAATTACAAAGGGAGTTTGTGCATATCCCTAAATAAAACACTCTTTGGGAGAAACAAAGATCATCTAAGATAAAATGGAAATTACACGATCATCCTAAAATTAGATATTTTGTTTTAAAACCAAGTATTCATGTGAAAGTGGAGATTTGAACAGCATATCCCACTGAAACAACTGAATCTTATACCATTTATTTTGACTCTAATGAAAGTTAGTTCCATAAAGGAAATTTTAAATTTACATATGCTTTCTTGGAAAAGTACATTTCTTTAGCTTTTGGGGTCAGTGTATTGGATCCATGGTGTTGCTTTTGTTTTGTTAATGATGCAGTGTGGATGTCTCCTCTGGTCTCCCATATTGTAGATTTCTCTGGTGATCACTGCAGTGTTTGCAGTCGTGGTGTATCGCCTGATTGTCATGGAACAGTTTGCATCATTCAAGTGGAATTTCATCAAACAACACTGGCAGTTTGCAACTTCTGCTGCTGCAGTCTGTATCAATTTTGTGATCATTATGGCACTGAATCTTGTAAGTGTTTACAGATTTTTCAGTAGGTGTACAAGGGGTGGGTAAAGGAGAGGATGTGTTTCCTTTATACTTGGATTGGACTTACAGGCAGCCAAAATAAGACCTAGTATCATTTCTGGCAAAGACAATTTGGCTCAACAGAAAATATTTCGTTTATGTGGTTTACATGATGGATTTTTTAAAAATTAAAATCAACAGTCGTATCGCCTTCCTTGCTCTTTGGGTTTATAGTTTAGTTTAGCGACAACTTCTACTCGAGTATCTAGTGTGTGCTAGAAATGCTGCTATGCTCTTTTCATTCAGATAAGGGATTGTTTGGATTAGAAAGCCATTCCAACAAACTCAACCTCAGAGGAGAATTTATTGGAAAGATATAGGAAATTCTGTTTGAAAGTGTAGCCTTGTTATCTCCAAGACCTCATGTGAAATGGAAAACAGTCAGACAGCTACTCCATTTTTATTCCTCTGGAACTAAGTTTTTTTTTCCTTCCTTCCCTCCCTCCGCCTTCCTGTTTTTCTCTCCCTCTGTCTATCTTCTTTCCCTCTCTCTTTCTCTTTTCCTTTCTTTCTACCTCTTTTTCCAGTGATTCTATTTGCATATCTGCTCCATTCTATCAGGAAGAGACTATCTGCTTCCCCATGGCCTCCCTTTCAGAGTCTGGTATACTGTTGCATTGCTATGCTTTTGTTATTTTCATTGGCTCTAAATTCATGACCATGTTGGTCAATTTCTGTAGTTTATTTAACTTAGATCATCCAGTGTTTCAATGTGCTAGTTTTTCAGAGAGAGCATCTGATTGGTTCAACTTCACATATACCAAGTGACTTATGAACCAAATGTCTATGGCTGCGAGGACAATATTATGCTTAGGTCTACCTCTTCAGCAAGATCTGTGGATGGGGCCCCATTTTCTGAAGACAGGAGGCACTTATTGGCACATTTAGAGTAATATCTTTCCTTTAATTCTTCCAACAACACCACAAGGTCAGTATTTTCTCCATTTAGTAAATGAGGAAGCTGAAATTCAGAGAGCTTAAATAACTTGTCCCAGATTATGCATATAGTAAGTGTTAGTGCTTATATATTTACATGGTGAGATAATTCATATAGAGGGCTGACCAATACACAAACAATGATATTGATAACATAAACAGGTAATACGCATTTGGTTCCAAATGTGGATTGATACTGACGTTACATGGTTAATCGGGAGAGAACTGGAACCATTTACTATTTAACTTTAAAATTATCAGAGCTGCTCTTAAGAGAAAATAAATAGTCACTGAGAAATGGGTAAATATTAATGCAAGGACAATAGTTAATATTTTCTACTGGAGACTCCTTTCTTCAGGGTTAGGTTAATTTGCAGAAGAAGAATGTTGCTTACTGTATCTCCAAATAAGCCGTACAGTATTTTAATTTATGCTTTTGACTCATAAAGTGAACAATAAACATTGAAAAAAGACAGTGCTAGGATTGAGAGGCTTGTGTGGTAGCCTGTATAAGGAAGTATATGTTGTGCATTGCACAAAGTCACCACATTGAAGGAGGAACCATTCACAGCAAGGACATTGTAGAGTTTTATATTTATGGTTTTTATATTAACTATTCTGGCAGATAGGGAAAGAAATTGTTTCTAACAAAACCAGTGTATTGTGGCAGTTTTCCCGTGGACAGAGGTTATTGTGGTTGATCTCATTATCTAAGGAAAAGGAAGCTAAGTGGTTAATGTATTCATTTCTAGGTAATACTAGCAATCAGCTAGTCTGATTTTAAACTGATCTAATTTCTTATCCTTAGTAAGTTGGTTGAATTTTAAGTTTTAATATTATTTAAGTACATGGCATACAGTTATGGAAGAAGGATATACAATTTCACTTGATTTCCATTGGAACACACCTGCATTTTGAAGAGTGACAATAAAATGTTAATAGTGGTTATATCTCAGGATAATATTTGATTTAATATATATTTTTTCTGTTCATTCAAATATTTATCTCTATATGTAGGTTTTGATTTATAATCAGAAAAAAATAGCCTTTACTTTTAAAACATTCTACCATGATATAAAATTTGGAACAAATTAGAATTGGAATGTACTTTATTTTTACTTTATATATGAGTTACCCATAAAACCACAGCCACCTAGGTAGCAACTTTGGGTCATTTTTTAAATTTTGTCTTTCACCAAGTAAGGAACAGGCTTATCAATGATCAATGGCTAACATCCCAGGACACACACTCACACTCTCTCTATCTCTCTCTCCGCCCCGTCTGTTCCTTCTGTTCTCATTTATGCTCTCTCCCTCTCCCCTGCCCCTCTGAACACTGCCCAGGCTTTCATCAGTTTGAATCGTCAGTTCCTCAACTTAGTGTCCTGATAAAAGTCCATTACTTTCTATCAGGCTGGGTGAAGTTTTCACTGATGTACCAGACTCCAGTTTTATATTATTCCAGGTGCTTCTCAATTCCCAGTCCCTTGAACTCTGATTCTGCTCCCCCTCCAATTTCTATCCTCCGTGATCACCCCTTCCCTAGAATCACAATTGACCCTCCAACATACATTCCTCTCTCTTATAGGTTCAGATACAACTTCTTCTCACTAAGTTTATATTTTTGATGAGGCCTAGTGTATTCTTTCTTCCAAAGTACTTGTATTTACAGACAACAAGGACCTCTGTAGACAGGTAAGGATAGTACTATTTTTATCATAGAAACCATCCTTTGAGATCCTTAAAATCCCACTAGCTCTACTTCATTAAATACAAAAGCCCATGTAAGTGCCTAGTGCTATGAAATAAGCATCCGTAGTTCCCAGGAGAAAACAGAGCTGACTTTCCTCTTTCTAAATGTTTATTTCTACTTGTTGAGCATTTTGGCTTTCAGATTCAGGGATTGTTAGAAGTGAAATAGACCATACAACTTCTCCTTGCAACTAACTCAGGAGAAGATTTTAAAATGGATTTAGCATAAAAGAAGTGAATTACACAGCCAACTCACCAAATGTGAAAGGAGCGTTATATTTCTCAGATTCAATCAGTGTAAAAAAAATAATGCCCTTTTGAATTTATGCATTTCCTTCCCACCCAGGATATTAAGGCACCTCACAGATTATTAAACAGCCCTTCTGACTCACCTGAACACACAGGATCAATTTAAGAGCTTAATCAAATAAGGATAGATTAACATCATTAATGTCAAAATATCAGACTCTTTAAAAAAATATACCACCAAAAATATTCACCTAGAATACCAAATGCTATCTTTTGTTATCTGCAGAACAACTCTAAATATACAGCTCATACAAATGTACTTTTCAAATGTACTCATACAAGTGTTTCTTAATAGCTTGACTTTGTGATCCCTGTGCTACCATATTCCCCAAACGAGGGATTTGGACTCAGTTAAAATATTCTATTAATCTAATACGCTTTTCAGCTATAAACCATATACATGCAACTATGAAATGAGTGCACGGAAAAATAGCTTAAATCAGCCAAATAATTTTTTAAAACTGAACTTTTCATGTTTAATGTACACAGCCAGAAACCTTGCCATTCTTCATGCATTACTTTCATCTCCTTCATCGTATCAGTGACTGTTGTGAACTGTGCTTCTGTCGTATCCATTCCCTGCTCCCCATCCTCATTTCTGCTTCCTTAGTTCAGCTGCTTGTCATTTCTAGCTCAGGCTATTGTCACAGCTTTCCGACTGGTTAGTCTTCCTGTCTCTATTCTCCACTCTTCCTATCTCCCTTTCACACCACTGCTGCAAGGGTCTTTCAAAATTACAAATCTGATCATCTTATTTTGTACTCAGATCTGTATAACAGGTTCCCATTGCCTCTGACATCAATGGCATGGGAGGGTCTCCATTATTTAAAGCCAGTTTTCCCTTCTCCCCTTGTTGGAGTTTGTGTCTTGCCCCCTCCCTGTCACACCCTGCAGTCCAGCCTATAGACCCACTTGTGCTTGCTCCCTGGCATTCTGCTATTTCACACCCATCTCTTGGTTCACAGTGCCTCCTCTATTGACCTTTTTTTTCTTTTTCTCTCCTTGAAGAATATCTCTTCACCTTTGAAAATTTCAGTTAAGGATCACTTCTTTCATAAAATTTGTTCTCGATCCCGTACGTGGAATTAAAGAATCTCTTTGTGTCTGTTCTTCTCACAGGTGCTTGGACAGGTCTATTCTCCCTCCTTATCAGAGTCTCCTGATAGCATTAAACAATCTCTTTTGTGAATGCTCTTCTGCTACAGTGCTTGGGATATGCCTGTTCTCCAGCGATCAGGTTATAAATTCCTCATGAGCAGGGGCTGTAGCTTCCTCATGTTTATATCTCCAGGTCTTTGCCTAATGCCTAAAAGACATTTAGACTATATTCTTTCAATACATTTTAAATATTTTATTCTCCAGATATCCTAGCATTTCGAATATTGTATGTGCTCAAAGTCACTTTTGTTACTGGAATTATATTTTCAGTGTCTTTCAAGTTTTCTGCCCTTGTTAATTTCATTCAAACTAACAATCAAAGGATGTATATTCTCTAAGCTTTTAAAACAGGTGGATTGTGGCATTCCTACAAATATTTAATTTGGGAGAGAAATATGGATCAAGATAATAAAAATTTGATGACAGGCCCATTTTACAGATCATAAAAGTAACTTAAAGGATTGTTTCCTACTCTTATACTCATCAAATCACCTGAAACACTTTTGAAAAACTACAGATTCCTGAGTCTCATTCAGAATCTTCTTTGTAGGACTATGAAGTCTGTATTTAAAACAAAAAATTTCCCATAATGCTCTCCAAGTGATTCTGATCCAGTTAGTCCACAAAATAGCATTACGAAATCAGTGATTTAAGGAGCTAAGGGGATTTTGATACCCAGCCAAGATCAGAAATCACATCTTCCAAAGATAAATTGCAAATAATTTAACAATAACTAAAACTTCAAGTTATTATCTTTAACATCTTTTACCAGGCATATAGCTAAAAAACTACAAAGCCAGCATTTGAAACCAGGAGTTGCTCTTCACAAATCCCATCCTTTTTATTCTTTATTTTGCTGCCCCTCAAAATATAATGCTACCAGAGGTTAGCATTATAAGTAGCATGGTTAACAATCATTAGGAAATACTTCCAAAAAGATTTTGATAAAAATTTAAAATGTGCAGTTACTTAAGAAGTGTATATTCTTGTTGCTTGACAATCAAACCTCAATTAATCTAAGAATTATTTTAAGAATGAAAGTTCTCTGGTCTCACGATTAACATGTAATTTTTAAGAGAAAATAGAAACATCACAGCAGAAGTACTCTTGTACTTCTGGGATTAAGCCAATTAAACCATTTCAGCATTGTCAATAAAAGGATAAACTCCTTTTGGTATTCCTCCTCTCATTTTAAAGGCCATGTACCAGGCATAGAGCACACTATAACCAAAAGGAAGGAAAAAAAAAAAAAAAGAAAGCCCTGAATACACTTGGCTATTGTGTATTCATGCTGGTTCTGGACTCTTCCACATTATTGATCCACTTCCATCTCTAAAGTCCAGAGAATACATTCCTATGTTTCCTTCATGGGCCTGATCCCCAAAGACCTCAAAATGTACCTGACTTTCCTCAACACCCGATTTCCACTGGTAATTACGATGCAAATAGGTTATTATGGAATAGGGTGGTTCAAAGTGTTAGACCACACATCTTAACCTCGAAAGGAAGCAATGCAAAATGACCCATTTAATAAGAAGGTTAGCTTCTTTTTTTTTAATGTATTTGTTTAGTTTTTTCATATGTATGTCCACGATTTCTAGAAATTCAAAAAGGAGGATTCCTGGAAAAGTACAGACTCTTTTTGACTCTGCAAAAGTCTGTTTGGAGCTCCTTTTTACAAGGAAGGTTAGATTGTGAGCCTCTGACTCAGAGATAAAGAGCATTAAAACACGTGTACAACTCCTTAATTTACCCCTTCACAACAACCTTGCTGTTTTTTCTCTGCCTTTGCCATTTTTTCCCACAACTGATTTCTGCATTGCACCCCAAAACAAAGCATTAGTAGGGAGATGATTTCTCAACTCAGGATGAATTCTAAAGTCCTCACCATAGCCTACCAGGCCCTGAAAAGGTGTTTCTCTCTGAGATCTCTCTGACTCATCTCTTACTACCTTTACTGCCTCCACCCTTGTCCCTCTACCTTCCTTGTCCTTCATGAAGCACACCAAGCCCATGGCAGGCTCAGGCATTTGCACTTACAATTTCTGTTTCCCCCGATACTGAGCTGCATCCCTGCTGGGTTCCCTCACTCCATGCAGCTCTCTGCTCAAATGCCTTCCCTGATCACCCTCTAAATAGCACGCTGTGCCACCACTACTCTCTACCCCTCAGGCTGCTTCATCTTTCCTCTTAGTACTTTGCATCTCCTGGCCAATTACATATTTCTTTGCCATCTTTCTCTGAGCACAGGAGTTTAAATTCCATGAAAGCAGAGACTATGTTTGGTTCACTGTTATTTGGTTCCCTGAATAGTACCTGACTCATTAGAAATTCCTAATAAATATTTTTAACCCAATATATATGACCACAGAATATCAGCTTACTGAATGCACTAGTGAATAATTTTTAAAAGCATAGGTTCCTCAATATGGTATTTTATATACTTTTTAAATTTTATTTTATTTTTAAATGTTTTACACACACACATATATTGCATATATATATATATACACATAATGATGTATATTTATGTAGTATATACATATACTACATGTATATAATGTAGTAACCAGAACAATTGACCCTGAATCCCCTTATTCTCTCCTCCCCCAAGTACATATCCATTCTACCACACACACACACACACACACACACACACACACCTTGCTGTGTCAATGTGATTGCTGTAATACACCATCCAGTTGGTTATATTTGAATTGTGGTTTCTTCCTACACTTTGTGGGTGAGTTAACATGTCACTCTGCATGGACTGATTTTGTAACTCATCATCATGATGATGCCAATGGGCATTTGGGCCTTGGGTGATGCAGGCTGTTCACTACCTCAGACAGCTTTCCAAGAGCAATATATCCAGGGGTGGCACAACATCTTTTGTGATTCATAACATTCCTCCAAAGGTTATTAGGTTATTGTAATCCCTTGGGGCATCAGCTGCAGATATCACCATCGCAGGCTTACAGACAGGTCTATGTGCTAAGTATTAAGACAAAATCTGAAGTGGTTATGTGACAAGGCACAGCATAGGTGGTACAAGAGAGCCATGATACCAAATCCCGACTTTGCTACTTGCTTAGAAGTATTATCTCGGGTTAGGTGCTTAACATTCTAAACCTTAGTTTCCTGTTCTGTAAAATGGAAATCATAATACCTATTTGATAATATTGTTGTAAGGACAAATATAAATAATAGTATATATAAAACACTGTTTGGCACCAGCCAAATACTCTAAATGACAGTTATTTAAATAAAATTTTCTCTCAGTCCCCATGAGGGCACTTAATTCAGTGCCTGAGGCATAGGAGCTACTCAAGTACTATTTGCTGATTGATAAGGCTGTCTTCCAATACTCTCTGGAGACCCTTCTCTAATCATCTTAGTTGATAAACGGGGCATGGAAAAGAACAAAGTCAGGATAACTTTGGTGCTCATGAATTCAAGCTAATCGCGTCCTAAAATTTGGAAATGATTACTTGAGTGTACAGTTAAAAAAAAAAAAAAAAAACTGCACCAGGGGTAGAATGAGACTATTGTACTCAATATAATCTTTTTGTCTCAAGATAACACTTTAAATCTTAGGAAGAGATGGATTGAATCATGGTCAAGATGAATAATCATAATAGTTCTATTGAAAGAACAGTCAGGGAAGGTGAACAACTTTTCAAGTGTCCAGACACCTTTTTGATTTTGCATGCCAATAGGCAGGGTTATTGGAATTTATAATCTAAAGAATAATTTGTGAATTGTGGGGTTACGTAGTCACATTTACATACACACACACATCACCCTTCTGTCTATAGTAAATATACATTTCCAACTATATTTACTTGGAATATTGTGAAATATGTTTTCTTTCCTTGAGTCTGTATGAGTGGTACACAGAGTATGGTGGGGCAAGGAGAAGGTGGCAGAATATAAAAAATGTTATAAACATCTATTGTGCATGTGACTTACAGATTCAACAGATCTGACTAGTGAATCTTGTTTTAAATAACCACCAAACCAGCTTTGTTCTTTAGGAATGCAACTTTGCCCACTGCCTTTGTCATAGTCTGGAAAATTCTTTATCAATAGTAAAGAAGACATACTTCCACTTAACCTTCCAGAGTAGTGAAAAGCACATATAATTTGATTATTAAATCCCAGGTCAGCCATTAACTAGTTGAATGTCTTTGGGGTTTTTCTAAGTCTCAGTTCTTTGATTTATAAAGTGGAAATAAAGATAGCTAGCAGAAAAGATGTTATTGCAGAAATCAAGTGTGTCTGTATATATACACATATTTACAACACATTTTTATACATGCATTGTGTGTGTATGTGTATATATAAAGCACTGTAGAGTAAGATTTAAAACTTGCTTCTGCTTAATTAAAAATGTAACCACTATGTAGAATATACTTTAGATGTTTCTTGAATAGTGTAAATAACAGCGTTTTCTAAAAGAAGATAATAACATTAACTATTTGTTTTCTTTTATTACAGGCTTATGAAAAAATTGCTTACCTTCTCACTAATTTAGGTAAGCCCATTTTTCTTCACTCTTTAGTAACATGGGCATATTATTCTGCACTTGCTTTACACACTTTAGCATTTTTTATATGTTTTTTATATCAACTTTAGTTATATAATTGTCAATAAAAGTGAAAGAAGGGGCATAGGAAGTTGGACTACATCACATAACTATAGAGAGGCAATGTGTATAGTTACAAAATCTTACTAGAAATTAGCAAACCTAGTTCTCCCTACTTGGAATTGCTTTTTTCCACTACTTTTTCAGTTCTTCGTGATTTTCACCCCCAATATTTATTTTTATCAAAGTGTCATATTACATGTACACAATTTAAAAGGCAAAAGATTATTAAGAGATTTATAATAAACACCAGTCCTTTGCCACATTACCCATTTTTATTTTCCATAACCCTGAGGGACGGCTTTTTAGCATTTTATCAATTAATTTCTTCTGTTATTTTCTACCCTGTTTCTAAATTGCATGCCATTCTTGGGTTTTCCAGCTTTGGGAAGTGATTTCCTTCCCATCATAAAGACAAGAACTTAAGTCTTTATTCCCTGCAGTGTTCTGTCCCCGCACACTTTCCCATCCATCACCGGCTAAAAACAGACTTAATTCCCCTCCTTCCAAAGTGGTTGTACCAGCAGTTTTAGCCAAATGAATACTTAGTGTTCAAATCATTGTGTGTAGAGAACTATGTTCACATCTAAGGCATGGTGTGTACTGTGATCCTTCCTTTCTTACACAACCTTTATATTCTCATGAAGCTAATAATAGCACTTTTTTTGCTTAATTGTCTACACATACTTTCCTTAATTTATCCCAAACTTCCTGCCATAACTCTAAATTCTCTCTAAATACATTCAAAAACATCAAGTATTGTACTCATTTTATTTTCTCCTTAGAGTTATCCTCCCTGAACCACTGTCTACTCCAATCCCAATAGGTTACCCTCTAGGCTTGGCTCAGCTGCATCTACACTTCCCTTCACCAGCACTGTGGCAATTCCTTTCACCTTTTTTTTCTCGGCTGGGCATTACTTTTTGGATCCTATGTTTCTTCTGTCTTAACTTAATTCCTTATTTTGCTACCTGGAAAGTAAATTTCTCAAAACCTTACATGTCAGAAAATGTCTTTTTTTCTATCCTCAAACTTAATTTTTAGTCCCCCAGTTTGGGGTACAAAATTTTTATTGCAGATTTGTTTGAGCAATGATCTTTTATTGAGAACTCACCAGAGCCAAGGCACTGGGCTAAGCTAAACACTTCTCCTTCATTATTTTGTTTTATTGTCATCACAACTCTATGACAGTATGATCCCTAGTTTATGGATAAGAAAACCAAGATAATTAAGTTAAATAAGTAGAATTTAAACTCAGAAGTGACAGACTCCATTGACTATGGTGGAGGAACTGTATGACTCTATCATGATATATCACTTTCGTTATAATGTATTTACAAATACAAGTAACAAGAGAAGGAACAGTGTGTAGAGGGAAGAACTAGTTCCTAGTTCATCCTCTGGATGACATGATTACTTGGAAATTACATGACTACGAGCAAGTTTTCCCCTCTCTCCATTCCATTCTTCCTCCTTCTCCTCTTTCTTCTGTTTCTTTTTGTTTTCTTTGAGTCAGTTTCTTCACTGGTAAAATGAGAATGATAATACTTCCTGTTTCACCATTGTAGGTTGGCCGCCTGACACATGACAAGTGCTCCATAAATGGGAATGATCTTTTTCATCATTTTCATTGTTCTTTAAACCCACTGAGCTACAATTTCTTCAGTTGGGTAACAAAGCACTTGAACTACATTGTCTCAAAGGTTTCTTCCAGCTCTGATTCCTTACATTTATTAACTTTTAAAGTACTTTATACCCAAGATAGAAGCAAATCTAAGCAAGTGATTTGGGGACCACAATTGATAGTAGGAAACAGAACAGTTATCTGTGCTAAGTTCCAGGTGTATTCACTTCATATTTGATTTTTCCATCTGTAACTCATACCATAATGCCTGTGGATTCATAACTGTTGATTAATAATGAATGAATTGTATTGATTTAAATTAATAAAATATTGATATTTTACTTAAAGTAATATAATATCATTGCATGTATATACCTATAAATATATAAATATATATATATAATATATATGACATTATATTTTGTATAACTTTTGGCTTGCAAATTTATGCTTCAAATTAGAAATTAAGTTTAACTTTCTAGAGGAGGCCAAACACTGTTTTATTTAACATATTTTTTTAAACTTTGTTTCTTGATTTCTTTTTTTGTCCAAATATTTTATTTTCAAAAACCACACACACAAAAAAAATCAAAGCTTCAATTCTATCACATTAAGGTTTTTTTTAGAGAGGAAATATATAACATTTGATTCCAAGAGAGAATTTTTTCAGCCTAGTTTTATAGTTGTTGAGAATTAGATCAGAATGGTTGTCAGTTGTTCCAAATAATAAAGTAACTATAATAGTGAACTGTGATTTATCTGTAATATTAATTATCTATAAAAATAAACCTGGATTCTAAGAAACAAATTAGATCAACTGGTAAAAAGAGTTTTTATTTTGTCAGAGGTCAATTCAGCAATAGGAGCATCTATATCAAGAAAATAGTAACAATAAAATCATATGTCACCATATTAACATTAGGCAAACAAGAATTTGATATCTATTTGAGAGAGACAGAGAAACACTTCATACTGATAAACAATCTACCAGGTCAATATAATTGTCATGATTTCTATATACCTTTTCATAAACCTTCAAAACATAGAAAGCAAAACATGATAGAAATACAAAAATAAATTGATAAATCCACACTCAAAATATAAGCCAGGATATAGAGTATTTGAATATCATAACTAGCAAGCTTCTTTTAAAATATATAGAAACTGTATGCTTAACAGAAATATTATTTTCAGACACTTGATACATTGACAAAACTTATCCATGTAATTTGGCCACAATGAAATTGCAACTTTTTGGCCCCCAAACAGAAATCACACAGGACACGTTTGTGGATCACAATGCAATAAAATTAGAAATGGAGAACCAAAAGCAATCTTACTCACAGGATTTTTTTAAAAATCCACATTCTTATTTCTAAATAAGTTTTATGCTTAATTTACAAACTATTTAGAAGGAAACAACAATGAAAACACAACCTTTCAAAACCCATGGGGAAATGTCAGCCTATCCTGACTGCTCTCACTGGTGCCCACCAACCAGTCACTCTTTTGAATGCCCCACAGACCCCCTCCTATTTCCGGCACCTACCTGCTTTGGACTTGGAGTTCCCCAAGACCTGTTGCGTTTTTATTCTGTGCTTTGCTCATGCATGTATTTTGGCCTCTCTTTTCCTTAAGTCAGAGCCCATCTATTTTCTACCTTTCTTGAATTTTTCAATTATATTAAAATATATATATATATATATATTAGATGTGCATATATATTTTCTATCACTTATTTGGGTACTGAGTGGGAGCAGAGGCTTCAGTACATGCTGCTGTCTTCATCCAATCTCTCTCATCACTGTATTTTGTTGTGTTTTGTTTGTTTTGTTTTGTTTGAGAAGTTAGAACCCTAAGGTGTGAGTTGACAGAGTTCTTAAAATTGTCTTATCTAAATTCCTCATTTCACAGATTATAAAACTGATTACAGAGAAATGTGAAGAGACCTGCCTGAGATTACCGGCAAATTAGGTGTAAGGTTGAGATAAAAACTGGGCTTTTGTGACTGATGTAGCCCTCTTTTCTCTTTACTATTCCACTTCAGTCTGCATACAAAATATTCCTTTTTCAAAGAACCCTGTGGACAGTTTAGGTCCCTATATTAAGTATAGCCAGTTTTGGTGAAAGACTGATCTAATATTTGTGGTTACCTCTAAATGAAAGGAGCAGAGAGAATCCTGAAAATCTTTATATCTTAATAACAAGCATCATACTTCTGTAGCTGTGGGAAATGTCTAAAGATTATCTCATTGGATCCTTTCAGCAACTCTATGGAACAGATATTATCATTCCTATTTTTACAGATGCAGACACTAGAACTCAGAGACATTGAGTGGCTCATAGAACTAGTAAATGACTGAACCAGACTTTGAACATGGGACTTCTGATTCTGTATCCATATTTCTTGTCATTTACCTCATCTATGTAAACACACCCTATGTTCCTTTTAGAATATCCTCGAACAGAATCTGAATGGGAAAACAGCTTTGCTTTGAAGATGTTCCTCTTCCAGTTTGTCAATTTAAACAGTTCTATCTTCTATATTGCTTTCTTTTTGGGGAGGTAAGTCAACTCCATAGGCATTATCTTTGCAGAATGACAGAGATTGTCAACAGTTCCACTGCTGGTTTGTTAACAGGGGTGGCAAATTCTTGTCCTCTGCTTTAGAAAACTGTCCCAATCAATCTTCACATGCTTTTTCAAGTCAAAAGACTTCTCAGTACAGTGCTTCTAGGTGCCACTCCCAGTTAAAGTTGGCATAGAAAAGTAAAATCATATAACCGTATTACTTTTCTGTATACCTGAAGCTAACACAACATTGTAAATCAGCTGTACTTCCATTTTTAAAAAATAAATAAAACATATGCCATCCTTGGGTTGAATTATGACTCTCCAGTCATAAGTAATGGTTTTGTTAAATAAGAAAATAATTTTTATGTAACCCCAGCTTACAGTTCCTTAGTGGGGAAACATACCTGTCATGGTAATGTTTTTCTTTTCCTTAAATTTGCTGCAAAATATGAAAAAGAAGCATATTAAGCTACTGGTTCTGGTTTGCCATATGCTTAACACTCTGACAAGTGCCATGGAAACATGCTGAAGCTTAGAAACATTTTAAACTAAGCCATTCAGCACGTTGTATTAATATTCGTTAACTAGGTCAAGAAGACATTAAAACTCCACAGGTAAAAATAGGAAATTTCATTCGGTTGGTTTGTCTGTACTTTCTCAACTCATTGATATTGACTTCACACATCATTTTTCCCTTTTAAGTTGGGTCCTTTGATGTGTAAGCATGGCCTAAGTCTGTTTGGGTACAAGTTGCTCCAGAGAACACTTAGGTCTCTACCCACACATGCACTTGTTGTAATGCATTAGTAAATGTTCTTCAGTCAACCCACATAAACGCTAATGAATTAAAATGGCTTTTTACAGATTTGTAGGCCATCCAGGAAAGTACAATAAACTTTTCAACCGGTGGAGACTGGAGGAAGTAAGTAATTTGTAAGGGTGGGTGTGGGGATAGGCATGGATATGGACCAATGACTATGGGAGGAAGAGGGGGTGGGAAGGGAGAGAAAGGGGAGGAGGAACAGGGAATTTCAGGCATGCTGAAGACGCATTTTCAATAAAGGAGACTTCCTATGGTTTCAGAAATGAAGGAATTAAGTCTTTCCAGAAAAGAGGGTGATCCTGACCTCAGCTCTTTTTTTTTTTTTGTAAAGCAGGAATTTGCTCACTTATTTATTTATTTATTTTTATTTGTTTATTTGATTGTGCCGGGTCTTAGTTGTGGCTTGTGGCTCCTTCTTTGCAGCACGTGGGCTCCTTAGTTGTGGCATGCGAAGTCTTAGTTGCGGCATGCATGTGGGATCTAGTTCCATGAGCAGGGATCAAACCCAGGTCCCCTGCATTGGGAGCCCAAACTCTTACCACTGCACCACCAGGGAAGTCCCTCAGCTCTTTTTAATATTCCATCAAAACTATTTTTTCCATTCACAAAGCCCAGAAATTTAGCTCCAGAACTGTTTTTCTTTGGGGGAATTATTATTGCCTATTGTACTGGTTTCCAAACTTTTAAACATGCTGGGTTTCCTTTTAAGCAGGGAAAATTTAGTCCAAAAGAAATCTTACTTCAAATACTAATTTATAAATATATAGGTATATCTTCAAAGTCTCATATGTCTTTATTGATTTATTATATGTATGTCATGGAAACAAAATGTCTAGGAATAATATCTCTCTATCACAGTAAGAATATTTTATATTTTCACTGGGACTGACAAATTGTCCTCCCAAATGCTATGCTCTACCTATAGAGTATGAATCTACTTTTCAGACCTCTGCCAAGAGAAACATTTTAATTTTTACCAATAATCCAAAGGATATCTTCTTTAGATTTCAGTTCCTTTAATTACAAGTGAGATGGAGAATATTTTTCATATGTCTGTTGACATTTTATACTTCTGTGTGTGTATTATTCCTATTTATTTTCATTAAGCTGTTTTTCTGTTTTAATAATTTATAAACAAATAAAATTAGGCTCTAATCTTTCATATTTGCTGCAGATATGTTTCCCATTTTCTTGTATATAGTTTAGTTTTGATATTTTTTTACACAACTATATAGCATTTTCTAATCAAAATATTACTGTTGTTAATGGCTTGGGGAATTTGTATCATGACAAAAAATGTATTCTCCATTCAGGAAATTTTAAAAATTCACATTTTTTAAAAAAAATTATTTATTTATTTACTTTTGGCTGTGTTGGGTCTTCATTGCTGTGTGCGGGCTTTTTCTAGTTGTGGTGAGTGGTGGCTACTCTTCGTTGCGGTACGCAGGCTTCTCATTACAGTGGCTTCTTTTGTTGTGGAGTCCGGGCTCTAGGTGTATGGGCTTCAGTAGTTGTGGCACTTGGGCTCAGTAGTTGTGGCTCACAGGCTCTAGAGCGCAGGGTCAGTAGTTGTGGCGCATGGGCTTAGTTGCTCCATGCACGTGGGATCGTCCTGGCCCAGGGCTCAAACCCATGTCCCCTGCATTGGCAGGTGGATTCTTAACCACTGTGCCACCAGGGAAGCCCAAAATTAACATGTAGTTTTAGCTAATGTTATTTTTTTTTAATACTGATATCTTTGGCCCATTGGAAGTTTATTTTGGTGTAAAGAGTAATCAAGATCCCCCATGCCTAAATGGCAGCCACACATTTAATAAATAAATGTAATAAATACATGTTTTCATTCAGCAAAATGAGACTAAGATTTTTTATATTCTACATCTTGAAATTTCTGGACTCTTTTCAGTCTCATTGTTAGACTGTTTATTCCTTGTCTAGTTCAAAATTGTTTTAATTATTCTAATGTAAAATCCAATTTAATTTGTGGCAGCATTAGTAGGAGGTCATAATTTAGAGAGAGGCTAAGAAAAGATTACCTGAGAAATAGGAGACATTTCTAGTCTCTATCTAAAAAGTCCCCAAAACTCAGGGCCTCTCTCATTAATGTTGTCTCCCCAGAGTCTTCTAAAAGTTTATTGGAATACATGGAGAAAGCCTAAAGATCCCAAAGAACGTATGCTTTATATCACAGAAAACTGGGCTCAAATGTTAATATTGCTGATTATTCATTCTTTGTCCTTAATTTAACCTCTCTGAATATCTGTCTTCTCATCTGTAAACTGGCAATAGTAACACTTAGGTTGCAAAGCTGTTAATAAATAAGAGACAATTTGCATAGGACAATTAGCACAGTCCCTGGACTGTGGTAGGAACTCTATAAATTGTAACTGATATTTATCTATGCTCTGTCTCTACAGCCACCTGGGTATTATTCTATTGGGCAGAGATCAACTAAGGCCTTTCATAGTCCCAGGCCTCCTGAAAATCCCCAAATCAGACTTGCAGCTTTCTTTCATAGCCCAGAAGTATGACTATATCTGCTAAAAGGTTTTCAGCTACCCAAATGGGGGGAAAAAAGCAAGGCTTACTTTTTCCAGGAGTGTTCAGTGGCGTTAGCAAGGGTAGTGTGGGGAACAGTGTAGTCACACGCAGGTAGATCTGCCTATTGATGCCATTTTAGTGGCTGCTAGCACCAATAATTTTGTTTAATTGGGTACTCTTAATTGTGAAATTATTGGAATTCATGATTCTTCTTTGAAAGTACCAGGAGAATAATTATAATACTAATGTCAGGAAAAATACTTCATAACCATCCTAGATATTCTCCACAATACATATGACATAGATAGTAGCCATATTTTCCAACAAAGGATTATTTATTTTAAAAAACACTCAGTGAAATAAAAATATGGGTTTGTGATAGACTCTAGAAATCCTGGAAGTGTAGATGGAAAAAGTATACATGGTGGAAGATAAGAATTGATCCTCTGAATTCAATCATACAGCAAGCATTTATTGACACATATTCTATCCTAGGTCTCTGCTGGGTAATATGTGGTGTACAGATGAAGAAGTCTCTTTCCTTCCTTTGATGATTTAATAGTCTTGAAGAAAAGAACATAACCATGATCTGTAACAAATATTTTGTCTTTGGAATCTGACAGTCTACATTCTAATTTTACTGCACCTGAACGCATGATCTTAATATCGCTATGTCTCGATTTTTTTTATGTGCAAATTGTGATAAGAATAGCCATCTCAGTAATATTGGCCACAGGTGGATTAAATTGGATCATGCATGTAAAATCCCTGGCATAAATAATGGTAGCCATTATAAAGAAAGGAAAAAAGTACTACAATTTTATTTAGAATATTTACGAACTGACTATACTGGACTTCCCTCATACTATGCCATATAATATCTCATATATGTAAATCTGTGTAAAATGTTAATAATAGCTAATATTTAATGAGTGTTTACTATATGCCAGCACATTCCAGCAATTGGTTCTAAGTGTTCTACATATATTAATGCATTTAATCCTCACAACAATTCTGTTATTACACTCATGTTACTGATGAGAAAACAGAAGCTTAGAGAAGTTATATAATTTGCCTAAAATTATTGAAACATACCTATAAATTGATGAAGTCATCAATTTGATGATTCCGGCAGTCTAGAGTTCTGGTGACTGGTGACTTTCCAGCCACCATTGGGATAGCATATTGCCGCAGTGGAGAATCTAATAAAAATTGGTTTTGGTACAAGATCGCTGAATGATTGCTGGCTCCTACATGTAAATTGGATTTAGAGTAAACATACTAAAGTGGATCAAGTGAAAGGAATAGGGTATTGCAGTCTGATACTTCTGTCTGCCACTTAGCTTCATTATCTACAAAACAGAGATATCAACACCCATGTCACCAGACTCTCATGAGGAGCAAATGAGAAAAATATGTGAAGGCACCCAGCTTTGGGTTGTCCATGGTCATGTAATTTTGAATGGTGCAATGGGAATGAAAGCCTGGGTCTCCTGCATATTCATCCATGCCCTTTACTCATTCTAAGTATAGACTTTATCCCGAATGAGTTTTAGAGTAATGAAGGACTGGAGTTAGCTCAAAGCAATCATTATGTGAAGAAGCTGTTAGATCTCTTTCTCTACCCTGTAAATCAAACTACAAAGTCATCAAGGCTTAAATTCAACAAAATTATAAATGGTCTGTCATCCAGCCTCCCCACTTTGGCCTACCACTGTGGAGAGTGATCCAATCACATGGTTCTGATAGTCTTCTTTTTAACTTCCCGCGTAATAACAGGCTTTGCTAAAGCAACCCTTCAAGGCAATGAACACAATTGGTAAATAGAATTCATCCTTAGCATTACATGAAAGAGCAATGGATGAGGGTACAGGAGACCTAAGCTTTCATTCCCACATTACCAGTTAGCATTGCATGATCTTGGACAAGTTAATTTGCCTCTATGAGTCTCTCTACAAAAATGAAGAGTTTCAGCTTGCAACTGTGATCTGTGATCTGACTCTGTAGCTTAGTAATTATTCTGCCTCAGACATTCTACCAAACCCACTTATGGTATATATGTAGCAGGGTTCAGGGGGTCCTAAATTCAGAAGGAGTGTGCTTGGATAGGAGACTTGAAACTTCTCCACACAATAAAAATTATCACTGGCAAACCCTCTCTCTGGCTCAGATTAGGGGGTTTTAAGTTACTGGGCTGGAAACAGAAAAGCAGGCTCTTTGTGTCCTAACTATTTGTTCCCTTTGAAGTCCCACTGGTACTGATTTGATAGAAATAGAAACTGTAGATCAAAGCTATAGAGACCATCATCCTTACAAGCAGGACATGAACCCATTTCCAAAGAAAAAGACCCACGCTTTCCTACCCAAATATCTTCTATAGTGCAAAGTTTTCAAGCAAAGCACATTTATTGCAATTTTCATTGGAATCACACTTTTGTTCATGTGGGTTTCTAATGCTGTTACTGAGCATCTGAAAAAGCAGAGGAGCACAGAGAAGGCAACATTGGGATCATACAGACAAACTATTTTGTGGCATACTTTTATCACTTAAAATACATTATAATATATGTAGATACTCCCTCTCCAGGAGATATGGGAAAATGAGTAACTTTGCAGAAGAAACACTTGGCAAATACTATATTAACCGAGTGATGAAAGTTAATATCACTGGTGATGTCATGGGGATACCATGTGGCCCTGATGGGATGTGATGGAAATGGCACTTTACCTCTGTGCCCTGCCTCCATTCTTAAAGCACATAACCCCAGTCTAAATACATGAAAATGTCAGACAAACCCAGATTGGGGGATTTTCCAAAGGGTGCTTGTCCAGCAGTACTCAGAATTGTTAAGGATATGAAAATCTGAGAAACTGTCTAGACCACAGGTGACTGGGGGGAACATGACAAATAAGTGCTATGGGGTATCCCACGTTGTGTCCTGGAGCTGGTGAAATCTAAGTAAAGTCTGGAATTTGGTTAATAGCAATGTACCAATATTGACTTCTTAACTTTGACAATATACCTCGGTAATGTAAGGAGCAATGGAGGGAATTGGGGGAGAGGTGCATGGGCACTCTCTGTACTATCTTTGTAAATTTTCTACAAATTTAAAATCAGTCTGAGACAAAAAGCTGATTTTAAAAAATATAAACATTTTGTCATAGAATTAAATATTTTGCTATCACCTGATTGTTAATAGGTATGTAGTATTCCAGAGCATTCATTAAATGTGATCGTGCCTAGCACAGAGCTTGGCAGTACTAAGTGCTCATTAAAAGTTAGATTTTTTGGTTATTGCTGTTATAATTTTGATCAATATTCCAATGTATATTACTGAAAACTTCCCTATCAGGTATCCTCATATGCGCTATTTCTTCCCTGTTTTTATTCTCTTTACGCATGGATATAAGGTGCCCTGGCTTTAGAATTTGCTGTACAATTTGAATGTGGGGGTGTTTAAGGCAACCTAGAAGAGCAAGATCATTAATGCTCTTGTTGTTCTGTTTCAGTGTCATCCTAGTGGCTGTTTGATAGACCTTTGCCTCCAGATGGGAGTTATCATGTTTTTGAAGCAAATATGGAACAATTTCATGGAACTGGGATACCCGTGAGTACTTAATTTTTTTTAACATCTTTATTGGAGTATAATTGCTTTACAAGGGTGTGTTAGTTTCTGCTTTATAACAAAGTGAATCAGCTATACATATACATATGTTCCCATATCTCTTCCCTCTTACATCTCCCTCCCTCCCACCCTCCCTATCCCACCCCTCCAGGTGGTCACAAAGCACCAAGCTGATCTCCCTGTGCTATGTGGCTGCTTCCCACTAGCTATCTATTTTACATGTGGTAGTGTATATATGTCCATGCCACTCTCTCACTTCGTCCCAGCTTACCCTTCCCCCTCCCTGTGTCCTCAAGTCCATTCTCTAGTAGGTCTACGTCTTTATTCCCGTCTTGTCCCTAGGTTCTTCATGACCATTTTTTTGTTTTGTATTTTAGATTCCATATATATGTGTTAGCATATGGTATTTGTTTTTCTCTTTCTGACTTACTTCACTCTGTATGACAGACGCTAGGCCCATCCACCTCACTACAAATAACTCAATTTTGTTTCTTTTTATGGCTGAGTAATATTCTGTTGTATATATGTGCCACATCTTCTTTATCCATTCATCTTTCGATGGATACTTAGGTTGCTTCCATGTCCTGGTTATTGTAAATAGAGCTGCAATGAACATTTTGGTACATGACTCTTTTTGAATTATGGTTTTCTCAGGGTATATGCCCAGTAGTGGGATTGCTGGGTCATATGGTAGTTCTATTTTTAGTTTTTTAAGGAACCTCCATACTGTTCTCCATAGTGGCTGTATCAATTTACATTCCCACCAACAGCGCAAGAGGGTTCCCTTTTCTCTATACCCTCTCTAGCATTTATTGTTTGTAGATTTTTTGGTGATGGCCATTCTGACGGGTGTGAGGTGATACCTCATTGTAGTTTTGATTTGCATTTCTCTAATCATTAATGATGTTGAGCATTCTTGCATGTGTTTGTTGGCAATCTGTATATCTTCTTTGGAGAAATGTCTATTTAGGTCTTCTGCCCATTTTTGGATTGGGTTGTTTGTTTTTTTGATATTGAGCTGCATGAACTGCTTGTAAATTTTGGAGATTAATCCTTTGTCAGTTGCTTCATTTGCAAATATTTTCTCCCATTCAGAGGATTGTCTTTTCGTCTGGTTTATGATTTCCTTTGCTGTGCAAAAGCTTTGAAGTTTCACTAGGTCCCATTTGTTTATTTTTGTTTTTATTTCCATTTCTCTAGGAGGTCGGTCAAAAAGGATCTTGCTGTGATTTATGTCATAGAGTGTTCTACCTATGTTTTCCTCCAAGAGTTTGATAGTGTCTGGCCTTACATTTAGGTCTTTAATCCATTTTGAGTTTATTTTTATGTATGGTGTTAGGGAGTGTTCTAATTTCATTCTTTTACATGTAGCTGTCCAGTTTTTCCAGCACCACTTATTAAAGAGGCTGTCTTTTCTCCATTGTATATTCTTGCCTCCTTTATCAAAGATAAGGTGACCATATGTGTGTGGGTTTATCTCTGGGCTTTCTATCCTGTTCCATTGATCTATATTTCTGTTTTTGTGCCAATTCCATACTGTCTTGATTACTGTAGCTTTGTAGTATAGTCTAAAGTCAGGGAGCCTGACTCCTCCAGCTCCATTTTTCTTTCTCAAGATTGCTTTGGCTATTTGGGGTCTTTTATGTTTCCATACAGATTGTGAAATTTTTTGTTCTAAGAGTACTTAATTTTTAAACTAGCCTTGTATAGAGTTACTAAGAATACTAGTTCTTTTTTTTTAATTTTTAAATTTTATTTTATTTATTTTTTTATACAGCAGGTTCTTATTAGTTATCCATTTTATACATATTAGTGTATATATGTCAATCCCAATCTCCCAATTCATCACACTACCACCTCCTCCCTGCCACTTTCCCCCCTTGGTGTCCATACGTTTAAGAAGAACTAGTTCTTAAGAATTGGGGCTTGGTAATCAGAGAGATGACAGTTCAGTTCCTACTCCTCTCCTTACAAAATGTGTGACCATTTGTAAGCCAATCGACCTTTCTGTGCCTCAGTTTTCACATCTCTAAGAGAGGCTCAACAGCTGTATCTACCTCAAGAACCATTGTAAGGATTAGACAAAATAATGGATATAGAGTAACTTGTACTCTGTTCAACATCTTAAGACACTTGTTGGTATTCTTAAAATATTATTGGCTGTGCAGGTTCTTGAGAACAAAATTAACTTTCTGGTTTCTTTTGGCTACCAAAAGACCAAGGTGGTTGTTGTTTTTGTTTAATGCAGAGAACCTCCATTTCTGTCTCCCTCCTTTAAGAATGAAATAAAATTAAAATCCTGGATGGGGAGGTTTGGGGCTCTTTGTTACAACAGCAACAGCAATAAATATTTAGAACAGGATTGATTGTGATAACATCAAAACAACAGCATTCTGTTTTTTCCCTATAGATAAATTCTAACTGTGAAATACTGACATAGAAGGACCCTGAATGCCCACTTTTACATCTGTTAAAATATATTATCCTTTAGAATACAGTGAAATAGAGTGTATTTAAAACATTGTCGTATGGAAGTATTGAGGCCTAATTTATTTAAAAACATTATAATTTTGAGGAATTTCCTTACTATGGGGAAAGAACTGGTTAGTTGATTAATGATATAAATAACTTAGGCTCAGTCATCAAATTATACCATGTTTCTTTCTCCTCCTTGGCCCTTAAGTAGCATCAGGATATTCCTGAGCAGAGACCTGGGGGTTGGAGAGGTGATATTAACCCAGTGCATCGGACTGGGAAATTGTGGAGGCCTGGTACAAATTCCTTTTCTGCCTCTTGCTAAAGATGCTTATAATTTACTTAACCTCTCTGAGACATTTTTTTTAATTTATAAAATAAGGGATTTATAAAGATTAAATGAGATGACCCAATGGTATTTAAACCTTCATCAATAAATGACAGAAGCTTTTTGTGAAGGGATGTTTACACAAATCCTCAATAGTCAAAACAGATTAAAATGAATCTCTGCTAAATGAAAGGAGAATAGGCATGGAGGTTTGGGAAGCCCAGTCCGTTTTTCATATTCCTTTCTATCTTTGGCTTACCTCTTTGAAACATAAAGTTTGAGGAACATAATTTGAAAATATTTGAGTAAATTAGGTATCAAGTGCCTAGCACAGGATCTGAGATGGTGTCGATACTTCATAAGCACAGTCAAGATGGTGTAGTAGTCATTGTAATATTAAGAATGATTCTTGTTGTTATTATTGTCTGTGTACTTCTGTACATACCATGCACTTTGGACATCACATTTTCGCCATGGCCTTGCCCAAGAGGTAAGCCTGGATTTTCTATATCAAATCCCAAGGCTACCATGGCAAATGACATCCTGGTGGGGTTTTCCCAACAGCTGGACAAAGGCCTTGCTGAAGAAACTCTAGCAGGAGTGAACCAGTCCCTAAAGCAATGACTTTTAAACTTTTAAAGCACAATTCTCTTTCCTCAAGTAAAATCTTAAGCAGACTGAAATAAATAGGATATAAGCAAGCAGGCCTTCCATTCCCAACTCCCTTTTTCATCTTCACGAGGCTCCAGAGGCAACCTCCGTGGAGCACACATTGAAGCGCTACCTGACGTTTTGATCTAACTATGGTGGTTCTTCCAACCCCCACTGAAGCTCTACGTCCATGATTAATTAAAACTGAGAGTTGGGTACTGTTCATTGGGTCCTGTGAGATTCACCTTATCCTAGAGATAATTTTTATCTAACTCTTAAGATAATTTATTACCCAGAAGTCTACAATATTTGCATACCAGGATATTTCTGAGTCATATAATTTCAAGACTGCCCCTGGGTTAGGGAAAGAGTGTTGCTACTTCCTTTTCAAGTCTGATAAATGGACTGAGACACAGATTCATTACCTGTAAATTATTGTTCACTATAGGAGCAGAGTGTAATCTCTTGAATCCTTCATAGTTATAAACTCAGAGAAGTGAAGTGACTTGCTAAAAGCCACACAACTAATGCATTGTAGGGTGAGGAATAAAAACTACATCTCTTGAAACTCTAGGTAGGGCTCAGTTATCTAATGTGAAACATGATTTTACTCATGTTCAGAGAGCACAGCCCAGAAGATTTGGAAGGAAGGGCTCAGATCCAATCACAACAGGCAGCATAAGAGTTTAGGTATTTGTATAGGTGGGGTAGGGGAAGGAATCACAGAAATGAGTATTTGTCTAATCAATATTAGGAAGCACCTATAGTATATGGGAGGATCAACTCTTTGATAACTATGTAGATGTTTGTAGGGTCTAGGAAGTCGGAGGCCTCTTCTTCCTTGCTAAATTTAAAGTTGAGACCATGCAAAGACCCCCCCAATTCTCAGGCATGCTTAGTGTAGTCCTAAGGTAGTTGGAGTTTCTCTTTTCTTAATACACTATAAATTGTTTACCAGGTGCTTAAATACGAGCTTAAAAGGCCTTTGCCTTTATGCAGGTTGATCCAGAACTGGTGGTCACGACATAAAATCAAGCGGGGAATACAAGATGCTTCCATACCTCAGTGGGAAAATGATTGGAATCTACAGCCCATGAATATTCACGGACTGATGGATGAGTACTTAGAAATGGGTATGGAAAGAACCTTCTGCAAAGCTATTTGACCCTCTTGATACGTTTTTTCTACTTCACTCAGGCTCTGATTCAAGAGAGAAAACCATCTCCTTTTGAGCAAATATTTTAAAGGAACAAAAAAAAGCAAAACCCACTCCTATGTTGAGAAATGTATCAGCCCAACCAAATAAAGCAATAATTCTTTCTCACAGTAAACATTTGCACAGACCCAGTCTGAGTCTTGAGTCTTCAGGAAGCTTACTTATTTATATTACAAAAATAAGGATTCCCATTCCAACTGATAAGATCACTGCATGTTGTTTTGACATTTGCTTTTGTTCTCTGGCCCTCAGTTTTCTCATCTATAAAAAGAGAGGACAAGATTAGGTCTCTTGCTTCCTTTCTAGGACTAAGCATGTTTCTTCAAGTCCTTCTCTGACGTTTTTCTTCCTTCATGCTGCATGGCATAGAGGTGAAAGTCTCATAGACTTTCAATCTATTGAGATCTGAGTTTGAATGCAGTTTTTAACATTTTTCATCTATCTACCCTTTAGCCAGTTTACTTAACATGTATGAGCTACATTTTTCTCAACTGTAAAGTGGGATAAGCATGTTTACTTTGTAGGGATGTTGGAAGGATTAAAGGCAATCTATGTAAAGATGCCTAATATGGAACAAAGAAAGCACTCAATAAATGATACTGTTTATATTACCGATTTTCTAACCCTCTTCCTTTACAGTTTTGCAGTTTGGTTTTACCACCATCTTTGTTGCGGCTTTTCCTCTGGCCCCTCTTTTGGCTTTGTTAAACAATATCATTGAAATCAGGCTGGATGCGTACAAATTTGTCACCCAGTGGCGGAGGCCTTTGCCAGCCAGAGCAACCGACATAGGTAAGATTCAGCAACTACATGATTTTTGCATTGCTAAGGCCAAGTGGTGGCTTGATCTTACTTAGCACAACGTGGGTTTCTATTGCTGGAGCTCTCTTCCAGCCATAACAAAACTGTTTTCGTTAACCAAAGAATGAAATGAGAGTAAGTTTAGTTATAACTCTTAGTTGAGGGTAAGTTCATACTGAACATGCTATTTCATAAACTTATTTGTAACTGAAAAGGATCTCATATATCCCTTTCCAGAGCTTATTTTTCCATTCCATTATTTTTTTATTCCATTATTTTTTAAAGTTAACTTTAATCCTATTTGAAACATCAGTTTTGACCATAATCAATAGTCTATTGATACTATATACAATTTCAAAAGCTTTTTTGTGTATCTATGTGATGCCAAATTGGCCTCTTAAGAAGTAGAAAATGTCGACTAGTGATTTTCAGGTCTTGACACTAAACTAGTTTTACTTTTTCGTAGTTTTACATTAAAAAGGTAGCTGACAAAGATAAAGGCAGAACCCATAGTGAATACAGATATTTCAGAGTTCACACAATGAAGTAGAACTTTATTTTTATAGGTTTGAATACCTCATCAAGTTCTATACATAGGCTTTGAAGAATCTTAAGCAGCTGTGTCTATATCTCATTGGTACAGACATGAACCAGTTCCTAATGATATTTTAATTTTCAAATCTCTCTACATGATGTCTACCTCCCCTCTATGGAAAAGTATTCAATAGCTGTAATATCTGTAGTGAGACACATACCATCCTAAGAAAGTAAATAATGGACAGAGCCGTGGTTCCAACATAACTAAAACACTTTTTCCAAATTAAGGTTGATTAAAGGGTTTTAACTTTTTTTCTTTTTACTCACTATCTTTAATCTTTCTCCTACTAGGTATCTGGTATGGAATTCTTGAAGGAATTGGTATATTGGCTGTGATTACCAATGCATTTGTAATTGCTATTACATCTGATTACATCCCACGTTTTGTCTATGAATACAAATATGGCCCCTGTGCAAGTCAGTTTGAATATAGTGAAAGGTAAGGTTGAAATGTACACATTTTTTATTTGTAATTAAAATGGGAACTTATTGGCAAGCTTTGTTCTGTGACCATTAAGGGTAATGTTTCTGATCATTGTGTTTATGTGTTTATTAGATGGAATCAAGTGGGATAAAAAGGGCAGCAGTGTTTTTTACAGCAAATAATTTTAGAGTCTATGATTTTCTGTTTAAATGCATCACCGGTGTTAAAATGTTAAAAACATTTTAATGTATTTAGAAGTTAACTTTAGGACTAGAAGAGACCTTCGAAAGAATCCAATGCAATAGTTTGTCTATATAGATGGGAAACTGAGGCCTATACTAGTTAAATTACTGAAGGGAATTAAGCTAGTTTGTGGGGATATACAGAATATGAAGAAACTCTCAGCTATGTGACTAGAGATTTTTCTAAAGGGATTTACTGCTAGAGATTTTAAGCATGCAGAAAATGATACCCTAGACCTGTCTCCTTTTTCTTTTTTGTTAAAATTTAAATCAACACTTGAGAACAGGGTTTCTCAACCTCTGCACTATTGATGTTATAGACCAGATAATTCTATTTTTGAGGAGGAGGGGTGTCCTGTGCCAAAGGATGTTTAGCAGCAACCTTGGCGTCTACCCAGTGGATACCAAGAGCAACCTCCCTGCTCCCCAACTTGTGACAACCAGAAATGTCTCCAGACATTGCCAAATGGTCCCTGGGGGACAAAATCACCCAGTTTAGAACACTGCCTTAGGGGATATGAGTTTTTCAGATCTTTCCTTCTTGAAAACTTGAAGAATGCAAGGGAGCCCTGGACTTGGAGACAGAGAGAAACTGGAGTTTTTAGCTGGAGGTTAGCCTTAGGCGTGGAAGTAGTGATAGGAAATAAAGTAGTGATAGGAGAAGCTGTGTCTCCTCCTTCCTTCAGGAGCAGCCCTGGGCATGCATCTTATCTAGATGCGGACGTGTGCCCGAGCAAGCAGAGCCCCACAGAGCCCCGGTTTAGGATGAATTCAGCCCTTAGTCCTGCAGATGAACTCATTTGTCTCAGAACACTGCAGTGCCTTTCTGAACACAAACGTACGTCTCAATTTTTCAAAGAGAGGTAATAAAGGCAGGAGATTTTCTTTTATATATTGGAGTCTTGTCAAGAGATTTTAACTTGAAGTCAAACTCCCAAGATTTAAGTGCTAACTTTGCCTTCTACTAAAAGGCACATCATCAATCTGGACCTATGTTTAAGAAATGGTGCCTGAGGTAACATTTTATGAACTGTAAAACACTAAACAGATATAAATTGGTTTTTAGTATTCATAGTGAAAAACCCCAAAGTCTCTTTTTTCTTTATTCAAAATGGCCTAGAAGCAGATTTTAATGGTTTAAAATATGTAGGCTCGCTTGGCAGCCCTCTTCCTTACGGGCATTATTTGTTAGTGTCTTTACTGCCACCTAGTGGCAGGTGAAAGTGAGATTGGATAGGTATAAGCTCTGTTCACATTCCAGGTACTGACTTTTCACGTAGGTAGCACCTGACTCCTTCTCCATTAGCAGTGACTAGGGATGTAGAATCATTTCAAGAAGAGATGTGGAGGACTTGTGAGTTTGAAACATTCATAGGGGCTTCCTGGTATTAGTTTTCTCCAGGTACGTTTAGCAGCTAAACTGGAGTGAATTCATTCAGATTGGAAATTTTCAGAGCAAGGGGGCAAAAAGACAAGGTGGCAATGGAGAGGATGATACTGGCAAGCTGAAATGATAAGTTATGAGGTCTAGGATGGCCAGGGAGGGGAGTGAAGTTGAAGTCAGTGTGGCCCTGTAATTAAAATTTAGGGTTTAGAATAAGATAAATGGGCACTTGAATCCAGTCTCTAACAACACTATGTTCTGGGCAGTCGTTCTCAACCCATGGCCTGCATATCTCCTTCAGGGTCCATGAGGTCAATACTATTTTCATAATAATACTAAGATACTATTTGCTTTTTTCACCACATTGACATATGCACAGATGGTACAAAATCAGTGGGCTAAAATTTTCTGGTGGCTTTGCATCACTCAAGGCAGTGGCACCAAAAAATACTAGTAATGATTCTATTTCTCACCACTCTACATTCACCATTTTTAAGATGCCAGTAAGAAATTTCAGAACGTCTTTGATGAAGCAGTAATAATTATTCATTTTAACCAAACCTCCACCCTTGAATAAATGTCTTCTCAATATTCTATTCGACAAAATGCAGAGTGCGCATAAAGCGCTTCTGCTACATCCTAAAGTGTGATGAGCGTGTCAAAGAAAAGTGCAAACTTTTGGAGTTGCAAACTAAAGAAACTTTTTTTTTTAACATGAAATAAAATTGTCAGACAAGCTATGAGTATTCAGACTTGGGTATTAGCAAACACTCTTTTACAGAATGCACAAAACTAGCTTGTCATTTTAAGGAAAATAATTGACAATATTTGTTGAGCTTTAAAGCTTCCCCATACTTATAGGGTTTTTTTTTTCCGATAAAAGTCAGTGACGATATTAACAATTGTGCTTTTTCATGGTCTATAGTAAAAATATATCAACATTTGGAAGATCTGCATAATTCAGGGAACACATGTTCTCCAAATGGCCCCAATTTGATGTTACAAAATCTTGCATGGATAAATGACAAATTCAAAGTACAAGATAGACCTATGGATTTTAATGCAAAATCCATATGGAACGATGCATATGAAAGTTCAGTTACACGAAGATTCCACCTTACAACTAAACTTTAAGAAATGACCACAGGTAGAGCTTTGGTATAATATCAAAGAAAAATATTGACATTTATCTGAAATGATATTAAAATAGCCTTCCTTCTTCCACCTACTTGTCTGCATGAGGCCAGATTTTCTACTTACCCTTCAACCAAAACAACATATTGCAATAGATTTAATGAAGGTTTGAGTATCCAGCTGTCTTCTATTAAGGCAGGCATTAAGGTGTTTGCAAACATGTAAATCAGTGTCATTCTTCTCGCTGTGTTTTTTTCTTTTGGAGTATATAACTATTTTTCAAATGTGTTATTCATATTATTTGAATGGATGTGATAGTTATTTTAAATGAATGAACATAAATTTCTATTTCAATTTCTAATGTGGTAAATATCAATAGATATTCCCCTATGCAAAAAGCTCCTTGAGATCCTCAACAGCTTTTTTAAATGTAAAGGGTATCTGAGACCAGAAATTTTGACAATTATAGGCCTAGAGAAAGTCATTTAGTCTCTGTAAATCGTAGTTCTTCTATCTATGTGGTGAAGATAATAATAATATACATGTTCTAAGGCTATTGTAAAACTTAACCCTGATCACAGTTTAATACCTAACCACCAGAGTAGGGAATTTTGCCTTTTTTGTTTACTGTTGAATACCAAGCATCCAGAATTGTTCTAACAAATCATCGGTCCTCCATAAATATGTATTAAATAAGTTAATAAATTACAAATAAACATGTTTATCAGTTGGCTGTTTGATGTTACTTATCCAAATCGTTTTACATGTTTATATATATATTCAGTTTCAATGCATAGGAAGTAATTACCACAATGCCTAGTGCATAGTAAACACTTAATAAAACATAAGCCAAGTGATAAGGCAAAATAGAAACTATTGGAGGGAAATGACAGGCAAGAATCTGTCTCATTAAGGCATAATCACAGATGTAATGGGAGTCAGAGAATAGAATCAGAGAGCTGAGTTGCTACGAGTTTATAATTATAATGAAAGGCATAATGGCACTTATTAAATCTTGTCATTGGTAATGAAGGAATTGGACTAGAAATTCATGAATCTCTGAATCTCTGAATCATGAACACATGCTTTCTTTTCTTTTCTCCCAGTTGTTTAACAGGATATGTCAACAATAGCCTATCCTTCTTTGACCTGAGTGAGCTTGGCATGGGAAAATCTGGTTATTGCAGGTATTTACTTATAAATTATAGTTATCTTTTCTTTTTGCTTTCACCATTCTGTCTCCTCATGCTAATGGGTCCATTTAAACTGTCATTTTGGAGTTTTGGCAAATTAAGAACATTTGGGGCCTCCACATTTTGGTCTTTGTTCTTCAAATTCTTTGTTTTTGTGGATTTTAGGTACCGAGACTACAGAGGTCCTCCTTGGAGTTCCAAACCCTATGAATTTACCCTACAATACTGGCATATCCTCGCTGCTAGATTGGCCTTCATTATTGTGTTTGAGGTTAGTCACAGGCTGATAAAATTACTCTAGGTAAACGCTTTTCTGACTGATATATTAGTTGCCTTTTTTTTTTTAAGATTTATTTTTTATTTATTTATTTTTGGCTGTGTCGGGTCTTAGCTGCGGCATGAGGGATCTTCGTTGAGGCATGTGGGCTCTTCGTTGCAGTGCACGGGCTTCTCTCTAGTTGTAGTGTGCAGGTTTTCTCTCTCTAGTTGTGACTCGCAGGTTCCAGGGCACATGGGCTCTGTAATTTGTGGCACGCAGGCTCTCTAGTTGAGGCGCGTGAGCTCAGCATTTGCGGTGTGCGGCCTTATTTGCCCCGCGGTATGTGGGATCTTAGTTCCCTGACCAGGGATCGAACCAGTGTCACCTGCACTGCAAGGCGGATTCTTTACCACTGGACCACCAGGGAAGTCCCTAGTTGCCTTTTTGAAGCCAGTTTCTCACTGACTTCCAAAACAGGCCTTGAGTATGTCCCTGTAAAAGGTTCAGATACAAGGAAACCACTATGACATGCAAAAAAGCAAGAACTGAATAATGTAAGTTAAAGAGTATTTATATCAGAAATCTAGGATAATCTCTAGGTCCACGGGTGGATCTAGAGATTATCATACTAAGTGAAGTAAGCCAGACAGAGAAAGACAAATATCATATGATGTCACTTACTTGTGGAATCTAAAAAAGTGCTAAAAATAAACATTTACAAAACAGAAACAGACTCACTAACATAGAAGACAAATTTATGGTTACCAAAGGGGAAAGGGGAGGGATAAATTAGGAGTTCGGAATTAACATATTCACACTACTATATACAAAATAGATAACCAAAAAGACCTAGTGTATAGCACAGGGAACTATATTTTGTAATAACTTATAAGGGAAAAGAATCTGAAAAAAAATAGATATATATGTATGTATAACTGAATCACTTTGCTTTACACCTGAAACTAATACAACATTGTAGATCAACTCTACTTCACCTTAGTTTTGAGCCTCCTAATAACCAAATGTAATTAGTAAGGTTGGTTTTCATCATCTAACAAAAGAACCCATATTTATTCATCGGGGTGGAGAGACTTATTTTCTGAACAATCTACTCTAATTATAGTTGATCATGTGTATTTGTACAGCAACAGTGCATAATTCAATAAATTATGCCTGAGAACACTTTTATAAAACGTGCACAGATTTTGATGATCAGAGTCATGCAATAATTTTAGATTGTAGTCTGTGAAGAAATTTTGGAGAAGCTACAATATTATTGCCTTGCTTAAAAAATAACCAGCTTGATACAGTGAAGAACTTAGCACTGGAATATATTGAGTATCTACTCACTAAGGTCTATGGAAAAACTTTAAATGCATCTGTTTCCTATGGCCAAAATTATGGAGAGAAAAAGATAGCCATACATAAGACTTTTTGCATATGAAATAAGGTTTAATCCAGGACTAAATTCTATTATTTAGTGACTCTATGGGCCTATAAAAATGTCTCCTGATGAAGTTTGACTTTCTATTTTATTATAGATAGCAAAAGAGTTTAAAGCATATTTCCAATCCAATGATTCCAAAAAGTCTTTTTTATTGTGTGTGTTAAAATGTACACTTTTTTCTTCTTCATCTTCTTTTGGAGCTCAGGTAGAAAGACTTAATCAAATGCCTCAATTAACAGCAACCTACCATCATGGATGCATAAGCCCAATGATTCCTTCTTTTTTTTTTTTCCTCTTCATTCCCCATTACCCACCCACTCCAAAAGCACCCACTGTCTTTTCTTCTGTGGAAGATTTTCCACATCTTTATTTGAATATATGTTTGTTTATAAGTATATTGAATATATATGTGTGTGTGTATATATATATGTGTGTGTGTATATATATATATATATATATAGTATTATTTTAAGTATTCTTTTCCAAAATTACCTCAATGGTATTATATAATAATTCATTTTTATCTCTTACCCATTATACTTTTTCAGATCTAGAGAGACATCTATCCATGAGATTTATAATTTCTTTTGTCTATTTATGATATTTCATCAAAATTAAATACCATATTCCCCTAAGGATAGGTGCTTAGACCTACAATAATGCTCTCTACGTCAATAAATCTTTTATTAAGAATCTTGGGCATGTTACCTTGTAAACATATTTAAGGGTTTTTAAGGAGTATCTTACTCAGGTGTGGAATTGTTAGCTTATACATGTACTCGGTTTCATGTAATACCAACAGATTGCTCTTCAAAATTCTCTTGGATTTTCACCAGCTTTTCATAGTATCTGAATTTCTAACATTTTGCAGTTGTATAAGAGTAAGGTAATATTTTGCTTTAATTTTTTTTGTTTTAGTCTGTTTACTAATGACACTGACCATCACTTTTAGTACTAGAAAGCCATTTGGGCTTCATTTTTTGGTAAATTTATAACCTTGATCCATTTTTGGTTGAGTTACCAAATTTTATGATTTCCTTATATATGCTACATATTAATCTTCACCAGTTATATACACAGCAGATATCTTTTCATTGTCCATAACCTATTAACTTTATGTGTAAACAGATAATGTTCAATTTTGATGTAGTCAAGCGCATCATTGTTTTCCTTTTATGGTTTGTGCTTATTTTGTATAGCTTATTTAGGACATTTTCCTTATCTCCAGTTCAAAAAGATATTCTACTACATTTTTTACTATTAACTTTACAGTCTTACCTATCACATGTCTTTAATACCAGGAGTTTTTATAGAGTCTGAGGGAAAAGGTTATTCTCCATATAATGAAATAATTTTTGTACTGCTATTTACTAAATCATCTATTATCTATCCACTGATTTGTAAATCCATCTCTGTAATATTCCAAGTTCCTACGTAGTCATGTGTGTATCTCTGGCCTCAGTATTCTGACTTATCACTCCATCTGTCTGTTCCTGGATCACTATTGCACTATTTAAATGCAATATTTAAATACATCATATCTGATAAAGCAAGTGACCACCCATCCTGCCACACTTGCTCTTATTTAAAAAAATTATCTTAGCTATTTGGAGTTATTAACCATTCATATAAATTTTAGAAGCCATTTATCAGGTTCCCCTGAATATTGAGCAAGGACTTTGGTTAGAATTACATTTGTAGAAATCAAATTTTGACTTATTTACAAAATCTGTGCTGTTTCATTAATGAATGTAGAATTTATTCAAATCATTCTTACCTCCTTTAACAGATTTTTAAATATTCTCTTATTTGTACCTTTTTATTTCTAGAAACTTTATAGATATTTTTATTGCTGCTATGAGTACTGTCTTAAACTTCGTTATATGATTCGCTTGATTTTTGCCGGAATACAAATAGTCTTTCTAAGATGAGCATACCTCCTTGTTTAAGTACCTTACTGGTTCTAGTATTCTGTCTATTAAATTGGTTGGAATTGTCTTTTCAAATGATAATACCAGCTGCAAATAACAAAAGTTTTGTATGTTTACTTCCAAGGTTTATGTTTCATTGCTTTTGTTTGCCTTACTGTGTTGCTGGAAACTTCAATATGGTGTTGAATAGCAGCGGTGTGAACAAACATGTCTTTTTTCCAACTTCAGTGGAAATACTTCTGATTTTTTTCTTTAAGTATGATATCTGCTGTAGGTTTTTTGTTTAAGATGATTGGTTATGATAGTGTCTTGATAAATGGGTATCAAACTCTAGCTTTAAAAAAAAATAGATCTACTTTTTAATATTAAGCCATCCTTGCATATCAAACTCTCTCTGTGAAGCACTTTATAGGTTTCTCTATTACTATCGTATAGGACTTGGAGCATATTCTTTCTTACTGATTTAATTTGTAACAAATGTTTTTAATTTTTATATCTATACTCTTGAGTCACATTGCTGGCTATTTCTGTGAATATCAACTATTTGGTCAGGAAAGAAGCTCTTGATCTGCTTCTCTATGGGAAAATATGACCTGCTTTTCTATGATCTATCAATACTATGCAGTCCTGGGACACATAGAGCAAGCCCAGTTAAAAGTGCCTTCTTCCTTTCCACGTAGAGACTACTGTCGCAAAGTCCTTTAGGTGAATGCGTTCTTTTCTACAGATCATCCTAAGTCTGTCAATCAGATTTTTCTTCTTTCATGAGAAATTAAAAGACTTATTGTTCATGCGAAAAGAAATAGGATGCATTTATAATAGTCGGAGATAATATTTAAGTAGTGCTTATACTGTGCGAAGCACTCCTTTCAAATATATTTACTCGTTTAATTTTTATACCAACCTTTAAGAGACACTATTATTAGAATCACTTTAGAGCTGAGACATAGAGAACATAGGTGATTTGCATAACGTTACACAACTAATGAGTGTCAGAGTAGGGTTCAAACATAGGCAGTCTCAGTCAGCATCTGTACTTTTAACCACTGGTGTATTACCTTCTGATTTTTGTCCCTGCTTTTTTTAAATACAATACTTTTACCAGTTTATTTTTTATATCTATTTTTATCATAGAATAAATAATTAATAGAGATAAGATATTTTAGAGCAGTTATAATAACATATGCTTTCAATAGAGTAGAAATTCTGAAACATGTATGTGCTGGGGGTTGAGTCCAAATCCAGCATCACAGGCAGGACTGTATTCTGTGTGTTTTGTACACTGTGTATTATAATCTATCGAACAAGGATTGTCCCTGTACGTGATCTCTCTGTGTATAACAAAGCATATCATAACAGTATTGCATAATATATAAGGTTTTTATAGGTGTGAATTTCAGATTCATTCAATGTTTATAAGGTGACATCAACATGTCTTTGTTGGAATACTTATGTGATGGAAGGCAATAATTGTATTCCCAATATAATTTTGAAAATATTAATATTCTAGATGGAACATACTGAGTTCCGATGCTTGATTGTAAGGCAAATGCAACATTGTTCATGACTTCTGTTTTATAATTAGCATTTCAGAATCGTTGAAAATGTACTTTCTTCTCTTAAATTTTCAGCACCTTGTTTTTGGAATCAAGTCATTCATCGCCTACCTGATTCCAGATGTACCAAAGAATCTATATGACCGAATACGACGGGAGAAGTACTTAGTCCAAGAAATGATGTATGAGGCTGAACTAGAACATTTGCAACAACAACGGAGAAAAAGTGGTCACCCTGTTCACCATGAATGGCCTTAGTTGATACCTGTTGCCCAGCAGGGGCAATACCATTAGTGGGCATGATGGCAACTTCAAATTCTAGGTGGGATCTAGGAGGAAGGCATACCTGGCAAAACATATGTGTAATATGTTACTTGGAAATGCATCACAGCCATCTCTGGGATTTGAAATATCCAGGCTTCTAGGGAAGAAAACAAATGACCCATGACCTTAAAAAAAATGGTTAAATTGACATTGCAGGAAGCCAGGATCTAATTCTCAGAACCAGCCTCAGGGAGTTGTGTGTTTGGAAACCTCCACCTTCCATCAGCTGCAGTGTAATAGGAAGGGTGATGATGAGGTTTCTAGAGACAGATTTCCATGTAAATGTACACAAGCCAGGCATGACTTAAAGTATCATGTGGTCCTCACCCACATACTAATCTTTGGATGTCTTTGGAACCTTAGGCTGAGTTGAGATACTTACAAGAAATGGCAAATCAATTATTACCTTTGCTGCCTGAACTCCATGTCCCTTCAGCTTACTGTTTCATAGAAATTTCCCTTATTTCTTGCTGAGTTTGGATCTGTGCCACAGGGAATTTATGCTGCTTTACACTGACTATGCAGTTGAAGAGTTGCACATCGTTAGTAGTCAAACCAAAAATCTAAGACTCCAAAAAGAATACCATTCCTTGAAATAATATTCTATTGCATTGGCTACATTCTAATCTGTTTTATCACTGGCAGATTCAGTTTTACTGCATTTTTTTTTTTTTTTTTTGCTGAACGCCAATAGAGCCACAGAGTTATAGAATATGGATGCGTGTTCTTATATCATTTAGAACATGATGAATCCATATTTTACTGTGGAAAGCTGTTTTATAGTATATTTAATTTCCACCTCCCTGATTTATTACAACACTCTCACAGAATAACTTGAAATGCTGTAAATATGTTGGTTTTCCTTGTATCTTTGCACCTGAACAGTATGGAATGCAAGTTACAATTCATGCAGCTCTGAGACCAGTTACACAGTACGCCATTGTGGCTTATTTATTCAGGAAAACAGAAGCCAGATGCTTTGCAACACTTAAGCTTTTCCAACAATGTGCACTCTTGCTCCTGAGCTGATGAAAACAATGCATGAATATAAATTTATATTATTTGTAAAAAACATACATTTTTTTGAGTTTTACTTTCTTTTCATCACTGAAGGGAGTTTTCTGTTATTATTTCTTTGGTAGATTGGTTTGGTTTATTTTTGAAAACTCACTAGAAACAAAGTCAAATTAATTGTGCAAGACATCATTTTTGCTTTGTTGTGGAGTTGCTGTTTCTCTGAACTCTGTATCTGTGAGTGTGAATGTTCACAGGCTGATGTTGTAGGAATGATGACGCATTCAACTAAAGAAAGTCTGGTGGAGGCATAAACTATGGAAGCAGGATGGGAAAGAAGAGAAGAGTTGAATTAAGAAAATATATGGTAGAAATCAAGACACTTTTTCTTGCAAAACAAAGCTAATCTCAGTTTTCTTCCCCTGGGAATGGGATGAGGAATACATAATCATACAAATATGTGATTATTTTTTGTGCAATTTAACAAAATACAGTTATTTCCAAATTTTATAAAGATCAGATTAAACCCAATGGGAATAAAGCTACTTTGTAATATATATGCAAGGGTTTCTCTAGCAAGAAAAGTTTAAAGTTTCTCTTAACTAGAAAACTATTTTTATAATTTTAACACTGAAATTTTTTTTGACCTTTCCTTCTTTCACTCCAGGGAAAAGCTGATAGATTATAGTTGTTGTTTGGTTGATTGGTTTTTGTCAAAACTATTCGCTTCCCTGCTTGCCCTCTGACTGAACAAGGGGAAGAACCTCAGACTCTAAATTTCCCTCCCACTCCCTTGCCACAAGGGATTCTTCCATTCAGATTCCAGAGAGGTTTTGTTTCTGCCATCTGCTTATTCATAGCAACTAATTCTACTAACTCCGCGAAGGAGCTTTGAACGCCTCCATTTTTGTAGCATCTGCCTTTCCTTTTTTGTTGTTGTTAGTTAAATGTATACACATGCCTGAGGATAAATACTCTCTATGCCTGTTGAAGACATGAATGAACCTGACATTTATGTCCCTTTCTAAATTAGGGACACAGACAAAGACATTTGTCTTATAGCAAAGAATAATGATAGCTCTGTCCTTGAGAATTCTTCTCTTTCTGAGTTATTTTTATATAACCATATTGATTACTAGAGAGAAAAACATGAAAAGAGAAAGGTGTTTTTAATAAAAAATTACAATACATTGATTTAGAAAATGCTTTCTCTGATATTTTTTGAAACCAATGGAAAAATAGAGAAACAATGAAAAAATTATCTGAAATTTTCCTTTTGTGAAACAATGCAGTAGAATCTAGCTATGCCTTCCTCATTGTTGACATCAAAATACTGACAGCCCCTCATGGGTATATCAGTTTTAGAAGACTCTGCTTTAATTGAGAGAAATGTTTTATATCATGGTTTTCAAATGAATACAAATTATTTCTCAAAGATTTATACGACACACACTAGTCTCAGGAAATCTGTATTACATGAATGCTGCTTATATATTTTCTATTCTAAATTTTTGTCTTTTCAAACAAATAAATAATGTATATATGTGCATGCAGTCAGCCTTGACAAGTTGCACAAAGCTGAAGCATTTTCATAGTACAGTATGTGGGAAATCGCTCTAGGTCATAGCTGAAATAGTTTGCAGTTGTCTGAGTCTGTGCACGCACTTTGAGACAAAATGCTCCTGAGTGACTGCATGATGAGATACAACTTCTGAATGCTGCACATTCTTCCAGAATGACTCTTATCTGTTGTATAATGCAATGAAAAGGAATCTTTTTCACTCAATAAATTTTCATGTGATATGGTATTTTTTCCTGTAATCTGCATGTTAAATTTAATCCTGCTTGTTTTTTAAATATTAAGTTGGGATTTGTTGAGCGTGTATGGGGAGAGGGGATTGCTCACTCTTTAGCTCTCCAAGGCAATAGTTTCCTATTCTTGTGGGCCCTTCCCCACTCTTGAAAAGTTTTGACTCTGTGTCTTCTGATAAGCTCATTGTCATCATCAAGGCATTTGCACATGAAAGTGCAGGTGGAGTATCACATTGATCCTAATAATGCTTTGTGTTAGCAAAGTTGGGGGAGGAAGCTTGATCAGTTCTTCTGTCACGCAGCATTTTCTTTTTTCACACTTGTGCTGGCTCTATCAATCACCATCAAAATCTCCCTGGAACAGGAATTTTAGCAGATATAATTCATGCCAAGGAAAGAGGACATATTGGGCCAACTGTCAATATGAGGCTACCAAATTGCCCATTTTTTTCTCAACTTGATGGTCAAAATTGAAAATCCAGGTTGTGTAGAGCTGCTTAACTGATAAGGCTGAATTGATTAGTCTGTCAACTGGGGACAGGGAGACGTAGACCCAGGGTGTGTTTGTGTGTATGTGTGTGTGTGTGTGTGTGTGTGTGTGCGCGCATCCATACACATGACTAGGAATTCTTTTTATTATGTAAGAACCGGTGAACACTTATTCTCTGTGAGATACGCCCAACTCAGTCCTGTTAGAGTCATCAGATATTTTCACTCCATTTTCCCCCAAATCACAGTATTATACCAAACTCTGGGAATAGTTGTACATTTTGTCCAGGGAATCAGTTAACATCTTATGTCCTTCCTGTTATCCTCAGTAGGTGAAAAGAAAACATTTTAGGAATGGCCTAGAAAACTCAACTTCTGATGGAAAGGTGAGCATTCCCCTACAGACATTTCTGTTCAAAATGAAATGTGCCAACAAAACATAGTCCAAAGGGAAAATTGATTGGGCTTTAGCTTGAATCATTGATCAGCTTAGGTTCTTGCTAGCTAGGATTTACATACTTGTAGTGGTGTTAAGTTACCTTCAAGAGTACTTGCTATCTGGGTTCATCTCAGAAACCACACCCACGACCACATTTGATGGTTTTCTTTCTGGAGAACGCAAATATTAGAGCCACTGCATCCTAGCCACATTCATATTAAGGCATCTTTTTCAAGAAAGTAAAATAAAGCAGACAGATTGGGAGAGGAGACTCATTGTTTGAGACCAGATCCAATTTCTTGGACCATCAAAATCTACCATCAGGGAGAAGAAGCCTATACATCCTACCTTACAACTTTATGACTACCAATGTGTGCTCCAACACATTTTCCCTAGAAAAAAACTACTGTTCCATGTACAACTATCCCAAAGTGGGAGCCTTGTACACTAGACAGTCAGCTAGGTCGATTCTGCTTTCCCGCTTTCCCTAAGAAGGAAGGGGATGAGATTTTCAGGCATATGCTGGCATTGACTTCTTCAGAATATTTATTTCTATCTCAGTTCTTACTCTTTCTGTGGGAAAAGCAGTATCTTTGCTCTGTTTTTCAGAAAGCAAACATTTCCTATATTTATTAGTTGAAAAATAAAACGGAATGAGATCCATTTAGATATTCCCCACAAGAATAATTGTCATGTGGATGGCTAGCCCCCCTGTGGTATTTAAGCTGCCTCAAAACCTTTATAATTATTTTGTCAATGCCACTCAATGCTACCAGGTGAACACTTTAGACCAAATTTAGTATCTTTTCTAACAAGCAGTGTGAGCAGATTTTCCCACTGATTTTGACCCATTGTAAATTTTTGATGCTGTTCTCTAAGTGAGAAGAGGGGGATTGAGTGGCCAGAAAATTATGATGGCAAAGGTAATTGTGGAAGCAATGTTTTGGGGTTGGTGTGTTGGGGCACACAGAGACTTTCCTACCAAAGTAAAAATGTCTATTTTGCGGATTCTTATTCGGTATCTGCAGTCAGCACGCCCTGCCTTCTTTCTGACTGAGAAACAATTGCAATTTAGTTAATCTTTTAACGTGAAGAAGAAATGAAGGTTTTTGTCGTTTTTCTTTTTCTTTTTCTTGTCTATTTTAAGACTTATGAAGCGAAATCTAGTAAGCTTAGATTTCAGTGACAACTCTAGACAAAGAATAAACGTCTCAATTTTCAGTGTTGAAGATGAAAATGCACTTAAAATAAGTGCAAAATTTTATCTTCCTAGGATGGGTGGTTATTGGCCTCTATATTGTAATTTTCAAGTAGGAAAGAACTATTAGAGTCCTTGAAGACTAGAGTAATTGAAGAGGGAATTTGCGGAAGGCCAGAAGAGACAGACTGGATTTCTCCAAGTGTTTTCATTCTCAATATGAGAAATTATGTTGCAACCATATATTTAGCCAGACGATTATATAAATATTGAGTTTTTTCCTTTTACTCTCAATATTTCCTCTGAAAATCTTAAAAATATGAATCTTAACAATGCCGATTGTTAATCATTAAAAACATTCTTTCCAAACTCTCGTAAGAAATTTTAAAGCCAATTTAAGGAAGCTCTTTGCTTTGTTGAAATCAACTGAATCAATATTTTAGATGGTGTCTTCGTCAACATTATTGAAAGAACTGAACAATAAAGATTCATAAACCTTTATAATGTAGATTCTGAATCAGTCAATAACATGGTCTGATTGCTCAGTTCTCTACAAATTCTGCCTGACTGTATTATACTGTTACAAATAAGCAGTTTCGGGATTGATCATTAATTTTCTTACATGGCAGTTACATTAGGGAGCATGAAATCAATACACTACATGAAATTATTCTTAGCTTTTCAAATGTGTCAAAGCAGACTCTATAATTAGGAACTGTGTGTTAATGAATACCTGTGTACACACTTGCTATAACATTTTTAAAAACCGGATGAATTGTTGTTTCTGGAAATTCCTGAGGACAAATAGGTCAAGTCCATAAATGATATCACCATTGTATATTGCTTTTCTTGATATATAGTAACCTATTGTATTGTCATAAAATCTTCTTAATGTTTACTTGTGTGTGTGTGTGTGTGTGTGTGTGAAGCCCTGGGTAGCCCAAATGTTATAGACATTATCGAAAACACTGAAAAAGATGTCATGTTATATAACAAGATGTCATGTTATATAACAATATGTCAACCTTATTTTGACATATGTTTACTTGGTCACTTGGTAGACCTGCCTTTAGGTCTCCCTGCCTGACTTGGTCACTTGGTAGACCTGCCTGACTTTAGGGAAAATAACTATTTTGCACCCCACTCCTAACCCTGTAGAGAATATTCACATTAATCACTTGAATGCACTTCAATCTGCACTTATTTTTAAAAGAAATAATTAAAATAATTATATATCTATACTTATTCTATAGGCATTTTTCTAAAATTAACTAATTATATAAATATAGTATTAAATTTAGTGGTATTCCAGGGCTCTATGAGAAAGCGGCATACAATTTTGGAAATACAAAAATATCATCTTAAATTTCCTGTTGATGTTCAGAAATATCATTATCAACTAATATTTTCCATTATAGAGTAGGATTATTTTTCTAATTTGTCATGAGTGTATAGTGAGAGAGCCACTGATATACTGACATCCCAAGTAAGGGCCATTTTGTGATTAAGTAGCCAAACATTTATAACCTTACATCTGTCTTGTGAAGATAGCTTGATATATCAAATACCAAAAGTGCAGTAAAAGAAAGTTGGGCTTATGAGTGTTTGTTATTCACATAGGTGTTTACAAATCTATATTGGTTTGGTCAGGAGATTGGAATGGAGGAGGAAATAATGGCATTAACTCTTTCCAGGAATTACAATAAAAATAACTCATTAGGTGATTTACAATCAATTACTAGTTACGCTTGCTTAATTTAATTTTTGTATCATTTTAAGATACATCATTGGTAATATCAGTTAAATTTTATTTGTTTGAAAATAGATTATATCAATACTTCAAGGTTATTAATGCTGAATAAAAGAGGTTAACTCTACAGAAAACTTATTTACCTTACAATATTGAGATTGAGCCATGAGATTTCTAAATAGACAAATGTACAGAAGGAGAGCTAAACTGTCTAGTATTTTAAAAGAATTTATTTCTAAAAGAACAATTAAAGGGAGACTCCTCTGTGTTTTCTATTTTCTGATCTGATCTTTGCAATAATGTTTAATTAAGATTGTAATACCATAAAAATATTTCAATAATACTCTCTTTGAAATACTGTTCACAAAGCCCCCTGGTCTGTGGTTTATTTGTTTTTATCTTTAGAAAGAAATGGTATAACCATATAAAATCACAAAACAATGAAATTTATATTAAAGAAAATTTATTTGAATTAAACAAAGGGAAAAGTCCTCCCCCTTCCATTGTTGTTTAAAGAATCACAGTTGCCATTACCTGTGCATTGAGTGGCAAACTTGGGTTGAGATGCTGTTTACTTATCAAGGTTTACATTTATAAATGTAGTACTTAAATCATAGATATGAATATTGCACTTTTCAGTAATAAAACTTGTCTATCTTTTTAACAGTAGTTTTTTTTTTCTTTTTCGAGAATTTAAGATCTTTAGAAAAGTTACTCTCTGGAAAATCATATTTTATTTAAACTCAGCATTAAAAGAGCTACTGTTTGAAAATATGTGACATGATTTTTAATTTATATAATGCATTATGTTTATCTTGTTATTTCTAATTTCAAACTAATTCAGTAATGCATATACTAAACCAGTATCTTGAAAATCTTAAAGGGAAACAGCGAACCAATTTAACTTAAAATGAATACTGGAATGGATACCATTTTCTTCATATACTGCAGACTAACAAGAGTTGAGTGTTCCATGCGGGTCAGTCACTGTGCTAACTACTTTAGAGGATTACCTCTGTAAATCCTCACAACAATCCTATTAAGTAGGGACAATTTTTGCTCCTTTTAATTTGTGAATAAACTAAAGTTCAAAAAGCCTTGCCCAAGATTACCAAGATAATTTTTGTTAGAGCTTACATTTGAACCTGAAGCCGTTTGACTCCAATCCCTCACCTCAGTCAATAAGCTGTACTCCTTGCTCCAAATGGTGACAAAGAGAATGTCAGTCATCAAAACCAATTCATTCCGAATGAGTGACAGAGGCATTGAGGTCATTCTGTTCCATTTTTACCCACATCTGTGAGTATGTTTAAAAGATAGAGACTGGCATCAAGTTTGGCACATTTTAGGCCACCCTAGGAGCTCATCATTCATTGCCCCTCTTATTGAAAATATCCCTGTTCACTCTGTGACAAAACCAACCACAAATTTAACCCATTTTTATGGCTTTGAACTTAGCCCTGGACAGACTTTGTACTGCACCTGCGGCCTTGACACAACTCTGAGCTGACATCCCTAGGGAGGAGTGAGGGAGGAGAGGTGTGCTATGACTGACTGGGCAAATCTGTTGACTCTGCCCTTGTAGTTCCCGTCTGCTTCACTACACAGCAAATGTAGTTTCTACGTACTCTGGAAGATGGTTCCCCTGTGGATCCCCATCTGCTCTCTAGCTAAAATGTTAGATTTTGCAACTGTTCAATCAGGAAGAATCAAGCAGGATACCTATACTGACCTCTAAAAGCTCTGAAATGTTACCTCAGAATGCCATAGGTTCCAATACATGGTATTTTTATAATAATATAGTACCCTTTTCCATGTGCAAGTCATTTTATGCTTTGATAACACTCCGGGTGAAAAAATTAGTGACTGAGAAAGAAAAAATATCCAAAAAACTTTCTGGGAAAGTACTGAGCTAGTGAAATATCTGTAGTATAATTTGTGAGTAAAATTTGTGAGAGAATTTGTGAGTAAAATGAAAAACTATATGGTACATTTTGGTTTTGTGGAATTCCAAATGAAAGTTGTATTCCAAATTTCATATATATATGGCTACTATATATATATATATAAATTTCATATATATTGCTACTATATATATAGTGCATATATACATATATATAGTATATATATGTATAGATAGATAGATAGATAGATAGATAGATAGATAGATAGATAGATAGCTACTGTAAATCTAATTCTTATCCTCAGGGTTTTTTTTTTTTTTTTTCCTTCTCTATCATATTGACCAAGACAGTGAGGTTTGGCCCAGATTTCAACACTCATCTAATGTATTTCTGAAGTTCTAATTGAAAAAATGTCCTAACTCCTAAATCATTTGGAAAGTAATTACACTTCTCAATTTGCAAATACTTAGATCAATACTTTCATTAACTTGCTGGACCTCAAAAACGTTTTTAGAAATTCTTTTCCTTCTCATTTTCAGGTATTTCCCCCAGTGTACTCCCTTTTCACCTCTTTCCTCCTTTCTCAGAATGTATTTTTCTTGTTTCTCTTGTAAACCACAGCCCAATTTTCTCTTCCTCTCCTATTATTTCCTCTCCTCTTTGAGACTGGAGAAGAGAAGGCAAGCAATGGACTGTGGCTTATAAACTCCAGCTATTTTTTAAATTCCTCTATTGATTGTTTTCCCCCTCTTTCTACCTTCTCTCCCTATTAATAAACACCAGTTTCATAAAAATTTTTCCCCTATCTCATGCTTCTTTTAAAGTTTTCTCCTTCTGGGTAACATTTAAACCACCCAGCCTTTGGGACTCCTTATCCCTGCCTATTTGGACCATTTCTTCTTACTTTGCTGACACATATTCTTTCTAGGCCTCTTGATCTTACCTGGCCACCAAAATAAATATCTGTCACCTGCCCTAATATACCTGACACTGAGACATTGGTTTGTTTCCTACTATCTTTCCTCTGATCTAGCCCATATGGCACTGGTTCTTTTTTACCCTTTAAGGATTTTATTTCTTTGCTTCTTTCAAAAAGCTTTCACTGCCTCTCCATTTATTAATTCAGTTCTTGATCTGTGGTCCCCTCTTACTCCAAAACTTTAGCAATTATTTTCTAGAGTTCAACTACTAAGATCTTTACTTCTGTCACCTTAGCCTGATGGAATGCATTGAGCTTTCACGTGTGAGCTGAAGAAAAAGAGTAGAAATCCTGTGGACAAAGCCTTTGGCACCAAAGAAGACCCTAGGGCTACTGAAATCCCCTGTGGGCTGGTAAGCTATCTGCAAGGTTCTTTTACACAATATTGTCCTAACAGCTTCCTATAGGATATGCCTTTCCTCTTTACCCAGCCCTGAAGAAAGACTCCAGACTTCTTACTGAGCACAGACTGAATTTTTCATTGTAATGTGATAGAAGGGAAGAAGAAATACTACACTGAAAACACAAAGGGAGCAGAGTATTTAGTTATAATTACTCCTACTTACCAAACATACCAGCCTCTCCTTTGCTGAGCAAAATTAATTTCAAGGCTTTGTCAGGACAGCTGTAATCGCAAGAATGACTGGAAGAGGACTTAAAGGTGTGTGGGTGGGTTGTGGGGAGGGATCAAAAGCAGTTAAGTGCTCTGGGCTTCCCTGGTGGCGCAGTGATTGAGAGTCCACCTGCCGATGCAGGAGACACGGGTGCATACCCCGGTCCAGGAAGATCCCACATGCCGCGGAGCGGTTGGGCCCGTGAGCCATGGCCGCTGAGCCTGCGCGTCCGGAGCCTGTGCTCCGCAACGGGAGAGGCCACAACAGTGAGAGGCCCGCATACCGCAAAAAAACAAAACAAAAAAAGCAGTTAAGTGTTCTAACTGCACCTGCAGGATGCAGGGATGTGACATGAGTTCACATATATGTGAAGGGGGGTGCTGGGGTGGATGCCATTCCCTTGTCTTATCAGCGGTGGCAGAGAAGCATTTAATATGCATCTCCCCTCCTGCAAACTCCAACATATTTGATGGTTTAAAAAAACGACAGAAAAACCCAACAAACAAAATCCCTGAAGTTTATTATAACACAAAGCAAGGAGACTGATTCTTGCACTACGATGAAATCAAGCCCTAGTTTATTCAAAAAGGAAGTTGCCGGGCACTTAACGCTTGGTTGTTTTTTCTCACCTGAAAGTGGGGTCTTCCAAAGAATAACCTGCAGAATATTCTTGGGAACAGTCATGTTATTTGTGGTCTTGAATAAGTGTAAATACATATTAGACATCCCTGTCTTCTAGCAGGGGCAAGTACAGAAGTCTACTAACCAATGGGCAAGAAGTATGTGGGCTGTGTGTGTCGTGTGTGTGTGTGTGTGTGTGCGCACGTGTGTGTGCGTGTGTGTGTTGCCTTAGAAATGGCTAATCTTCTCAAAAGCCATGTTGTCATAGTTTTTGTCCTTGGGATCATAGCCTGGAACATGGACCAGGCTTTCTCTCCTGAGGCCGTTTCGTAAGACAGAGTCAGCCCCTTGTTTCCAGGGACTGCCATTCTCAAGGTTTTCCTGAGGAAAATGGAAAGACACATATCAGTGGGATAGTCTTAATGTATTCCAGATCAAACTGAGGGAATCTTGCTTAGGCCTCTCCCTTTGGAAAAAAATGATAGATAAATATGAAAATAACTAAATGATAAACATGAAATAAATAAATGATAAATATGAAATGATAGATAGATATGAAAATAAGTACAAATAACTGACCCAAGGCACTTCCTAACTGATCATTTTGATGCCTCAATCCATGTAGGTACTACTTCTAATGATCATAAAAACGGAAAGAACAATTTAGTGAGCGTTCACAATACATCAGTGTGTGGTGTGAAGAAGTTTATATATCTAGTGCAACAGTCCCGTAAGGTAGTAGTATTACCTCCTGAGGAGAGACAAACCTGTGTCTCAGAAGGGCCCCCCCCCCCTTCCTGTGAACAGCAAGGCCTCTGGTTACAACAGGGGTCCCTGTATGCAAACTTCCCAGGAGGCTGCTCAGCGTTAGCCTTTGGCAAAGGAGCCCAGTAGTGACATACTAAGTGCCCCCTCCCACTCTCGACTCAGCCTTGAGAACAGAAGCCACCTGCATCAACAGGATTTCTCATTTATTCCAGGAAACTCAGGCTTGGGAAGGAAAGTCTATAAAGCAGTAAATAACATGATTCTTTCCTTCTCGAACTTCCTCAAAATCCATTTATCCAAACAATACACTGCTTTGCTGGCTGTCATCTCAGCAAATAGATTGCTTTCCCATTCTGAGCCCTTGTCAAGGTGATGCTCTCCTCATGGCAAAACTATGAAACTCAGCTTTACTTCACATACATGTTATTATGGTGTTTTGAGGAAGGAAAACAAATGACATCTTAGGAGTTGTGATAAGGGCGAAGAGTCTCTCTCCTAAAGTACTGAAAGAGTAAAATATCTGGGTCTGAAAGAACAATAATAAGCTCTCACTAAAAAAGAAAAAAAAAATGCCTGCCTGTAATCAGGCTGAGAGGACAGACACAGATAAGACCCGTTGCAACTCCAACAGGAAACAGTGCTTCTTCCAAGGTCTTGGAATTACCGGTTGCCATAGTAATTCATTGAGTGATTGCTGCTCTTTGAGCAGTGCTGCCCCAGGTGGCTTTATCTTCATTCCCACTTCTCTTACTTAGACCCTTCTCAGAATCTTTCAGTGGGAGCCCGAACCTTTACCCTCTTGTTGAGAGTGGCACTCCCTGGTTCGCCTGGGGTAGCCCTGTCCCCTTGCTATATGTATCAAGTCAATAAGTCCAATTTGGACTTATTGACAGGCTGTTCCTGGTGGTCTTGGGCTGATATGACCTTAATCGTACTCAGACAGTGTCTCTAAACCTTAATAGCACTGGAACAATGTCCCTAGCCCTGTGTGGCCTAAACACAATTCTCAGCGGGACAAGGGGAGAGCTGGGAGGTTATGTAGATCCTGTCACTTCTCTACCTAAGAAGTTCCACCAATAAATCTTACTTTATATTTACACCTCATGGCACACTGGAGATGTTCATGTGTAGATCACGGTGCATGGTTTCCCCCCAGTTCACAGATAAAAGCTGAAATTCCAAGAGGTTAAATAACTCACCCAAGGAAAGTTAGACATGGAACCAGGATTAAACCCAGGGCTGACTCTAAAGCCCATGCTTTTTACCATTATACTAGATGTGCCCCCTCTTTTCTTCCTTTTCTATTATTAATTTTTAAAAATTTTCCTAGAATTTATCCTCACAGGGATTAAAGGGAATTTTGGAACTTGATCAGTTGCAACGACAATTCAGCCCAAAGGCACATTTACCTATCAACATAATTTACATGCTTAAAAACTAGTTAGCTGAGGTAACTGAAGTGGAAACCCAGATTCTTTCAGGTTCTCATATCCACTGCCTTCCCTCCTTGCACCCAGCCTTGTAGATGGTTTAAATGGGCAGAAAGGGAATCCTTCTGAGCCAATTCACATTATTCAGAAGCTCAAACATCAGCTCACCTGCTCTGTTCCACTGTCATGCTGAACACCACACCAGCACAGTGTTTTGTATTTCTTGGACCAAAAGCAAAATAAATTGCAAACCGGTCTAATTAGCAGCGGTTGAATATCCTTGCCCTTTTGGTGACCTATTAACAAAAGGAAAAATGGGTAAGTTGTTGCACGTTTCCAGGAGTTTCTTTGATGATTTAAGCATTGTCCACTTGAGAAGCAGGTCACTTCTTAGGAGAAGGGTGAAAAGAGGCCTGATTGGTTAAAATACAGAAATTGGTAACTGCTCAAAAAAGTGAGAGTTTGCTTTTAAACATCCACAAACTGTCAGGTCAGGCAAACTCATGGCCTTAAACAAATAGAAACAACATATTTATTTTTAAATATTTATTGTGGAAAACCCTCCTAGTACCCTTTGTAGGCCAGCAGAGGAGATTACAGGAATTATGTAATTTCTTCCTTTAGGAAAGCTCTCAGTTTTCCACCAAATCAGATCTATTAGAGGTCATCAGAATCAGTATTAGTGAAATTAGGAAGATTATTTTTACTGTTTTTTCTTCCTTTCATGCCAGCATCCTGAACAAGGAATACCTTCATGTTTCTTCCAGCTACTCTGGACTTCCCTGACATCTCCTTCCTTATCATTAAAACATACCTGTTCAATGTCCTATTTCTTCAACCCTGTTGTGGAACCAGAGTCTCCGGCCAGCAGAGCCTAAAATATTTACTGTCTAGCCTTTAACGTAAAAAGTTTACTAACCTCTGTGTTGGATCTTTGATCTTGTCAGAGAAATGTTATAGATTACATTCTAAATTGTCAGGAATCATATATATGTGTACGGTAAACATATGGCCAGAGGGTCTTTGTTGCAATTACTCAACTCTACCTTTGTAGAGTGAAATCAGCCAGAGACAATAGTATATGAATGGGCATGACTGTGTTTCTATAAAACTTTATTTATAAAAAGAAGTAATGGACCAAATGTGTTCTTAGTTTACTGACCCCCGACCTAAGAGATAAACTTAATGAATTGATAACTAAAGGTTTTATATCTGAGACCTGTAGCTACATGATACATGAAGAAACAAACTGGGAAGGTTCACACGAGTACAAACTGCTGTGCAGTGGAAACCAGACTAGGATAAACCCACACAGTGCCCTCAAGAGTGGGAAGTTCTGGCCACCTAATAAACTGATGAAGATATTTGTTCTTGACTTAGGAAATGGTATTTTCATTTCACGAGGTTAACGAGATAAAGGAAAACAACTCTTAACTGCCCAGTAGAATTTTACCAGTAATAACAAAAACTTTAAAGTATATCTTGGGCCAAGATCACCTTTTAATAGCTGATGCAGAGAATCATTAATGATATAAACCATCTGGAGATACTAATCAAAATAGACATAATTCTATTTTATGAGTAACATAAATAGCATATATTCGAAGTGCTAGATCATCTAGAAGAAGCAGAATTGAAATGATCACCTATTAAGACCAAGCAAGACAAAGAGCAAGAACAAGACAATATACGACACACGATGAGCAGGCCCACAAAAGGCCTCTGGCTTCCCCACTGACCCTGTCCTGCAAACAGTTAACATTTTAAGACATTTTTAAAGAGTCACTGGGTGTTATAGAAGGTTTATGAAAGCCCCTTTGTGACCAGACCTGAAGGTGTTCAGATAGCACTAGGGCCTCATTTGGAAGATAGGTACCAGGAGGCAAGGATCAAAACGATTTTCAAAGATTTGGTCGAGTGCCATAACTACCCTCTGATAAAGTGCTTCCTTTTGGTGTTAAGGACATTTCCCTAAGATTTTGGATATTTGTAGAAAAATAAAACACAAGGGTTGATACAAGGACAGTTGTTTGTGCTCAAGATGGCAAAGAAGTTTCCATCTAAATACAACATAATGGCTGCTGCATCAACACAAGAACATGTCAATTCCAACAAGCATCTGGAAAATACCTAGAATTTATGATGTCCACAATACCTGCTTTGGAACCAGGCAGCTGAAACTCTAGCTGTCTTCTAAAGGTGACTGACCACTCAACTGATAAGTCTAGGTGTATCCTACTAGGATCAAGGAAGCCTCCATGGTTGTTAGGGCACTGAGGAAAAAATCTAAGCACCATAAATAGACCACCTTTCATTTGATCCCATTTTCCATAAAGAAAAATATTTGGGGAGTTCATGAATGGCTGGGGTTACAAAATTTATGTTCTATTCCTTATCATAGCCAAGATTGGCTTAAATTTAAATGAAGAGCTGGTGATCTCTCGCCCAGAGCAATAAGGCATTGGAGCTTGCACACAGTGTTTCTAAGTCACCAGGAATATTGCCATTCAGATTTTGTGTTAAGTAGGAATCTTGACTTCCCGTATAGCCTGTGACTATATAATGGTAGTGGAAAACTAGAATATCTTAATATTTGATTCAGCTAAACTGCATACTCCAAAGAGGCAGGGTAGATTACAGTGGGCCTATTCCATGCCATCCTCCCCCACCAATCCTTCATGAGCTTTGTCATAAAAAGGACACTGAACCATCAGAGGGACTATGGCTCAAGGTACAGGGGAGAAGTCAACACTGGTACCAGAAATGGCGTAGAGTGAAGCTGCTCACTGCAGAACTCCTGGGCCTAGAGGACTGGCCTCTGAAGGACACCATATGCAAAAGCAAGAGTAAGACTCTCCTCTGCTTATCTAGTAGGTTAGTAAAGGCTAACCCATGAGATAGTAAGGCATTTATAAGGAAGAAACTGAGATGAAGGGGAAAAGAACCACTCTTAATATTTAATCTTCTTACTGATATATTGCAAAGGATTCTTCCTACTCAGGCCCCTGAGGGCCATGTGTCTAAAGATCTTTTTTTAATAATATATGGGGAATATTTAAGAATACACTATACATATTAGTAATCATGTGTACAATAATCAGGGGGATGCTTTTAGATAATATCTCTTTGGGAAAACGGACTTTTTGTGGTGGACCCAAATTCAGACCCATAAGACAGCTGCCTAGTCCAGAAGTGGGTGAGACCAGCCCACGTCTTTCTTGGTCCCCAGAAGAGGAAGGCATGTAACTGACCTGTCGCAAAGCTGATGATTACACCAGCAGCCATGCATCCCAGGCAGCCTACTGCACTGTAGTATAGGTAGGAGAGCGCATACCAGGTCTCAGCAATGGCAGGTCTGCAGAGAACAATGGCACATCATCAGTTCCGTGTGTGTGAAGTCAGGATTCACAGTGACTTACAGGACAGCCGAGGGTTCATTTTAGGGACTGGCATCTCTCAAAACCCCCAAAGCTTAACTTTTTGTCACTTGATTATTTTTTTAAAAAAACCGACTGTAGACTAGTTGTACTTTATATTCCACTCAACCCAATCCATCTGTAAATTACAACTCTTGCTACTGAACCACAATTGCAATGAGGACCGTGCCTTCCATTTCTTTTGCATGATTTATTCTTCAGACATTTACAAGGCCCAGATTTAGTGCCAGAAATTGTGACAGACACTGGAGATTAAAGATGAGTAAGCCACAAAGTCTACATGTAGGAGCTGACAATCATAAAATAGGCTAAAACGCCGTGGTGGAAGAGAAACAAAGGATTTGGAGAATACTCAGACAGAGTGTCAAACCCAGGCTGATATATGAGATGATGCCTCAACTTATTTTTTTTTAATGGTTAGTTTTAATTAATCAAAGAAGGCAGTTAGGGCTAGGATTTAGCATTCCAAGAAAAGAGGATAGAATAAGCACAGGCAGTAAGGAAGAAACAACATAGTGGACCTGAGAACTCAGACCTCCAATTAGTCCTCTTGCCAAGTTCACTCTTGGGCATCAGGATGCAGAGGGATGGATATTTACAGAAAGCTGGGGCCCCCAGACACTCTTCAATGATGGGTACCACCCAGAGCGATTCTCATAGGGGAGCAAGATGGTCTCCTCAGACTTAGCACAGAAGAATGCACTTTTCTCTAACCTGGTGACCCTCTCTCTGGGACCTGATGCTATCCTGAAGGTCAGCATACCTGCTGGACAGCAGTGGAGGCACTGATTCTGTCACATTTGATGGGACACACTGGTCAGTTGATAAAGGCAAAGGCCATGTCTTGGAGGTTGGTGCAGGGTAAATTAAGGCCCCAATGGCCACCCAAAATGACAAGATGATCCCAGTCAGAAGGCCTCCTAGGGCACCCTTGATGAAGAAAAAAAAAAAAAAGTAATGAGAGATTTGACAAAGCCACTGAAAGTATAATGAGATGATGAGTCTTGTATCTCAGGGATTCTGGTTTTCTACCCCAGATCTTGGCCACATGTACTAGAAACAGCCCACTTACACTGCCTGCCTTCAACCCCCCACAATGTAGCTTCACATAGGAATAAATGGTTCCTTAAATGAAGACATTGGAGGGTTTTACTGTGGGCATTATGTGTAAAATTTCTAGCAGGAATTTTTTTTCGCCTTTTTGGCTTCTTCCTCATCACTTCAACATCTGCTGAACCTCAGTTTCCAGTAGAAGAGTTTCAGAACGCAGGAAAACCTCAGATAATAGAGTTGCTGGGGTCATTTTTCACTGACAGCCATTATAAGCTACTACTATATAGAAACTTTTACCGTCATAGCTCTTCCCAAGTAATTCTGCTCAAGTCCTCTGACTCCCAAGTTTGGAGTTTTTAGTTTGAGTCTAACTACTAGCAAGGATATTTACTAGTCCTGTCATTTAAGGGTCATACTTCTTGATAAAAAGTTAAAAGTCAATGAGTCATTTCTCCTGTAAAGGAAGCAGAACAATCGAGCAGGGATCACGACCACTGGATGTTGCTGGTCTCTGCCAGATAGCCGAGCCTTCTCTGTGACAGAAAACAACTTGTTGGTTTCTCTATTTATTCAGAAAAAAAGACTCCTCAGTTACAGCACCAGAATGTTCTGTTCGTTTTAGTTTGGGGGAAACTAAAGCAATGTGTATGATTCGAATACCTGGGCCCTTGGTCTAGACCAGTGGTCTGCAAACTTCTTAACAGCCAGCTAAGGAGTATTTTAGGTTTTGTGGGCCATTCAGTGTCTGTCACAACTACCCAATTCTGCCATCACAGCACAGAAACAGCCATAGACAGTATATATACATAGGAGAGTGGCTGTGTTCCAGTAACACTACGTGTGGTCACTGAAAGGTGAATTCCACAAAATATATATGTGTCATGAAGTATTATTTTTCTTTTGATTTTTGACAACTATTTAAAAATGTCTAAACCATTTTTAGTTTGCAGGTCACCCAAAAACTGGAGATCAGCTAGATTTAGCTTGAGGGATATAGTATGCTGGCCCCTGGCCTACCAGTAAAGGGTAAATGGACTTCAGTAGGAGAGTCAGCCCTCACTGATTTATAGTAGCTGCCTGGAGAGCCGTGCTGAGAAGGATTCTGAGGTTGCATCCACACTCTGTGGAAAGAGAGCCATGATTGATTAGTACGATCAGCCATGGCTAACGACAAGGGGAGAGGTGACCCCAGTTGGTATTATTTACTTTCCTCTATCTAGAACAAGGTGGTTTCCTGGATTAAGTAGCAGGACCGTAACTCGCTAACACAGATAAATTAATGTTTAGAATGAACTAAGTTGTTATGTTGCTAGTTATTAGGTTTTTTTTGTAGCTAGGAAATTACCTTTCCTCATATTATCTCCACAAGAATTAAACTATCCCTGTCAACCTCAATCTCAGAAAAGTTGATTAAAACAAAGTGTCTCCTAATAAGACTGCAAGGAAGCACCACAAATTCCCAAATGTTTCACATCTATCCACTCCCTTTACCTATCTACCAAGATTTATCTAGAATAGAGGTCAATAAGGGTCAGGTAGCCACAGAGACCTAATTAGGTATACCATGTGGCTCAGGCTTTATCAAGACTTCTATAGTATATTTAAAAATATGAAAAACTGGGGTTCCCTGGTGGCACAGTGGTTGAGAGTCTGCCTGCCGATGCAGGGGACACGCGTTCGTGCCCCGGTCCGGGAAGATCCCACATGCCGTGGAGCAGCTGGGCCCGTGAGCCATGGCCGCTGAGCCTGCGCTTCCGGAGCCTGTGCTCCACAACGTGAGATGCCACAACAGTGAGAGGCCCGCGTACCGCATAAAAAAAAAAAAAAAAAAGAACTAAGTAAATAAATAAAAATATGCATACAGTCAGGTTTCCTAGAGTCTAAAGACTTTCTAAAAAGATTTGCATGTAAGTGGATGAATGGCAATAAATGGCAACTTTGCTAGATTGAAAAAATTATATTTTAAATATTTAAAAATATTACTATAGTACTATTTTTCCAAATAAGTGTTCCTTTTGATTTATGTTTACTACACAGTCATCCAACCAATGTTTACTTAAAGGCAAACCACTAGCTTGTCAGCCAAGAACACCAAGAAGATTCAGCTGTCAGAATATACCAGGCTGGTCTCCCCTCCCTTTCTTAAATTACTTAATTAATTAAATTACTTATAATTTGGGGTAACTAAATATAGAAAAGAAAATTTACATTTTTAAAGCTTTCAAAATCATGTTTTAACTAAACTATGTCTGATCTCAATATCTATTTTCAATTTCATTTTGTGGGCTCTTAATTTAGAGAACACAATTTAAACCCTACAGAATCAAGTTTGTTGCCATGACATATGGTATTTCATGACCACTACTTTCTCGGCTTTCTGCTCCTAATACAGCTTCACTGAAGTCAGAGATTGGAAGGCTGGGGTTCTATTTAGTTCTGCTGTAGAAAGAAGCCCCCATTTTTTTCTGGCAAAGACAAATAGCGTTTCCAAGGAGGACTGAGAGGAGGGAGAAAATGTCTGGGGCCCAGTCTCAGCTGGGAAGTGTGAAGAGGGGTGTGGGAGACTTACCTTCCAGTTCACAAAAGGGAACAGGATTCCCAGAGAGAATAAGCCCAGCATCGGTCCCCCACACATGCCGTGGATGCTGAGGGCAGCCTGTGGATCAAAGCAGATCAGATCAACACTACACTCCCCTGAATCTGTGGCCCACTAGGACCACCCCCTTTCTTGGACCAGAGATGAAATACAGTCTTAGTCCTGACTGTGCCACTCATGAATCATGTGCTTCCTGGAAATCATTTCTCCATTCTGGGCTCATTAATAAGCACTGTGTTTGTAAAACACCCAAAATGCCTACAAACATACGTGTGTGAGGGTGTGCACGTGTGTGTAAACACACACAGGCAATTTGGATCTGGTAGAATAAGTTTTCCCTCAAGCTGGAACTTATTGATTTGTTTATATTTTCTATCTTATCAAAAGCTTTTTAAATAATGTACCTAATAAATACATCTATAACTTACATTGAATATCTCAGGTAGTTGATCCAGCTGTTCTAATTTAGTTTGAATAATTTTATAATTTTAATAATAATAATTGTCTGTTACCCCACTCCTGCTATCCCAGCAGAATACCTCAAGGATGTTGAAGCATTAAGTTGGGACATGACGGGGAGGACATTGGACATTCCATATCCTATAACCCATTTTTATGGCTCTGTCTCCTTTGGATATAGAGAGAGTTTGGCAAATGCATTTCCATATCTCTTAACCTCTAAGTTATTGAAGCCGGTGAACTGGTTAGGGGCTTTAATTAAGCTAGTTTTCTATCAACCTATAGCCTTGGGCCATGGCCTTGCAGAAGTCTTGAACATACACAGGCACTGACATGCCTGCAAGGGAGCATGTACACACATATGTGCGCGTGCGCGCGCGCCTGCGCGCATACACACACACACACACACACACACACACACACACACACACACACACACACACACAAAGCTACTCTGCAATGCAGCCCTGTCTAGTTCTAGCAATACAACTGCAGGGCTCTTAGATAAAGTGGCTGTGATAAGGATGCTCTAAAGACTTTATACATATTTCCTATTTGTCAGGCACCCCTACGTGTCTTATGTGTCAGATAATAAAGATGAAATACCCTGGCACTCTAAATAAATGACCTCATTTCATCCCCACAATTACCCTGCTTAGTTGGTAGCACTAACTGGATTTTATAGATGAGAAATTTGGACTGAGAGAAAACATATTAAAAGTATACTTTCAGTTAGAAAGTGGCAGAGATGAGATTTAAGAGTTTTAAGGCAGGGTTGTCTGGCTCTGAAACCCACATTTTCTCTCCTAAGAGCAGTCCCACCTAAAAAATAAAAAATAAATAAAGTCAAGAGCACAGACCACCATCATGGTCTCCTTTTTCTGTTTAAGGGGAAAAAGTTCTTGAAAGAGTCCAGCACTAAGAGAATATTGAGATTCAAATTTTGGCCCTGCCACACGTAACACATAATTTGGTGAACCTTCAGTTATTAACTCAGATTCATTTTACTTCAGAGAGTCTTCTTTGTCTATAAAAAATAGAAATAGGACCAAGGGGCCTTCAAGTCCACTCCAGCTGCAATATAAATTCATTTATCCAGAAAAATGAGCTACAATGTACTGTTATGATTGTTTTTCCAGGATAATTTTTAGAGAAGTCAATGATACAGATTGATCTTTGACAAGATGGAGGCAAATAAGATTAAAGTAGATACTTTTCCCTAACGTCAGTCCTTAATATTCTTGACATATTCTTTGCTGATTGATAGTATTAATTCATAGTTGCTGTGGTTGCTGAATTTGGAAGTTAATTTACTAGCTATTATATGGGAGAATCAATAAGTTAGGAAAAATGTTTATTTCCTCCTGTGGGAGAGAAAATGAACAATCTCTTACAAAGTCCTTAGCCAATATGCCCCAGGGGGAAAAAAGTCTTCACATGCTAGAAAGAGAAATAAATCAAAGAATTTCTGGATTTGAAAAATATGTATTTCTTTAATGTACAAAACTAACCTCAATTTCTTATCTTTCTTTTTTTGTTGTCATTAAGTGTGTTTAATTGGAGGAAGACAGAGCTCATCTGACAACCTCCACCTCAGTGGCCAAATCTCACCTAAGCCCCTCCTGCAAGGAAAGGACAATGGCTCAGAAAGTGTGTTCTAGGACTGAGGTTGCCTTGCTGTGTCTTAGCTTTCTCAGATGTCAAGTGGGGATCAAAGTACCTGCTTCCTGGGTTGTTTTTGTGTGCGTGTATGAGAGTATTCAAAGTGGAATCCAAAAGAAGTCTCTGAATAGTGCCTGGGCACTCTGGAGCACACGATAATTGCCCCCCAAATATTATCTACTATTATAATCTTACTATTATCCTCTTACCTACCCTGTTAGTGAGCTCTCTGATTCCTGAAGTGGGCCATTTGATGGTTGGACTGTTTTGAGAGCTAGAAAGTACTTTTTTTATACTTAAAAAGAAGGAGGGAAGAAGGAAGGAAGGAAGGAAAGAAAAAAAAGGAAGGAGAGAGGGAGGGAAGGAAGGAAGACCACTCCCCCCAAATAAAAGAAAAAAAAAAAAGAAAGCACTTTCTTAAATTGAGAAAAGAATACTCCTGGAGGTCATGACAAGCCTTGGTAGAACTAGCTGAGGGTCAGTAGGATAGCAGCATAATGGACAGAATGGCCTTTCTCGGAGGGAGCTCCGCAAATCACTAGTTAACAGATCTTTGCTGCTGTTACCTGCCCCTCCTCCTACCTCTTCTCCCCGCATTTGGTTCTGTGGTCACATATTTAAAGGGAAACAGCTTTCTTGCTAGGTCTTCCCAGAGTCTTCGATATGCTACTGTGTGCTGTGGATTTCTGAAAGGGGAACACATTGTGCAGCATTTCCCAAAAGTCTTTGACTTTGGAAATTTTCACTCTTGGGGCATTTCCCAGGGTGAGGGTCTCTGGAAAACACTTTGAAAATCCTAAACTAAAACACTGAAAAGGCCTTTGTTTAAGGAGCTGACATCTGCCCACCCTCAGCACCACCAACGAACACACGCCATGAGTGTGTGTCGGTTTTGTGAACATGAAATTAAATCTGGCTCTATGCTGTATACTTATGGGATGTTTGGTTTCAGTCTTCCATATTCCCTGAATACATTATTCTATTACATTAGATCTAGCAAAGCTGTTTGGAAAATTAAATAGGGGGATTATAGTCTTTCTGCACCTGTCAAGTCAGATGTGTTCAGAGAAATGAGGGGGCCATTTTAGACACAAATATCTCTCCTAGGAAACAACACATCAGTGTTTTCATTGTCCCCTAAACTGTGTGAACACATTTTAACCAACGAAGAAAGTGAGGCTAGCATACTTATCTGAATAAGGACAAGTCAACGAGAGCATCACTCACAACTTCCTCTTCATTATAAGTTTTATGTGTTACATCAGCCTTGCAGGAGTCTTTATCTATTCCAGAGCCTTCATACCTCAATGGCAAACAAGCTTAATATGCAAATAATTCTGAAGGAAACAATTTAGTGATTCAAATCCTCACTAAATTGAACATGGTGATACTTTCTTAAGAGTAAATAGTAATTAGATAAAGGGGAGAAAAGAAAGGGGTACAAAGCATTAGAGGCAACTTGGAAATGGGAGAAAATAAACCTAAAAAAATGCTGCAGAGGTCACTAAAGACAAACCTCATCAATCCACCAGTTCTGCTGTGTGGATGGGTAGATATCAGAGTGCTTCAAAAATTGTAAAGAAATCACCAAATATTTGTCATTTTAAAAAGTTCATACTTAGCAGAGAGGACATCAAGTTTCCAGCCCCACAACTTCTCTTATATAGAAAGTGAATTATCATGTCACTCAACTCCCTTAGACTTAGTTCCTTGAACTTGAAAAAGGAAATAATGGAACCTATGTAAGTAGTCATTGGAAGGATCAAGTAAGATACACTGCTCTGGGAACTAAAACACATTCTATAAAAGTCAGTGATGACTATTCACTCACTCTTGTTCATGTCTTCATTTAAGCAGCATTTATTGAAAACCTAATCCATGCCAAGAAAGTATACAAGATGTTCAAATTATACAATGACACAATGGGACTGAGGGGGTTGAAATAGAATCTGAAGATTGGTTTATCTAATGGTCCTTTGTGAGTTGGGCAATTTGGGAAGGGAAGAGGGGTGGCTCCAGACACTTTGCTGGTAAACCTGGTTTAGCCACTAACCAGACATGAGAAGTTGAGCAGGATACTTTTACTCTTTTCTGTAACCATCTACAAAATGAATGTTGAAACAGATTATCCTTGAGGCTCTTTCTAGTGCTGATATTTTATGGAACTGGGAGTTGGACAGGTCAGCCTGGATAACAGATAGGGGTGGGCCCATTTCCCAGCTCCACCACTCTTTCATTATGTGAATTTGGGGCAATACTTCACCTCTCTATTTCTTAGTTTCCTTCATCTGTAAAATTAGTACATTAATCATACTACCTCATAGAGAAGTGACGAGGATTAGATGAGATAATACATTTGGGACGGTAGCTTGAACATAAGCATTCTATAAATGTCAATTGTAATGATTGTTTTTCCTGCTAAGATTATCATTCCTACTTTTATTTCAGGATCATACATTCTCAGATCTGGATTTCAAAAGGTTTTCTAATTTTATTACAGTGTACCTTGTCACCGAGTCTCATTACTAGTTTTTAAAAGTTTCCCCTCTTGAAAGAAATTTTGGTTGAAATTTTACATGCATGTGTAACTTGGACCTGGTATCGGAGAGTATGAGCATTTGGGATTTGGAGGAATAGGAAAAGTATTAGAAAAGAAGGTGGGTAAAAAACTGCTACAAAATCAAATGTGTCTTTTTCCTCTTTCATTACCTGTACAACGCTCCCCAGGAGGGATGCAGCCACAGCCATGGAGGTACATATTATGCCAAACAAGAGACCTGGAGGAAAGAAACTTCATGACTATCATCCAAGCTGGCTTTGAGGGATCCACTGAACTCCTGCCCAGGGCCATGTCTCATGTAAGCCCTATCAGAAGGGGTCTCAGGAAGGACTGTCCACCCCGCTTAGCCATCACAAGCCCCAAGAGGGCCATTTAAGAGATTTTCTCCCAAAGACATGCTTTCCTAGGTCAGGCAGAATGAGCTGGAATCCAGCCTTGAGGAGTCTTCTCTACAAGATTTAAGAAAAATGCTGTCCTGGTGACTTCTCTGGTGGTCCAGTGGTTGAGACTTCACCTTCCAATGCAGGGGGTGTGCAGGTTTGATCCCTGGTCAGGGAGGTAAGATCCCACATGTCTCGCAGCCAAAAAACCAAAATATAAAACAGAAGCAATGTTGTAACAAATTCAAGAAAGACTTTAAAAATGATCCACATCCAAAAAAATCTTTAAAAAAAAAAAAAGAAGAAGAAAACTGTCCTGTGGAAGCAACATGAAAATGCAGAAAGGTCACTGGTCTACTAGGCTAATCCAGATTAAATTCGTGATAATTAAATCCATTTCGACCACTCACCAATAATCAGCTGAAGACGTTACTAACCTCTCTGGGATATGGATAGTTTTTCATCATTAAAATGGCTAAATAGTTATACAGTTTACCTCACAGATTTTGAAAATCTGGAAAATTTTTCTGGTCTTTTCATGCTTTATTCATACCTTCATTATGGCCCTCAGTATACTGTGTAATGATTTCTTTGTTTACATGGCTATGTTGGAGCACCATAAGGGCCATCAGGGTACCGCGCTCTGCAGCATCTTGCACAGGGTGCCTCCAGCATCATAGGATCTCGCTGGATGAATCAACATATCCAGCTTAGTAATCTTTTAAAGGTGATGTCTTCTTTCAAACCATCTTTTTAAAAATAATTGTTTTTCTACATCTTTGTTTAAAAACTATCTTAAAAGTCATTCAATTCCCATTACAATCCATAGACTAAATGAGAGAGACAAGGTGCTGGAAATGGATTTAGACAGACACACAGTGACAGAAATAGAGAAAATGATTTTTCTCATTCTGTTTGAAATTCTCTCTCAGCTAAATATTTGGCTGAGTTCCCAATGTCACCATTAATGCAATTTTATTGAGTACTGACCATATGTCAAGCACTTTACTAAATGCCAGTGCTATAAATGTCACTGCCCCAGAGATCTCACATTTTAGGAAGGGACTACACATAAATAAATTAATTTATCCAACAGTGCCTGTTGCATAGCAAGTACTATGTGCTTGCCATTATTATTATTATCATTATTATTATCATCATCATCATCATTTCAGACTTAGTACATGATATCTCTAAAATTTATTATCAGGAATTCACTTTTAAGATGAAATCAGGATAGCGAATTTTAATGCTATATTTTCCAACTTCTCAATAAAACACAGAAAAATAAGGAAACTCACACAACACTAAAATCCAAGTTTGATCAATAAACACCTTTCAGAATTCTAAAATTGTTCCCATTATATTTAAAGATGATAGATTAGAAACAATGTTTGCCCTCGTTCTGTTTCACTTCATGAATAAGCAGAACTCCACCTGCCTGAAGAAAATAACAAAAATGTCTTTTCTCTGCTACCAATTACCCTCTTGCTGGGCCAACAGTTATCTGTTTCAAATGGGATTCTAGGCAACCACCCCTCAATCCAAGGTTCTACATTTTTGTGCTGACTAGAGAATTGATTGAGTCCCCCTCTCCCCCATATCTTTACACTTCCACCAGATTGCAATCAATAGCAACCTGCAAGGCAGCGAGTTTAGGGGAAATTGGTGGGGTTCCATGGAGACCTAGAGTGTAAGGATCCACAGACAAAGCAGTAAATGTGTGTGTGTTGGGGGGGGGGGGTAGAGAAAGCACCACCGTTGCAGCAAATACTATGGATTTTCCAAGTGCTACATCAGCTCAGAGGATCAGACAATAAACCATGGGCAGAAGAGGAATTTCTACCCAGCATATTCATGAATGTCTGCTAGAAATTGGGAATTGCACCAGGAGTGATGCCAATCCACCTGCTATTAGCTGTAACTCATTATGCAAGATAGTGAAAAAATTAAGGCAATTCAACTACCCAGTTAACAAACATTAGGTCAGCACCAATCTCTCCTTGTTCAAGCGTAAGGAAAAAGAAAAAAAGAAATATGGGATCCATGCCAAAATGTTACTAAACAAGGAAATAAATAATTAACCTGAAAACTCAAATACAGCATATGTTTTCTGGAAATACTTAAGAGTCAGAAAAAAAGTATTTAGAAACTAGCAATTTCAATATGATGCAAAACACATAGATTCAATGACGCAACAAGTGCAGTTCAAGAGAAAGCAAATGATATGAAAACACAACAAAGTAGGGTGCAACACCCATAAGTTTAGATGAAGATGAATCCAGGTGTGATATGGAAGAACTATAAGGAAATTAAAAGTTATAATAGTTGACCAAGCACTTCCTCACCTAGGTACTTACCAAAGAGAAATGAAAACATGTTCACAAAAAAGACCTGTGCAAGAATATTCATAGCAGCTTTATTCATAAAAAACTCAAACTGAAACAACCTAGGTCCATCAATAGAAGTAGAAGTTAAAATAAAAAGGTAAATCCATACAATGCCATACTACCCAGCCATAAAAAGGGATAAACTACTGATACAAAAAAAACCATGGGTGTATCTCAACAATATTATGCTGAGTGAAAGGAGTCCTTACAAAAAAGAGTGGTACTGTGTGATTCAATTTATATGAAATTCTAGAAGAGGTAAAACTGATCTATGATGAAAAATACCAGAATAGTAGCTGCCCCTAGAGGGAATTGGGAGTAGGAATTACCAGAATAACCAAGAGAACTTTCCAGGGTCATAGTAATGATTTATATCTTTAGTGATTGAGTTACACAGGTGTACACATTTTTCAAAACTCAGCAAATGTATACTTAACATTTGTCCAATTCATTGTGGGTAGATTTTACATTTAAAAAACTTTAACCAATTATTGAATTCTAGTTAATAATATGCTAAAATAATTAGGGGAAAGTGTACTGATGTCTGCAATTTATTTTTAAGTGTATCAAATATATGATGCATTAATGGATGGATAGAGAGCTAGATAGATATGTGAAAAAGCAAGTTTAATAAAACATTAATGGAGAATCTTGGTGGTATATATACAGGAGATCATGGTAAATGTCTTTAAACTTTTCTGTATGATTGAATTTTTATAGTAAAATGTGAGGAACAAAACACAACAGCAGAATTCAAATCATTATTATTAAGAAATTTACTTTGTGGAGAACTTAAAGTAACATTGAGAAAAAAACCTGAGCCCTTCAAGCATGCAGAGGAAAAGGACAAAGCTATGAAAATAAGAGAAATAATGAAGAATATGGAGAACACAAACCCCAAATTAGGGGAGCATTTAAGAATAAGGGTACGATAAAACTATCAATATTTGTAGGCAATAACCACACTTATTAGAAAATCAATTAAAATTTTAAGAATCAACAAGAGTTGTGCCAATGGCCAGATATGTACTTTACAAAACAAACAAACAAAAACAAAAAGCTATAGCATTTCTACGTTGATAGTAAACATTTTAGAAGATGTTATCGGGAAAACATTCCATTCATAATATCGATGAAAGAAGTAGAAGAAGGAGGAGGAGAGGAAAAAGGAGGAGGGGGAGAAGCAGAAGGATGAAGACATGAGGATAATTAATATCTAAGAGAGAAAATATGGTGTTAAATGCAAAATGCTATTGATAGATGGAAAGCTTATAAAGATGTTAATTATTTCCAAATACGTTTTTCAGTTTAGTACAGTTCCATCGAGATGGGGGGGGTGCAACTAGATAACATGCAGTGAATTATTTTAAACTTAATCTGAAAGAATAAATAAACATGAACAGCCCAAAATTTGTTTTTGCAAAAAAAGAAAAAAAACAGTCACAACATTTAAATTTCTTGCCAAAAATTGACAAGAGCTGCTCTACCAGATATTTTAAATAAAACACTGCAAAGCTATAGTATAAAACAAGATGGTATTAGTTCTGCAATTGATAAATAATTTAATTTAATGAAAATAGGTATATAATATTAAACATATCCTTATAGATAAAATAATTTTATATTGCATATTATTACTACTAAAACTATTAAAAACCAATAAAGAATATTTGGTAATAAAGGACTCTTTAGAAAAGAATTTGGCTTTATTAGACAAGCTGACTGGCGATAGTGAGCAGAGCATCTTCCTCTGTGGAGAGACTAAACAGGATCAATACATGGCATAATCAAGAGGTGTTGATGTGATGAATCTAGGGCATAGGATGAACACAGAAGAATGTCGAATGTAAGGTTGGTAAAAGCTAAGCTAACTGGTCATTCTTTCCTAGTACCCTCTTGGTGTCTCCAGAAGTGTAAGAATTGACATGTGAGATTCCTCGTGTATCTTCACATGCACTTGTGCCTGTCAGAGTGCCCTGAATAGTGTGTGCAGGATTTGACACGTACCACACGTTCATTTCATGATATGGAATAGAAGATCCACCGGCTGTACCTACATAAGCCTTTACTGATCCAGGTGCTCAGCTTGTCGGAGAGATGGGGAAAACAGCTCTTGACAAAATCCTCAAACGTCACTGTTGCTAAGGCATTGATGCTGGCAGCCACGGTGCTACAGGGAGAGAAAAATGAGAACATAGTCCAAGGTAAATAAAGCTGACCGGCCTGCCCTGGTGTCCAGGGCGAATAGACAAGGCAGGGCTCTAGAAAAAAACAGAGACAGACATATGTCCTTATTCTGGAACTTCAGGGGAACTACATGACCTGTCTACTCACTCTTCAAAGCTGCTTCTGTGCTTAATGCTCTTTGATGTCTTCCTCTAAGTCCAGTGAAGAAGCTAGGCTTCCATGCTGGAACTCTCACTGATTCCCCTAACAAGACATTAAATGAGTTAGCATGCAGTAGCAGAGAGATTTTGTGTGTGTGTGTGTGTGTGTGTGTGTGTGTGTGTGTGAAAGTTAAACTTGAGGCAGAAAGTACTGACTATGCTAATCCAGGAATCAGTACAATATGCCATTCATTCATTCATTCACTCATTCATTCATACCATTTATGCATCTGTTCATTCTGAGTACTAGGCATACAATGGTGAACCAGAAAGACATAGAGCTTACACTCTACTTGGCGACATAGACATTTAACAACCAATTATACAATTGACTACAATTGTTATGAAGAAAAATAACAGAGCTATGAAATCATGTCTTTCAGAGGCCTAAATCGATATGAAGTTAGGATATTCTTCCCAAAGGAAGTGATGGTTAAGATAGGCACTGAAAGGACCCATGCAAATTCAGAAAAAGATGTTTTAGAACAAAGGGAAAATTACAAGTAAATGCCTACAGGTGGAAAATTTGTTTCATTCAACAACAGGAAGGCCCAGTGTGATTAGCATGCAATTAATAAGGGAGAAAGGGGCAAAGATAAGACTAGGAAGCAGGCAAAGACCAAAAGCACATAAAAGCTCTGATATTCTCTCTCTGACTTTCCAGAGTTCAGTCTTATAGCCCTAAAACTCGCTCAGTGGACAGAAAACCCAAGAAGTTCGAGTTTTCTTTGCAGAATAGCATGAAAGCTTATTAAATTCCTCATCTAGACCAGGAATATTTTAGCTAGTAGAATAGATGTTCCCTATAAGACTCCTCTTCTATCTGTAGATCCATGCAAGTCAAATAAGGAAAGGAGATGATCAAATAAAATAAACTTCCACGCTCCCAACATATATGGCTCAAAATCCATCATTTGAAAGTTTCGAACATTAGGGTTAACCCTTGAATCCACTGGGAGGGAGGGAACAAAAAGCTGATTTTGGCCCAGAGGGAGCAGATTTGTAGAACCTTTACTGGGTTGCTTTTGAGGTCAGATGTATTATCTATATGTCAATTTATCAGATTCTAAAACTGTTACAAGATGGTGAAAATCTTTTTTTTTTTTCCTATCTCTCAACCACCATCTCTTTACTCCACCCCCCACTCTTGTCTTTCCCTTTCCTTAACCCAACATCCTCCTTAATGTTATAGTAATAGTAATCTCTCTATAATATGTACTGTCCAGTGTCTCTTTCTTGGAAGTTTAGAACTTGAGATCAAAAGAATCAACCATTCTCTTATGGGGGAATTAATCTGTTGACAGCTATATTTCTCCATTCTGGAGTCAGCTTTAAGAAAAATAAATAAAGCTCTGTAGGGCAGGACAAAATGAAAGCTAGCATGTCACGCTACTTGTGTTTGATCCTCTGGTGTTCGTTGTTTCTGTCCCTAGTTTCCTTGAGATACTAATACCAACACCACAGGACAATATGATTTTATATTACTGATGTAAAATCCTACAAAGAGTATTAGTAAAAATAATTCAACAGAACACTAAATTAAAATTATACCATAAGCAATTTAAAGTCATTATATGAATTAAGAGATGTCGTTATTTTTGAAATGTCAACATGTTAATATTAATATGCCAAAAGCTAAAAAAGCAAAATACACTCATTTCAAAAATGCCAATAGTTTACCAAAATTCAATATTTCTCCCTGATAAAAATATTTCTTAAATTAGAATAAATATATGCATTTTTGTTCTTTTTTATGATTTTATTAGTTTTATATAAATATTTTAAAATGTAAATAAATAATATAGTTTAAACCAAAACCTGAAATCATATTTAATGGTAAAATCCAAGAACAATTCCCTTTAAAGTGCATAACAGGCACTTCCCTGGTGGTGCAGTGGTTAAGGATCCTGCCTGCCAATGCAGGGGACATGGGTTCGAGCCCTGGTCTGTGAAGATCCCACATGCCGCGGAGCAACGAAGCCTGTGCACCACAACTACTTAGCCTGTGCTCTAGAGCCTGCGAGCCACAACTACTGAGCCCACCTTCCACAATTACTGAAGCCCGTGAGCCTAGAGCCCATGTCCCCCAACAAGAGAAGCCACTGCAGTGAGAAGGCCACGCACCGCAAGGAAGAGTAGCCCCTGCTCGCCGCAACTAGAGAAAGCCCGCACGCAGCAACGAAGACCCAACACAGCCACAAATAAATAAATAAATAAATTTATTAAAAAATAAAATAAAAAGATAAAGTGCATAACAAAACAAGGATTTCTGTAATCCCTCAATTTTTTATCATTGTTCTCAAAGCATAATTACATAAGAGTGAACATAGAAGTGTAACTATTAGAAAAGAAGAAAACTCAAAAGTATTGACAGGTATTATGATTTGAGTACACCCAAGTTCTATAGAATTAACTGAAAATAATTAGGAAAAATCTGATATCAAGGGAAATTCTGTAAAAGAAATATAATGAATAAATACTAACCTAACATATTTTAAATCAAACTTTAAAGCTTAGTCACTAAAATTATTAGTATTGTCATAACTGTACACAAATAGATCAAAGGAATATAAAAGAAAATCCAGGAAAAGTTCCAAATATATAAAAGAAAGTAGGATGTGATAAAGGTAGCATTTCAAGTCAGTGGTGAAAATGTGGCTTTTTACTAAAAAATAATGGGACAGCTGATATCTGGATGATTATTTATAAACATGGAATGGAGAAGCCTTCATAAGAATGATATAAACCCAGAAACCATAATGTAAAAGGATTGATTAATATGAAATAGAAGCTCAACATACTCAAAAATACTATTAATAAAGCAAATATACATAGGACAGATGAGAAAAATGAGACATATGTCAATAAGCTATTTTCTTATATACATAAGGAAGAAAACTCAAAAGAAAAAAATAGCAGGGAATATGAATTGGCAGTTTACAGAAAAAGAACTACAAACGGCCAGTGAAAGTATGGAAAGGTAGCCAACCCCACTTCTGATCAAGGAAATACATATCATACTAAGTGAAGTAAGTGAGACAGAGAAAGACAAATACCATATGATATCACTGCCATGTGGAATTTAAAAAAGTGATACTGTCTTAATGTTTTAGTCCATTGCTCTCAACACTCTTGCCCCCATTCTCCAAGTCACTATCATGTCTACCCTGGATTAAGGCAAAAGCCTCCTGTATAGTCACCCACTTTCACCACTCTTGCTTTAGTGATAGCCACTTCCCTCCACAAAGACTGAGTCTTCAGTTGTATGACATCATCAAACCTCCTTGCTTCAAAGCTTCCTATTTAATATGAAATGCCAGCTCTTTATTCTTTCATAAAGGTTCTTCCTGATCTGATGCCTGCTTGCCTCTTTAGGCTCCTCCCCATCTGCTGTCCTCCCCGTTCCTTATGCTTCAACTCTTCTCTCGGATCCTGAACTATTCCATACAGATTATCTCCTTGGGGCTTTGGTATTTGCCCTCCCCTCTGCCTGTAAAAGTTTCTGCCTGTGATCTTCACAGAGCTGGCTTCTCCACACACTTTAGATCTCAGCACAAATGTCATATACTTAAATAGGAGTTCACTAAAGACCCTATCAAAAACAAAGTCCCCAAACCTAACCTCTCTCTAGGCTATCACTCTGTCATTTCCTTTATACTATTTGTCATTATCAAACAATGCCTTGTCTTTTTTGTTGTTGTTTAGTTATATATTGTCCGTCTTCCATGTCTGCTAGAATGAAAACTCTATATCAGGGCAATACTTATGCTAGTCTTGTTCCCTGAAGTATCCCCACTGTCACCAGCTGTGCCTGGCATAATATAAACCTTCTAAAATATTTGTTAGAATAAATGTGTGAAAAATTTTGTACTTAGAATAATGTCTACATTTTGGATATGGATGTTCTTACATTTTGGATATGGATGTGCCTGAGTGTGTTATTGAAGATGGAGAGAATGGATTGTGAAGCATAGATCTGTAAGAATGTATTGCAGCTGAATGAGAAATGCCAGCAGAGAGAGCTGCCTTGTGTGCTGGTGATGCGAAACCATGGGGGCAGTTGGCATCAGACAAGGTTGAGAAAATAAACAGAGAGATCTAGTGCAAAGGCAGACCTAGGTTTACATACCACCTCTGTGGTTTACTGTCTCACCATGGGTAAGTTATCTACCTTGCTAAATCTTAGTTTCCTTATTTGTAAGCTGATGATAACGAGTAGTTTCGGCCTCATATAATGTGTGACAACTAATGAGCAAATGCATATAAGGCATTCAGCAGGGCAGCTGACACACAGTGAATACTCAGTAATACTGATAATGACTACCACCATTACCTTTGTCATCCTGGTTGCCTTGCTATCACCATCCTCACCATCATCATTATCAGAACGTTATTGCCAAGTGTAGTCAATACACTAACCTCAGAGTTCCACTGAAGGCGCAAGCCACAAAAAGTCCTGGGAGGCCTGGCATTGTGGCAAATAACTCCATGACGAAGTATGGCATCAGCTGAAGAGGAGGCAAAACAAAATGGGATTAATGGTCTCATCAGCAGTGTCTGAAATGTGGGACTGTATTTGTAGCTTTTTAGCAAAAGGAGGTGGGAAAAAAAAGAAAGTAACAATAAAGGAATTTGCCTGGACTATCGTTGTTAAATGCTAACAAATGAGGTTATGATCAATCCAATTCCATGGACCTGAGGTGCAGCTGTAAGGGAGGGGAAGGGATAGGAAGGGGACAGTCATATAAGGAAAATGTTGGATGAACTTTAGAATATTCGGGAACTTTTAACTTTTTTTACGTTTGCAATGTGTGCTATTTTCTTGCCTGTTTACCCTTAATGTTAGAAACTAAATCCTAAAAACAAATGTTTAAAACAGGTCTTCAGGGAGTCTAGGTATTATGGTTCTACTCTGGAGCCAGATTTGTGGGAGAGGAACAGCCACAGGACACATTGGGACAGTTGTATATGTAGGGGGAGAGGATAGAGACGATAGCTCCTCCTGAGAATATTCTCCGTGAATGGAGTTTTTAAGGATGGACAAAGAGATTGTCATACTGAGTAAAATAAGTCAGACAGAGAAAGACAAATATCATATGATGCCACTTATATGTGGAATCTTAAAATAATGGTACAAATGAACCTATTTACAAAACAGAAGTAGAGTCACAGACGTAGAAACAAACTTATGATCACCGGGGGGAAAGGAGGAGGAGGGATAAATTGGGAGATTTGGACTGACATATACACACTACTATGTATAAAATAGATAACTAATAGGAACCTACTGTATAACACAGGGAACTCAATACTCTGTAATGACCTATATTGGAATAGAATCTAAAAAAGAGTGGATATATGTATATGTATAACTGATTCACTTTGCTGTACAGCTGAAACTAACACAACATTGTAAATCAACTGTACTCCAATAAAAATTAATTTAAAAAAGCATGCTTAATGTAATATATTGGGGTGATATTATTTAAGCCATAATGAGAAGACATGAGCAGAAGCATTATAGAAATAAGGGTCATTTTGTTCAATCTGAGATTAAAGCATCATTAAACAACGTTGTGATGGATAGAAAAAAAGAATTGAATGGTGGCATTGAAAACCAAAGCTATAGGTTCAAGTCCTCTTCCACTCTCCCCAGCCCTGCCCTGGCCCCAGTCCTTGCCTTCAAGGACAAGGTAAGATACCTTCTTTTTACATGTTCACTCCCCAGTATTAGACCTGATCTGTGATAATCTCATCCAAGAGGAGAGGAAAGAAATCAAGTCTTTGGGGTTTGGGAAATACCTAGAGGTCCAGGTTGAAAAAGAGAAAGGCTCAGTATCGATGGCCAGAAACACACTCATTTCAGCTGTTCCCCACTGGCCCCAAGGGATCACATACCTGGTCTGGTGCTGAGATGATACCAGAAGTCCAGGGATCACAGTCTTTGAAGTGGGAGTACATGATTAAGCCAGAGAAGACAGCACATGCCAGAATGACCCAGAGGCCCAACAAGTTGAAATACAAGGCTCTAGAAAATAACACATGGATCTACTGGTAGACTCTATGTCATATTACAGTGTGGTCAGGGCATTACCAAAGACTCAAGGTAAAATTTGGGGGGCCTGTTTGCTATAAAATAAAATTCTATAGCCTTCAAGAATGTATATATTTAGATATCAAGTCACTAAGTTATATACCTGAAACTAATACAAGTCAATTATATTTCAATTTTTAAAAATCATTACTTTTTATAGTTTTGCATTTTTTTTGTTTGGGCATGTTACAGTTTTAGACTGATTATGAAATTTGAACAAGGTGGATTTTTGATGGGTTTGCTTTTGAAATAGCTTTTCTGCAAAGTTGCAATGTGTAGTGTGAGGTCTATTTCCTTGGATGAAATTTCACGTATCAATCACTCATATTATATAACTTCAAGTAATTTCCCCCCACTCAATTCATGAAACTGTCAAAAAGCCAACTTTCATTTTAACATCTTTTATTCCAGAGGAATGATGAGATAAATGTAGAAGTAGACACGTTTTGGAAATATTCGCTTTGGAGGTTAAATCAGATGAAGTTTAAAGTTCAGTTTTTTAAAAGGCAATAGAAGGTATGAAAAACCTAAAGTCATTTTCCCCACATTCTTTGGAGCAATTCTTTTTATTCTACAACAATTCTTTTTATTCTATAACATTCTGTTTAACTTCAGTTTGAGTGCATTTGTAGTATCCTATGGTTATTTTGTATTCATACTGTTCTTTGAAAGTCAAAATATTACACATCTTCTAAATCTCAGGGAAGACTTGAAAGTCGGCTGGCCTCACACTGGATCAGTGAGAGAACAAACAATCTTGCTCTGGAGAGAGTTTCAAGGGGCAGGGGGCCCAAAGAGCAACAGGAGGCATTTCCTGGGAATGTTTCATTTCATTCAAACAATGTCCAGCCATTGTTTGAAGGCATTCAGATGCACTCACATTCAAATGTAAGGACACATATTCATTTCAAAGCCCCCTAAAAGCCCTGCTGTACAGGTGTACCTCACTTTCAGAAAACCCTTAAATCAAAGTATTCTTTTATGAAGCAAATATATTAAATAATCAACCCATCTGGAAATTTTTATTTTACATTATTTACCTTAGGAAAGGGTATTATCTCTGAAATTCCTTCCTTGGGATTATTCCAACCATATTTATCTTTGAGTTTTAGCTGTTTGTTTGCTTTTGTTTGAAAAAGGTTGATTTAGACATAGCCTTTGGGGAATACATTTGCTACATGAAATGGTCAATATCTACAAACTGAATTTGCTGTACTCTTACTTCTGCCATTTAGACAAATTTTATTCAAACTTTTCTCAGGCCATATCCTGGATAGTCCTCTTTACCTGAAAGGTCACTCCCTGCTCTCTCATCAGATTCTACTCCTTATATGGCTTTACATCTTTATAGCATTTATCCTTATCTGAAATTGTATAATACATTTATTTGTTTATTATCTGTTTCCCCCACTCGAACACACACAGGGCTACGTCCCCAGAGCACACAATGGTGCTTGCACATAGCAGACATAAATTATTTTATTTTTGTAAAAATGATTAAATGAATAAATGAAAGATAGAAATTCTTTACAATATGGTTATACTCTCTACATCATTTCTTTTTTGAAAAAGCATTGGACCTGGAGTCAGAAGACTTTATCCTTAACAACTGTGTGACTTCAGACAAGTCACTAAGACTCTGAGCCAGTTAAATCCTTCGTAAAAAGAGTGTTAACATACCTGCCTTACTTCTTATTATAGGACTAATATGAAGATTGAATGAGTTATACTCCATAAAAATATATAGAGGTTATACAGCCATATGTAGGTTGTATAGCCATTATTCAAAACAATTTTAAAAACTCACCAGTCAACTATGGGAAATGAGAAATCAGTGGCAAAATTGTATAATAGAATGTTAAAGCCCTTGTATTTGAACTTATTTTTTTCTTTAGAGATAGACTTTAATTCTCTACATGGCTAATTCTCCTGTTTGCAACTTAAGCCACTTCATCGATTCATTCAGAAAATATTTATGAAGCATCACTATGTACCAGGTTCTTCCAGGTACTGAGGACATAGCAGTGAGCAACCCAGAGCCCACCCTCATGAAGATGATATTCTGGGATTAGAGGCAGGTAATAATCACCAAAATGAAATAAATAAACAAGGTGATTTTAGATGCAATAAACGATATAAAGAAAATAAACAACGGCAAAGAGAATGGAACATAAGTGACTGGGTGTGGATGCGCTCATCTTAGCTGGGACATGAGACGGTGATGGGAAGGGATGTGGTAACCTGCACCAGCTTCTCCTGCCGTCACAGCATCATCTTCTACCTGCAGTCCTGAAATGTAAACTGAAGTCTAGAAACAAAAGTGTCCAAAGCAGCTTCCAGGGAGCACGTCTAAAATGATTTGGTAAGTGATACTATTCCTAAGTTTGAAGAAGATCTGGCTTAAGATGAAGCTGTCTTTAGTGAGTAATCACCACTCTGGCCATGCAATTAAATGCATCTATAATGGGTCACTTCTGGTTTTAACCTATGGCCACATTCAGTATGAACTTTATGGATGTATTTTCACCTACCTATGATGCAGAGATTTTTCTAAACCCTGATGGAATGTCCTAATTACATCAGGCTCTCAGATAATTGAGCAGAAGTGATGCACGTAATCAACATTCTATAGAGTCTCCTAGATAAGAGTCTGTTGGCAGCTGGCTCTGAGTGGACCCCAGTTGCCCTGGAAGTGTCCTTGAGGCTCCAGTTGCGTGACAAATGAGAGGTCCCACTAGATCCCCACTATAGCAGTTTCCCCTCCAGCTGTGTGCACTTCGACCATACTGACCATTTGGACTGATTTCTTGCTCCTGAATTGTATCAACTAAATCAACTAAGATTCTTACAGGGAAGTCTTTTCTAAAGACAGTTTTTATTTTTTCATCTTTCCTTATTCTAACAAAATTCCCATCATAGCTCTGGTCCTTCCATGGGAGTGGGGATGGGTGGAACCAGGAATGGCGGTCCTAAATGCTTAGGAAATTATATATATATTTTCTTTCGTGAGTATCTCTCCTTTTCTGACAGTTTTCATACCCATCAAATACTAATGTAACAAATTCCAAGAAACTATTATGAATGGGTGGCTTAGTTTAAACCAATCCACTAAACAAGATCTAAAGATACACAAGCACAAGTACACATGCCAGAATATACATATATACACTCCTACACATGCATACACACACATAAATTCTTATGTATATATGTGTCCATTTATGTGCTTACACATTCAAGCATGACCTTCTTGAAGCATTACTTTGTTCAATAAGTAATCAATATTTGATAAGCACAAAGTACTATTCTTGACCTCTTGAAAAAATGATGAAAAAAATACATTTCCTAACTTTTAGGTACTATTATAATAATAGGGAGAAATTAGGTATGTTCACAAGAATAAACAGTATAAAACAAGCACATAAGATTTAAAAAACACCTTGATTTAACAGAGAATTATTATTTATTTCACCTAATGATTCTTCCCTTATCAGATATCGTCAACTCTAATTTATTTTAATGCAGAATTTTAAATGAATTCTAATTTTAAGTGAATTTTAAGATAAAATTATATTTGATCCTAAATACATTTTTAGTAATTCAACTATTTGAGAAAGTGATGATCACATGTGTAGAGAGTTTAATATTATTTATTGTAATAGGATATGAATATGTTACCAGTGAATTGATAGAACAGTAGATAATGTTTTCACTTCTTCCTTCTGAGTGTATGTTAACTATGTAAGTAACATATTCCCTTTTGAAATTCAAGTTACAAAATGTTGAACCATATCCATAGCCATTATTCTGTCTAAATAAGAAACTATGCATTGAAAGTATTTTATGATCAGTTGTGGAAATATTCATAGTGGCTGTTTCTCACTCCAAGAAAAGTTAACAGCATTCTGACAAGTCTGCAGAGGCTGGAACCTTGGGTAGCAGCAATGAGGATGAAATGCCCATTTTCAATGAAATTCTAGCTTATTTCTGCCAGTTTTACAAAAAATAAAAATAAAAGTGCATAACTTCCTTTGGTCTCCATTCTAGAAGGTGGGATGAATTGCATAGTTTTAAAAAGCCTTAAGTTGCAATTCTGTGGAGTCCTTCAGAGTAAGCAGACCTGGTAAAACTGGTGACTGGTTATCCGGGCAGGAGTTGGAGCAGCTGAAGCCCTGTTACGACTTGCTTCATTACCTTGGGTTTTCTTCTTTTAACGTCTCCTTGGAAACTTTTACAGTACATCCATCAAAATAAAAATAGTAATTGAAGAGACCACATGCTGGATGGAAATAGTGATGAGGGCCATCTCATCACAGAAACTGTAAGTAAAAAATATGTGCTCCTTCTTTCTGCATTGCTTCCCACAGCACCTAATTTAACCCGGTAATTTCTCAGTAAATGAAAGCAGCAAATGACGGTGAACAAAGGCAGACAGAAAGATCTAAGTTCAAATCCCAGCACTGCCACTTCCTTGTGGAGAAGGGAATAGTAATGCCTGCCTCAAAAAATTGTTGAAAGGGTTAAATGAATCTTTGTTTCTTTCTCTCTTTTATGCACACACACAAACACATTTGAAGCATATAAAGCGCAGAGAAAAAACATTGAAATGTTCATTAATAACTCACAGCTTGGCATGTTTTTCTGTTTTGCAAGAGATGCATCGCTGGATGGTCGACTGATTAACTCCATAGATTCCAAGCCATGTAAAAGTTCCTCCCACTGAGATTGTCCAAAAAGTGTGCCTCCTGAGAGGATCTACATCAAAGCTATGAGGCAGAGAGAAGTGAGTGAACAAATACATTCCTTTGATGCCCAAATATTATTTTAGGTGATGAGGTCATATGGCTAAATCTTTATAAAACAAGAAAAAGTAGCATTGGACATACTCAAATATATTTAGTCGAGATCCATTGGCTGATTGCTCTAATACATTGTGTAATCCACCAGCATCGGCTGATCCTTGAATGAGAACTGTTAAGAAGCCCACAGTCATGACAACCATCTGAAATGCGTCGGTCCACACCACTGCTTTTAGTCCTCCCTGAAATGAAGAGAATGGATGTGAGTTCTTAAAAATGAAGCCTCAACTCTTCCATTTCTGCACAGCCTCTCTGCTAATGCATCTTTCTTTCTCCCTTTTCTCCCTTTCTTCCCCCTTCTCTCCCTCCCTCCCTCCCTCTTTCTCAATCTCTCTCTCCTTCCCTCCCTTCCTTATTTCCTCCCTCCCTCCCTCCATCCCTCTCTCTTTCTCTCTCTCTCCCTCTTTCTTTCTCTATTTCCTTCTTTCTTTCTTTCTTTCCTTCTTTCTTTCCTCCTTTCTTTCTTTCTTTCTTTCTTTCTTTCTTTCTTTCTTTCTTTCTTTCTTTCTTTCTTTCTTTCTTTCTTTCTTTCTTTCTTTCTTTCATCACTGAGCACATTTTATGTGCCAGGTTTATTGAGGATGATCACCTGGGTCTTGCTTGTACAATTTGAGATTTTATTTTTTGTAAATTTAGTGCAGTGAATAAATTTGGGGAAACTGAGATGGTAGGCTACTGAAAAAAAAGAAAAGAACTAGGAAGGAATGATAGATTCCAGACACTCATGGAGAAATTTGTTTTAAGAGCTAGAGGATGGTCAAATAATGAGGTGAGCAAACCAGAGTGTCAGGAGGGTGAATCTAACAGTAGATCTCAGGAGACGGTGATTCAGCAATAGGTTAGAGCAGTGGTTATCAAACCTGGATCCTTTTTAGAGTCACTTGGGGAATTTGGAAACAAAAAAACCCAATGACTGAGCCCCATCCCCAGGAATTCTGAATAAATTGAGGTCTGGGCTGGGACCCAGTTCTAAGTGTTTTTTACAGCTCCCCAGGTGATTCCAATGTACAATTCTAGTTGGGACTATGTGGGCAAGAAGAAAGAAGGAAAGAAAGAGGCTGCTGGAGAATCCCTTAGGAACATGGCAAAGGTGCCATGAGCAAATTAGGAAAGATTAAATGAAGTGATATATTTTAAAAGTACTTTGAAAATGAATAAGCACTATGTGAATGAAAGGATGTGGTATTTTTAACATTGAAAAATAGAATTACCCCCAGTTACTCCCCCAGAGTGTCAAGAACTTCTGTGAAAAGATGACAGGCTTCATCTTTATCTTGAGAAGAAAGAAGACACTGGATTTGTCTCTTCATTTCTCGTGTAGTTAAAGTTAAAATGCAATTTAAAAATAGACATGAAAGTCCCTTCCACATGCATTGTGTTTCTATATTCTGTTCTATTTCCAATTTGAGAAATATGCAATCTCTTACTTCCACCTTCCAAGAGTGGTATTTTGATTTTCTTTAAAGACAGTAAGACTTCTAAACCCAAATCACAATATCATATTTTAGTGATATGAAGACCAAATATCAAAGACCTCAGTTTTCAGAGGCTACTTGGCATGGTTTATATGCATAAACCTGAACTTGAGCTAGACCTGGGGCAAGAGAACAAACCACTTCATCACCACTTTAACAAATGTGCTTCAAAAGGCAGATTAAGGTAGCTATAAGCTACCATGAAAACTTCTCTGATTCTATGACTCCTTCATACAGCAAGAGACACACACGCCCACACACCACTCATCTACAATCCTGACTGTGCCTTGAATGTCACTTAGATATTTTAATCAGTCTGTTGTTTTGGTTCTACTGTTTACCTCCCTAGATTGCAAACTCTTGGGTGGCAGGAATCACTTCTTTCTTTTTTTCTTTTTTTTTTTTTTTTAATTTCTTCCACTGGTTATCTTAGCTAGGCTACACATCCACAGGATTAACAGAGTAAAGAAACTGCTCTATGAGCAAAAGTGTTAGATAAATGAGCCACCAGTTTGGTGAGACATTGAAGCTTGTGTTCTGGCAAGAGGTAGGAGGTGGAACAAAGGTGTGTGAGAAGAGGTTAGATGGGTGGATTGACTCACAGACTGAAAGATTTCCAACACTAGGTTAAGAAGTTTACACTTTATCCTGTACACAATGGGAAGCAAGGAGAGAATTAGGTCAGTCAAGTGGCGTGAAGAGATGGATGTTTTAAGAAGATTAAGTTAACAGAGGCATGCAGGGTGGAGGGAAACACTGAAATCAATTAAGAGGTAGTACATTTAGTTTATTTTTGTATATTGTGATTATTAAAGTATCCAGACTTGTTTCTGACATCTTTTTGGTTTCTATTTGTTCTACTTTTTCTGTATTTTTTTCTTCTCTTTCTTAAATCAATTGCAGTTTTATTTTGCTTTGTTTTAATTCCCTTTTTCTACTCTGTTTTATTTAAATGAGTCTGCTTGAAATTTTGCCATGAAGTTTTCATTTAGAGTCTAAATTTTTAAAATGTCTTAATCCCCAGCAATTCAAGGATTAAAAAAATCTTTAAGGGGCTTCCCTGGTGACGCAGTGGTTGAGTCCGCCTGCCGATGCAGGGACACGGGTTCGTGCCCCGGTCGGGGAAGATCCCACATGCCGCCAAGGGGCTGGGCCCGTGAGCCATGGCCGCTGAGTCTGCGCGTCTGGAGCCTGTGCTCCGCAACGGGAGAGGCCACAACAGTGAGAGGCCCGCGTACCGCAAAAAAAACCCCACAAAAATCTTTAAGTCTAATTACTCTCTTCCTGATTTACATGCTATTGATGTCCAAATGAAAGTTATTCTTTTTCTTAATCACAAAATTACATATAATAATAATCATTATTATTATATTTATAATATTATAAACTACATTATTAGATACTATATAAATTATACCATACTATAAATTATTGTTGTTTTCATTAAGCAACGGAAATTGTTTGACTAGACTTACTAAAGGTTTACTATTTTATTTTCTTATCATTACTTCTTCCATCAAAAACTGGATAATTTTCCTTCTTCCCACAGTATTTCCTCTAGGTTTTTCTCAGGGGAAGATATGTTAGAGGTAATTTCTCTCAGTTCTTGACAGTCAGTTTCTGAAAGATAGTTTTGCTAAATATACAACTATAACTGACAATTGTTTTCCTTCAGTGCTTTGAAGATATTATTCCATTGTTTCTGGCTTCCATTACTGTTGCTAAGCAATGCATCTATTTATCCTCCTATGGGAAGTTACTTCAGAGTCACTAATCTGTCACATACGGCCAGACATGTAAGGAATAGGAGACTATTTTAAATTTAGGTAGGAGGAGTATGTCTGGAATAGAATTATGGTAGTGAGAATGGAATGGAAAAAAAATAAGATAAAACTGTAGTGCAAAGAAATAGTGGGATTTGCAAGTATGAAAATAGAGATAAGAGCATTTTTAAATTGTGTGTTATCATGATATATGTTAAAAGAGTAAGTGATATGCACACAAGGCCAAAATACATGGATGGTGCTATATGATAATATATCAATTACTTTATTTTTCTCTGTAAATGAGGAAGGAGAATCCAGCTATCTGGGGACCATTGCCATATTCTTAACTGGTTACTTAAAGCCGCCATATATGGTACCAATGACTCAGAAGAATAAAGATTTCTATTGCAGGGCATGGCAAATAATAGGTGCTCAATGAACGTTTGTTGAACTAAACCGATTGTAACAATTATATAAATATAATTGCCAATACCACCCAGGTTCCTTGGTTAAAACTGACCATGTGTAAGACCAAATTTTAAATGTAATCCAAACTTATCCATCTATAAGAGACAAAAACAAGTTGTGGAATCTCAATTTTACAAAATACCAGCCATCCTTGATCGTTCATTCATGCATTTTGTATTCCTCAACCAGTAGACAGTGAAGTATAAATGCTACTTATGTTTTATAATCACTGTTAATGAGCACATTTTTTTTTTCTCAGTAGTTGTATATGGTCACCTACCCTCCGAACATGGAGATATTTCTGTCATTAAATCTTCTCTTAGCCATGGCTTTCTCAAATGAGCCCAGAGCCCAAATTCTATTAATGGCTGGTACTGAAAAGAATTTTAAACAAAACAATGGCACCTTCCTCTGGAAACTGTGATAGATAAGCCAGCATATTTCTATTTAATTGTGGAAGAGCAATTTCTGCTATACTTAGATGCCCTGTTGTTGGAAATTAGCCCTTATCCCATATTAGGAGATAGTGCTAAATACTTTTTCACAGCCAGATACATACCAGGGTACAGTAGAATGTGCAAACAATTCCTGTTGCAAACACAGAGCCCCAGAGATCAAACCCAGTCACTACGAAAGGAGAAAAAATATTGAAAGAAATTTCTCTAAGGAAAGTAAAAGAACAAACTTTATGAGGAAAAAGTCACAATATTTTTGTCTGTGTTCTTTGTGCGCAAATGGAAATCAAATTAGAGTTGTCTCATTACATTTTCTCACCTCTGATAAAGATTATTTTATTACATTATTATACCTCAACTCAGCCCATAATTTTCATGTAATGCTAAAAGCCAAATTATTCCTCTTAATATTCTAGAGCTTCCAATCTCTGCACCAATAGTTTGTTTGTTTGTTTTTCTTAACAAAGTTAGCCTGAGTACTTTGAAACCACCTAAACGTTGACCATGAATAAATATTTCTCATTATAATCACATAGCACAATTAAATTGAATACTGAGGACTTCTAATATTACAGGTATTATTATGAAATTTCTTTCACTTTTGTTTCTTCTTTCCTTTATTTCCCTAGGATTCTATTCTTTCAAAGGGGTCAGGTATAAATCTTAAAATAATTACTACAAGCACATTTTACTCATGTATTCAGAGTATCAACTTCATGAGATTGCTGAGAAAGGACATATATTATAGATGACCTTATTTAGTGGTTGTGTATGTACCATACAAAATTGTCAAACTTACTGTTACCAAAGGAGAAAGGGAAGGAGTAGGGATAAGTTAGTAGTATGAGATTACTGAAACACACTACTATACATACCTCACACTGGTCAGAATGGCCATCATGAAAAAATCTACAAAAATAAATGCTGGAGAGGGTGTGGAGAAAGGGGAACCCTCTTGCACTGTTGGTGAGAATGTAAATTAATACAACCACTATGGAGAACAGTATGGAGGTTCCTTAAAAAACTAAAAATAGAATTACCATATGACCCAGCAATCCCACTACTGGGCATATATCCTGAGAAAACCATAATTCAAACAGACACATGCACCCCAATGTTCATTGCAGCACTATTTACAATAGCCAGGTCATGGAAGCAACCTAAATGCCTATAGACAGATGAATGGTTAAAGAAGATGTGGTACACATACACAATGGAATATTACTCAGCCATAAAAAGGAATGAAATTGGGTCATTTTAGAGACGTGGATGGACCTAGAGACTGTCATACAGAGTGAAGTAAGTCAGAAAGAGAAAAACAAATATTGTATATTAACACATATATGTGGAATCTAGAAAAATGGTACAGATGAACCTATTTGCAAGGCAGGAATAGAGACGCAGATGTAGAGAACAGACATGTGAACATGGGGGGTGGGGAAGGGGAGGATGGAATGAATTGGGAGATTAGGATTGACATATATACACTACCATGTGTAGAATAGGCAGCTAGTGGGAACCTGCTCTATAGCACAGGGAGATCAGCTCAGTGCTCTGTGATGACCTAGATGGGTGGGATTGGGGGGGAGGGTGGGAGGGAGGTCCAACAGGGATGGGATATATGTATACTTATAGCTGATTCACTTCATTGTACAGCAGAAACTAACACAATATTGTAAAGCAGCTATACTCCAATAGAAAAAAAAAGATAAACAACAAAGATTTACTGTATAGCACAAGGAACTATATTCAATATCTTGTAATAACTTATAATGGAAAATAATTTGCACAAAAAGTATATACAACTGAATAACTTTGATGTACAATCTAACAAAACATACTGTAAATCAACCATACTTCAAAAAAAATTGCCATAACTTCAGTGATTAGAAAACAAGCAATAATCACATTGGGTGTTTGGAACCATGTGGATAAAATCAAGTAACTAGTTATTTGCATTGTTTTCAGCGTTCAGTTTATAGAGCTTTATGTTGTGACAACTACAGTAATTCAAGCACCCTAACCACAGGAATGTCTCCTCAACAAGATGTTGTGTGTATATTTCTCAAGGTGACAAGGCATGTATAAAAATGGTGGACAGTGCAAGAGAGTGTCGCTAGCTCACCTTGATTGAGGGCCAGAGCAGGAGCATACACCACCACTCCTGTGTAGAGAATCTGGTGGAGAGACAAGAATCAGGTGAACAGTGAGAAAAGTGACACTGAAAGTAAGTCTGCCTAAAAAATTCCTTATGACCTTAGAGCTACATTTCCTTAAACTTCTTCGTCAAACACTTCAATCTCAGGCACTCTTGTTTTGAAATCCTTGGCTCCTGTAACTAATTTGCAGAAGGGATAATAAGCATGCGATGGAGGAAGAGTGTTGGACTTTTAAGATGGCTGCATATTTTGAGATTTTATGGCTAGATCTGGTATATTTCTGAAGGATATGCAAATAGGGTTCAAGTTAAGTTTTTGATTCACCCTTCCACTACCCCATCATACACATATCACCATGACACAAACACATTTTAGCAATTTGAAACATAAATTTTAGAGTGGAGATGGAAATAATCCATGATTAGAGCACCATGCAGGGAAAACTACCAACATGGGTGATCTTCATAGTGGGTATATCTTCAAGCTCCCAGACCTGCAGCCACTACACTGATGGAAGTGGATGGAGTCCCATTTAATTTTAAATGAAATTTCACCATTTAGAGATCCATGTGGGGTTTTAAAAGGCAAATATCTATGGACAGGTCAAGGAGCAGTTTCTTGTTCTTAAATCCTTCAGTCAGTGAGTGGGAGTTTTGATTAAGAAAAGAGAAGGGAGTTAGCTTCTAGCAGAAAGTTCTTGGTGAGTCACGGGAAATGCATTGAGGGTGTCCCACAGGCAAGTGTGGGGCAGAAAGAGGGCACCCTAGAACCCAGGAGAGGAGTCCAAAAGGGGAATGTGGGAATATTGGTTTGAGAGTATAGTCTTAAACAGATTTTCAGCAAAACGGGTATTTCTGGTTCAACATAGTTTACTAGTAAAAAAACAAAACAAAACAGAATTAGTTACCAGATCATTTCATATCAAAAGCAACTTGAACAGGTTAAATAAGAGTTCAAAATAAATTTAAGAAAAAGCTTTTTTTCCCCTGGTGGTTTATTATATATATATATATATATTTGTTTGTCATTATTTGTACAGATATATGGGGTCTATGAAATGTGGAAATATCTTGATATAATCATTTGTCTTGAAAATGCTATCCTTAGAAGAAAGTAGTTTCTTCTTAGTGTTGAATCTTTCTTTTAATTGTGTTAATTGCCCCCTGAAATAAACAAACCCATACTTGTCACTCCCCAATCCACCTCTGCAGCAACCCTTACCCCTTACCCCTTACCGTCTGCAAAATGTAGATGGCTGTGGCTGCATAGCGAACTGGCTTGTTGAATCGTAGCTGTAAGTACTAGAAAGAACAGAGAGAAGGACGTGCAAAGAATCAGCAAGTTTTATGTAAGGGCTGCTAAGAAGGTTTTCTGTTTTCTTGGTATTTCTCTGAGTTTAGTGCTTAGTCTATAACCTGATTTTATGCTATCTGTACTTGGGAGAAAAGGAAACAAATTTGGATTATTTAAAGTCAAAGATATAGTAAAACTCAATTTTTGCTCAAGCTTCCCTTGATGGTCAGAGAAGATAAATGTTTTTTATTTTTAAATTGTTATTACTTCAATAAAAACCAGATTTTCTGGCTCATTATCCAGGGCTCTTCCTAGTGGATATGCCAAAGCCATTATTTCCTTTTATATCCCCACTGTCCCCAGATTCAGCTCAGGCCTTCCTTTCCTCTTTCCCAGATCAATGCAGTAGCCCCCTAATTGACCTCTCTAATTCCAAAGCCTTGCCCACTCATTCTACCAACCACACACCTGCTGCACTGATTCTCCTAAAGCAGAGCTCTGGTCATGTCATGCTTTTCCTCAAACTTTCCAGTGACTCTCTATCATTGACAAAACAAAATGCACATCCCAGGCTTGACATTCTAAACTCTCTACTGTCTGATCCACACCCTTCTTGTTAGCTCACATCACTAACCCTCACATGATTTATTCTCCATGTAAAATCATTATGTATAATTCAACCAGCATGCTTTGTACTCTGCAGATTTGTCCTTTGTGTAGGCAGATTTTCAGTGTGAGAGAGCCTCCCTCTCTCCAAATTCACCAATTCTTAGAGAATGGACTTGAGGATATGGGGAGGGAAGGATAAGCTGTGACAAAGTGAGAGAGTGGCATGGACATTTATACACTACCAAATGTAAAATAGATAGCTAGTGGGAAGCAGCCACATAGCACAGGGAGATCAACTCAGTGCTTTGTGATCACCTAGAGGGGTGGGATAGGGAGGGTGGGAGGGAGGCAGATGCAAGAGGGAAGAGATATGGGAACATATGTATATGTATAACTGATTCACTTTGTTATAAAGCAGAAACTAACACATCATTGTAAAGCAATTATACTCCAATAAAGATGTAAAAAAACAAACAAAAAAAAGGATAGCCCAATTGCCATTCCTGTTCCTACTCATACTTTCTCCTCTGAGCATTTAGGGCAACTAATATTAAACTTCTTTCATATGTAATAACACTTGATCACCTGCTGCCTTGTATTTTAGTGTTGGATTCGCATAGCTTACTGTATTTGTTTCGTATGGCTACTGTAACAAAATATCACAAATTGGGTGGCTTAACGCAACACAACTGTGTTCTCTTACAGTTCTGCTGGAAGCCAGGAGTTCAAAATCAATTTCACTGGGCCAAAATCAAAGTGTTGGCAGGGCTCTGCTCCCTCTGGAAGTCTTAGGGAAGAATTTGTTTCTTTGGGATTTTTGGTGGCTGCGGGCAGTCCTTTAGTTTTTAGATTTATCACTCTAATCTCTGCCTCTTTGGTCACACTGCCTTTTCTTCTGTCTATCAAATCTCCTTCTGCCTCCCTCATATAAATGTGCTTGTACTTAAGGCCTACCTGGTTTAACCAGGATAATCTCTCCATCTCAAGATCCTTATTCAACTTTACAAAGATCTCTTTTTCTAAACCATATAAGGTAACAGTCACAGGTTCCTGGGATTAGAACATTTATTATGATTTTTAGAGGGAGGGGGATGCATTTTTCAGCCTACCACACTTACTTTCCCTGGTACATGTAAACAGGGTCTTATTTTATTCATTTTATCTTCGTCTTTCATGTATTCATTCATTTAACAAATATTTATTACTTTCCCTCTATATGGCATTCTGTTATACAATGATAGCAAATATTATATAGTTCATGTCACAAAGGATTTTACAGATTAGAGGAGACCATTAACAAATTTATACTAAAGTAAAGTTACAGTGATGGTATGTACTAAAAGAAAAGCTACAGGGAGGTGTGAACACACTAAACAGATGGATCTGATTTACTGTTGGAGGTCAAGAAAGGTATTCCTGAACAAATATTCTAGAAGGCACTAGTATTTGTCTTCCAGTGTATGATAAACACGTACTGAATGAACAAAATGAATGTTAAAAGTAGCAAATGACTTGAGGACTTAATATCCTGGTGGTAGTTCTTGGTAGTAATTTCTAATTGGTAGTAGTTCTTTCTTATCTAATTTAAGAAAAATCATTTTGATTAACCCAGAAGTTTACTGATGTGTCCTTTTCCTAGAAATAATACATAAGTAAGTGTTGATTGATGGCTTAAGGTGGAACCTTCTTTGAAACCCTAGAAAAGACTCCTCTTGACAGAATTGTGACTCAGTTTCACACTAATCCACATCTCCCAATTTACTGCTCAACCCTTCCCCCAAGGGAAGAACCACCTTATTTTCAGACCATCTTTCTTCAGACAATACATTCAGTACACTGTGAGTCAGGTAATAATCAAGTGGATGTGTGACTGAGGGCACCAGGTATGAGGAAAATATTTTTAAAGAAGTAAGGAAGTCACTGAGAGAGAAACTGAAAGTCTCAGGTATCATAGGATAAAAGCAGTGCAAAACTTTTAAGCTGAAGACAACATGGGTTCAAATCACATGTCCTTGGAAGGATTAGTTTATTGCACTAAATGATGGCCACCTCTTTCTAAAATTGGCATTTGTAGGATCTAATGGTATAGTGTACGATAACATCAAGTGCAGGGACAGGAATATAGTGGGATCTTAGTGACTAGTAGTCATTGTGGGTGTGACCCCTGGAGCTTATTGGCACTCCCTGTCCCAGTACATGTTGATAGCATCTAACTGCACCGTGATTTTCTGCTTGAGGGCTTTATCTCACCCCTTGCACAGGGCAGACTAGAAGTGCTTGGGGGTGTTATCATTGTCTTTCAGCCAATGACAAAAGGAAGTTGGACCAAAAAATCCCAGTTATTTTCATTTCAAGGAGACCAACCGTGATATGTGATCTGTATTGTCCCCCAGAAGTCCCCAGTGAGCTAGAACCTCAGTTGCTCACAATAACAACCTGCTCAAAAACATAACTTTATTGGCTCCCTTTTTTTTCATGTCTTACTTGCCACTTGCCTACCAATGCTTAATAAAATCATTTCCCCCCAAAATGACTTGCATTAAACTCCTTGTCTCAGAATTTGCTTCTGGGGGAACACAACTTAAGACGGTGATATTTCTACCAAATATGATTCAAGTGGAGACTGCAAAATTGCTTGTAATGAGCTGTGTCTTCTGGTTGACAGGGATTCTTTTCCCATCACATGAAGAACCCAGGATAGCCTACTAGAGGATGAAACCAAGTGTAGTATGCTACAAGCTGTCCCATCTGAGTTCCCCTAGACCAACGAGCCACTAACCAACCCACTAGCTGATGGCAGTTACAGAGATGGCCCCAAGTAAGACCAGAAGAACCTTACTGTCTTACTAGACTCTCTTGAGCTCAGGTCAGATTACTGATCCACAAAATTGTGAGCAGGTAAAATTGTTGGTTTAAGAAATTTGTTTTGGGATGGTATGTTACACAGCAATAGATAACTGATATAAAATGTGGTATCAGAAGTGGAGAAATGTAACAAAACCCAAACTATGTGATATTGGCTTTGGCACTGTTTGGCATATGAAGTCTAGGAAAGCAAAGGGGAAATCGTTCCTGAAAAATGGAAAGGTAGTGAGAAAACTGCTATAGGAATCAGCAAAAGTTAATGGTTTTAACATTTCAGTTTAGTTCCTCTAAATTCAGTCAATTCAGTCAAACTAGAGAGACAGTATTAAGAAAAATATATATGAAAAAAAAAGAACTAGATCAGAAGTAAGACACCTTGAATTCTAGTTTGAGCTTTGCCACTATCTCACTCTGTTATCTAAACCTCTGGTTTCTCATCCATGAAATAAGAGACTATTCAAACTGCATAATTCTCCATCTGAAAGATTGTATTCACTCACTCATGTATCCAATGGTCATCCTGGATCGGTGTATAGTTTTAACTACAGTCAAAAGTAAAAACGGAAGTTCAGCAGAAAAGTTGCATGCTTTGTGCTTGCTTTTAAAAATAGCACAGGTAACATTTCCCATCATGTTTGACTGTTTTCAAAACCCCAAACCTGATATAGCCACACTATTTTCCATCTCAGGAAATAAGTCCACTTTTCATGTTGGTTCAAGTATCATGGAGCCATCCTTGACTCCTCTTTCTGTCTCACTCCCCACATGCAATTCATAAAAGAATCCTGGCACCTCCTCCCCACCCTTTCAAAATTTCACTTGCATTATCCCCTCTGTCTCCACGCTAATACCATCATTCTTGCCTAGATTACAGCAATAGCTTCCTAACTAGACCCCCTGCTTCAGCAGTAAAAACCTTATAATTAGCCTCAACATACAGCTAGAGTAATATTCTTAAAATACAAATCACATTACAGCACTCTCCTGCCCAAACAGTGCAATGACCCATCCCACTGAGAGTAAACACCAATCCTTATAATGACCTAAAAAGGCCTCATAACATTGGTTTAGACCCTATCACACCCTAAATATCCATTTACAACAAATATTTTGTCACTTTATTTACTGTACTGAAATAATACTCAATAATGATATCTTATACCTACACACCTAATTTCTCAAATTTTAAATATAATTACTAAAATGCCACAAATGTAATTTAAAGGAGAACTAAAAGGAAAGCAATTTACAGGAAAAAAAAATTGTATAATCTATGCTTAGAAAACACTATGGAAGAAGTAGTAGCCTGGACATTATAATGAAAAAGTCTGGATTAGAGAGAAGTAAGTAGTTCAGAAACTATTTAGCTTAAGAAGTCCAAGAAAAATGAGAAAGCAGGTAGACATCAGCTCACAGGTAGTGTTAAGGGTAAATAATAGCATGCTAGATCTATTAGTGTTTGATAAGACAAAGAAGAAAATAACTCTAAGTGAAGTGGAGACAACATGATGAGACCAATTATAAACTGTCCAAGTGGAGATAATGAAAATGTATGATATTGCAAATGAGTTGAGTATAATTTATAACTTGAGGGTGAAAACAGTTCCTTATGCTTTGACACGGGAGAGGTTAGTGACAAAGTAGCACAGATGACATAGATTAGTCTTGAAATCCCCCTGCATATCAAAGCATTTAAATAAGTTGGCTATTGCCAATCCCAAAACTCAATGGCTTAAAAACCAAGGACTTACTATTTCTCACAATTATTAGGATTGGCTGGGTGATTCCTCTACTTGATTCTCCTGAATCAAGGGCTGCCATGGGGCTGCAATGAATGGGAAGTTCAGCTGGGGGAGAAAATCCAAGATGGCATCACTCACATGTCTGGTGATTGGTGTTGGCTGCCGGCCAGTGTGCTTCTGTTCTTCTCTACTTGTTCACTCATCCTCCAGAAGCTAGAACAACTAGACCCACTTCCTGACATAGCTATATCAGGACAACATTCCAAGAAGACAAAGGCAGAAGCTATAAGCCTCATGAGACTTAAGCTTCCAATTCACACATCACTTCTGCCACATGCTATTGGTCAAAGCAAGTCACAAGCAAGTCACCATCCCAGATTCAAGAGGTTGGGAAATAGACTCTACCCTTTCAGTTTTAACTACTTCAAAAGATCCTGGTAAGAATATCTATGGCTAGGTAGCAGAAGATGGATGATGAACAAATAAACATAAATTCAAGTTTCTATACAGAGATTGGTAGAAATTTGGGGACTGTAACAACAACAAGAACAATAATGATAAATAATATAAAACTCTTCCATGGCATTTACAACTTGCCAGGCTCTGTTAAAAGTATTTGCATATAATAACTCATTTACTCCTCACAGACATTCTTTAAGATAGGTAGTTTTATTATTCTTATTTTACATATGTGAAAATCAGGTACAGAGAGGGTAAGTCATTTTCCCAAAGTCATACAGCTAGTTAAGCAGCAGAGCTAGTATTCAAAGCCAAGTAGCCTGAGTTTAAAGTTCATACTTTTAACCCCTTTTAATGCCACACTGCTAATTCTTATAAAGAAAGAGGCAGCCCCAAAATATGTACTTTACACAATCTGAATTTCTTCTTATTAGGGTACTACAATTTTAAAAATATGTAAAGGGCAAAGGTAAATGGTAAATTAAATTCAATGAAATGCTTATATGTCCTCTATCTGTACTGTCTCAAATCTCCTCAGTTATATATTTGCAATTGGTTTAATGTAGTAACTGAACTGTTTTACTAAAACTGTACAATCCACTGTACAACCTTGACTAAGTCATTTATCTGTATCTCCATTTTCTTAGCTGAAAAGTGACAATACACAATGTTCTTTGTGCTTTGCAGAATAGTGATGTTAATAATAATACAAGTAATAACATCAGCTTTCCTTCATTGAGAATCTCCTACAAGTTAGACAGTATATTAGATGTTTACCTACATGTTCTCATTTAATCATTGAAGTAGTCTGGCGGGCTTGACCTTGTTATTTCTGTTCTACAGATGGAAAGTGTAGGTGTCTGTAGATGTCTTTGGATACAAGTGTATCTGTATCCAAAGCTTAAGCTTTCCCCAATAACACTGCAATATTTTTTCCCATGATGTATAATTGCCCTGAAAATAAGTGAGTGTTTTTCAACTATCATGTGTTATCATCAAGACATTGTGTATCACTAGAGAAAAAAGCAAGAATAACAAAACATGTTCAAGTGGAGAGGAAACAGCAACTACCTCCCAAAGTGAAGATGAAGGAAGTAGTTGTCTTACCTCATATGTGCTGGTGATGCCAGATCTGTAGAACACAGGGAGAAAGAGCTCTGATGTGAAGAGGATCACAAATGCATATGCAATGAAGAAGATGATGAAGGATGCCCCAAAGCGGTAGACCTCAGCCGGGGTCCCCAGGACAGTGACAGCGGACATGAAGCTGGCTGTCAGAGACAATGCCACGGGGCCAAAGGTCATTTGCCGTCCCCCAACCAGAAACTCCCTTGAAGTTGCCTTTTTTCTCTCCCTAATGGCAAAGAACACCCCAATTCCAGAGGAAATGACAAAGAGGGCTGCAAAGACGACATAATCCCAAACTTCAAAGTTCTTCACCTCCATGCTGGGAAGTATGGCACCAGAGAGTCGCTCTCAACCTGGTCTCAGGGAGAAGTTCTTTCCAAAAGCAAAGCTCAGTAGAGTAGACGCTTTTCCAGGAGAGGAGATTGTGGTTGTGTGAAGAGAATGATGACCAGAGGCACTGTGTATCACTTCGGAAACCAAGTTGTACTCAGGGAAGATCTCAAAAGTTGACGACAAAGAGGGATCTGGTAGTGGTACCAACAGATGAGAACTTGAAATCTGACCCTGGCCTGGAGCTGTCTTTTCCTCTGCTAAAGCATATGCCACAGAGAAGGAATTCAGATGTGTTCCAAAATTAATAACCACTGGGGGTGGAATGAACTTGCCAGATAACATGCTCTTTAATCTCCTAGATTTTTTTAAACTTAAGGTTAAACATTACTGGGAACCATAGAAGTGATACAAGTTCACCACCTCAGCATTTTTAATGAGTGAAACAGAATCTGTTAAATGCCAACACAACTATCACCTGTATCTTCCATCCGAGTAAGGGAGGGTGAAGGTGTGTCCCTGCAACTCCATGAGACAGTGGGTGTGGGGGAAAAGGAGTAAAGAACGAGGGATCAGGAGACCTTTGCTCAAGTTGGTGCAAACCTAAGTGAGCTGTGATATTGCTGATGAAATATTTAACCCCTCAGAGCTTCATCTGGAACATGGAATAATAACACTTCAGAGGGTTATGATGAGTCTTTAAGTGTCTCTGACTTTCTGACCCTCTTTTTTCTGATCAATAATTAGCTATTATGTGTGCTTATAATGAAGCACCCTGGAACATAATAGAGTTGACTCTCTTTTGACTCTAGGCTTCAGAAAATAAATTTACCAATAATTAATAAATCTTTTGTAGTCCTCAGTTTTATCTTTTCTGTCTCTCCTTCATTTAGACCCATTCACAACTCTTGTACAAAGAGGTTAAGTTTTAGTTAAGACCAGGACAAATGAGAGAAAGAAGGTAAGAATCCAGTTATAGATTCTTTTTCTTATGTGCCTTAAAATTATTTTTATTTTTCCTCTTTTTTATTTTTTTAATGTTACATTGGAGTATAGTCGATTAACAATGTTTTTGTGTTAGTTTCAGGTGTACAGCAAAGTGATTCAGTTATACATATACATATACATGTAGATATTCTTTTTCAAATTCCTTTCCCATTAAGGTTATTACAGAATACTGAGCAGAATTCCCTGTGCTACACAGTAGGTCCTTGTTGGTTATCTATGTAAAATATAGCAGTGTGTACATGTCAATCCCACAGTCCCTATCTATCCCTCCCCCCAGCCTTCCCCACTGGTAACCATAAGTTCATTCTCTAAGTCTATGAGTCTGTTTCTGTTTTGTACAGCAAAGGAAACCATAAACAAGACCAAAAGACAACCCTCAGAATGGGAGAAAATATTTGCAAATAATGCAACTGACAAGGGATTAGTCTCCAAAATTTACAAACAGCTCATGAGCTCAATATCAAAAAAACAAACAACCCAATCAAAAAAATGGACAGAAGACCTAAATAGACATTTCTCCAAAGAAGACATACAGATGGCCCAGAGGCACATAGATGCTCAACATCACTAATTATTAGAGAAATGCAAATCAAAACTACAATGAGATATCACCTCACAACAGTTAGAATGGGCATCATCAAAAAAATCTACAAATGATAAATGCTAGAGAGGGTGTGGAGACAAGGGAACCCTCCGACACTGTTTTTGGGAATGTAAGTTGGTACAGCCACTATGGAGAGCAGTATGGAAGTTCCTTAAGAAACTAAAAATAGAACTACCATATGATCTAGCAATCCCACTCCTGGGCATATATCTGCAGAAAAACATGGTTTGAAAGGATACACACACCCCAATGTTCATTGCAGCGCTGTTTACAATAGCCAAGACATGGAGGCAACATAAATGTCCATTGACAGGTGAATGGATAAAGAAGATGCAGTACATATATGCGATGGAATATTACTTAGCCATTAAAAAGAATGAAATCATGCCATTTGCAGCTATATGGATGGACCTGGAGATTATCATACTAAGTGAAGTAAGTCAGACAGAGAAAGACAAATATATATGATATCACTTACATGTGGAATTTAAAAAAATGATACAAATGAACTTATTTACAAAACAGTTATGGATTCTTGATTCTGCTCCTATTAGACTCTGCTTATTGTTCTAAAGTACCCCCAGCAAACCTCTGGAGGACAATTTCTCTACATCATTCATGCTTCTCCTGCCTTCTCAAAGGTCTTCCCCAACACCATCCCTACAAAACCAGTATGTTCCACAAGATCTAGTTCATGTATACCTTGCTCTGTGGAGCCTTCCCTGACTCACGCCTCCTGCTGCTCTCTCCCCCAACTCCTGTAGGAAACAGGCTCCCTTGGTACTCACTTTTTACTCCGAGAATATCCTCACCTATTTTAAAGAATCTCTATGTGTATGTCTGTATGAGCAAGTCAGCAGTTGTAGATGACCAACTCATTGAAGGCAGAGGCACAAGGCCTGGTCCAGAGTGCCCAGTACGTAGTTATTATGTACCTATACATAGTTAGCTATTGTAGAAAGTAAGGAACTCATCCAAAAAACAAAAGAAGAAAACAAAAATTATCCATAATGTCCAAGGCCAGAAATATTTCCTATCAAACAGAGGAAACTTTAATTTTGTTTTTGACATCTGAGTAACTGAATGAATCTTTGATTATTTGTTTAGTCTGGGTACTGTCTGCACTCCCTACTTTGATCCATGGATTTGAATTTGACCACACAAAGCTTTGATGGCTGAAATATGCTTTTAGTTGCAAAGAAATGTGCAAAAACTCTGCCAGGAGTTGTCTTGTCCTGTTGTTTAAATTCCTCCTCCAAGTTTACACAGTTGATATAATCAGAGTTAATGGGAAAAATAGGTCTTTAATATTTTGTCTTAACCTTGGCTTTTACTAATTTGTACCGTGGGGTATTCTAATTATCTAACAGATTTTTATTTGTTAACAGTCTCAGCAGAAAATCAGAGCTCCAGCTTTCAGAAGCTTAACTATTTTATGCTTTAATATTAACATCAATTAAGTGTTAATGTTCAATCCACAGGGTATGTGGACAACTTGTACAAGTCTGGTGAATATTAATTCAAAACACTATTATTACATCAATGAAGTCCAGAGGTTAAATACTGGAAGCTTGTAGGTGAACTGTTGATGAGTACTGCTGATTCAATTAACCTTCATCAAGAAACAGTATTATCTACATGGCTTCCACTGGTCTTGGACTTCAAAACAGTGGGGAAGCAGAGTGGCTAATGGTTCGGGATGTGAACCTCATGCCTCTCACAGTAAAGTATTCCTTGCTTCCAACATTTTGCTGATTATAAGGCACAGCATTACTATATTAATTTAATTCTCAGTTATTTTCTATTTCTTTACACTTTCTCCCTTTGGTAGTATCCAGTGTCTTCATACTCTCTGTCTATCCCATTGAAACTCACTCTATACAAGGTTCATGCTGATTACAAAGCATAACACCCATTTATTCATAACTTTTCAGGGAAAACAAAAAGCCAACACATTCAATGGCTACGTAAGTTAGAAAGTACATCCCTATGTCAGAAATACTAACATGGGAGAACAAAGGAAAATGTGCTTCTTTGGAGAAATCTCAGTATCTCCTGCACCCTCTTGCAGGGGCCTCCAAGGCAACCACTTCTACTTTATTCCTTTAGTGTAAAGCTGGGACCCTTGTTAGAATGTAGACACCATCACCTGCCACACTCACACACACACACACACACACACACACACTACCTTAACAAGGCCCACCTACTCAATTACCCTCTTGCCTAATAGGTTAGGTTTGTAGTTGTGATCATTAGTAGGCTCTGTAGTGTAAAATAGTTCTGCACCTGGCATAGAGTATTTATAATGGAAAAGAGGAAAACAGTTGGACATTGAATGCTACCCAGGTAAGTGTGGGGGGAAGGGTAAAGAATTGGAAGGATAGGGCAACCAGGGAAAAGAACCACAGTTGCAATATTCCTAATAGCAGGCTATGCACACCATGTTTACATTGGCCTAGGACAGAAAGGAGGAAAATAGGATAGGACTTGTCCATTTTGAGATTGCATTATCACTATATTACCTTTTCATGGCTGTTATTTTGTTTTGTTTTGAATTTGGACAGGAAAGTGGCATGATCAGAACTGTGCCTCAGATAGATTAACTCATTCTAATAATTTTACATGATGAATGAATTTTTTAATCCAGTGGACATTATTAAGGGTGACTCAAAGAACTTCCCACATGGTAAGTAAGCTGCTTAAATCAGGTTATGAAAGCAGTCCTCCCCATAAAGTTCTTCTCTCAATGATCATGCCTATCAAAGCAACCCCTAGGAGACAAACTAGTGTGCCAAGCTACAGTTGAACAGAAATTATTGCACTTTTTTTTCAAACGCAAAGGGACTGCACCCATTTTTCTCTTCCAAGGGAAGTTGAATAATTCCTATCCTGAGGAAGATAATTCTATATAATTCTTACAGAGACTGATGAAGAAGGGACCACATCCAAGAATTTTATCATGAAAAAGAAAAACTATGAATCCAGAGTTTCTATTCCTCCTTTGAAGACATGGGCTGGAGCTCTGTTGTAGAAGTCTCTTGATTAGCTGGTATTTTTATGAATATAGAAAGATTAGGTTTGAGGAGAAAGTGAAGAAGCAAAAACTCTGCCTACAAATTAATTAATTTTTTTTCTTCTTTTATCCTTGGGAATGATGTTAGAGACATGGCATAGGAGTAAAGACAAGGAAATGGTACACAAATGTGAATGGAGGCAGGGACATTTCTCAAAACTAGTGAGACTGTCTCAGTATAAGGAAGAACCAAAGGGATTTTAACAATGGAAATAATTAATATTAAACGTTAAATTTATTCTAGCTTTGTTGAGATATAATAACATATAACATGTGTAAGTTTAAGGTGTACAACATGATGATTTGATGCACTTATATACTGCAAAATTGTTACAACAGTAGGATTCCATAACATCTCCATCACTCCACATAATTACCCCTTTTTGGTGAAGGGAAGGGTGAGAACATTTAAGATCTACTCTCTTAGCAACTGCCCAATATATAATACAATATTATTAACTATAGTCACCATACTGTCCATTAGACCCCCAAATAAATGTTAAGTTTTAGCCATGTTGTGCTGGAGTGTAGTTCCTGTCTTTTCTCCTAACCTTTAGGGAAAACCTCCTATATCACTGGTATTGTATTGATGTTTTATCATTTAATTAAAGGGAAAAAAAATCTGTGTTCATCTTTGATCTCAAAATGGGGCAGGATGACAGAATATTAGTGAAGGAAGAGAGACACGAAGGGGATTGAGAACCCGGAAGAAACAAAAATTGGAGAAAGAGCTCCTGAGAGCTTTATGATCTTTGAGGTTAAGTAGGGAAGACCACTTGGTATTCTGTCAGAGTCAGGATATGGAGATTTCTTTCTTGTCTTTCTTTTCCTCCCACCCTTCTCCCTTCCCCTCCCTCCCTTCCTCCCTCCCTTCCTCCCTCCCTACCTCTTCCTTCCTTCCTTCCTTCTTTCCTTCCTTCCTTCCTTCCTTCCTTCCTTCCTTCCTTCCTTCCTTCCTTCCTTCCTTCCTTCCTTCCTTTCCTTCTTTCTTTTTTCTTCCAAATATTAAAGAGAGGAGTGATCTGAAAAGGCTGGAACATTTAGGGCACCCAAGTGTTGACGTTTGAATTTCATTCACATATTCTCACTAGAAAAATGTTTGTTTCCCAAGCCCTGGTGAGATATAGTGGAAAACATCCTTTATCTGCAAAAAGGACCAAATTTCTTTCTCCACCCTCTCACTAAACAATCGTGATTTTTGGACACATTACTGGTTCTGAGCTACCACATTTGAAAATGGTATATCATGTTAATAATTAGATAATTAGATAAATTTAAGTACCTAAATTACCTTTTCAAGACTGCTCAAATGTCACCTTCCTTGACCAAACAACTTATTTAAATTGCAAACAACCACATTCTAAATCTCTACTCTCTTCATTCTCCATAAAATGTATCTCCTACTAATATATCATATAATATTTTAAATGTTAACATCTCCCTACTAGAGTATAAGCTCCATAAAGGGCTCTATTTTGTTCTCTGAGGTACTCTTAGTACCTAGACGTTTCTGTCCATAGTAGACATTCAACAAATTAAATTATATGAGTTCTAGGGGTTTCTTTCAACTTTATAATCTATGTTTAAATCTTGTTTTACTGAGAAAAAAGGAAAACTAAAAGAAAATTTTCCAAGATTTTTTTTTAAAAAGCTGAAATATTTATCTACCTCCAAACATGTTTTCCCATCTAAATAAAAACTGAAATTTATATTTCATTCTATTAGATTCTCGAATTCATTATAGCTAAATCTGACAGTAGTTAAAACTTTATTCATTCATTCTACATACACTTAACAAATTTGAAAAATGGTGATTTGCAAGTTTAAGAGGCAAATTTCAGAGGCCAGCAGAGAACATCATTTGATATTAAAACAGACTAATGGCACAACACGCCTACAATAAACAAGCAGAACACTTAAAGTGAATGTGTAGTTGGGAGGGTAATTGAGCGTGAGGCTCAAGGTTCTTTGTTAACATCCTTAGATACCAAGCAACCCCTCCATTTTAGAATGGCAAAGGGGAAAACCACCAGCATGATCTACTATGAACTTGATTTTGTTAAATAAGCATAAAAGGAAGGAATTTCTTGTTTGTTTCAGGCTTCTGACCATTAAAATAGAACTTTTGAATAAGTTTCAAAAGGGAACAGAACCTACTATGTGTCTGACACTTTCATATATCATATCGTTTTGGTCCCTATACAGCTATAAAAATCTGTTAAAATGAGTGTTAATAGTCCCATCTTGCAAATGGAAGAAAATGCACATAGAAATGCTTTGTCCAAATCAAGATCAAGTTCACACAGTCACTAAGCGGTGGTTTTAGCCTCAAATTCTAGGTGACTAAAATCTATGCTCTTTGTACTGAGTGTGTCTAACAAAGACAATTTCTACTTACTCACTTTTCCAGGTTTGATGGGGAGACTTTTTTTTTTTTTTTTTGCGGTACGCGGGCCTCCCACTGCTGTGGCTTCTCCCGTTGCGGAGCACAGGCTTCGGACGCGCAGGCTCAGCAGCCATGGCTCACGGGCCCAGCCGCTCCGTGGCATGTGGGATCTTCCCGGACCGGGGCACGAACCCGCATCCCCAACGTCGGCAGGCGTACTCCCAACCACTGCGCCACCAGGGAAGCCCGGGGAGACTTTTAAAAAGTAATAGAGAAAAATCTGGGGTTATCTATACTGTCAACCTGAACATGGATAATCAACACATCTCCAGCAAAACAGAGAAGTGATAATCAAGGCTCCTTGCATTGATCCTGTGATATTGTCACATCCTCAAGTATCTTATAAATAAACAAATAACATTTCAATTAAATTCAAGCAAAATTTAATGTTGAGTGATTTTTGTTATTCAGATTCTTTGGAAATATATTCAAACATACAGTATAGTTAGCAAGCTCAGAGGCAATTTTATCAGTTATCATGGAAACTCTTTAGTCCCTCATTTCCTATCAATTCCAAGGGTCCTCATGCTATCCCTGCTATCACTAGGCACCATCATGAATGAATGACTTTTGTATATTTCTTAAACTGAAATTAACTGGTTATGTTTCATCACTAAGAATATACAAATAAATATGTCCCAGCCTCAAAGGCAACGTCAAAAGAAAATTTCGCAAAATGTGTAGTACAATGGTAATTACAACGTATAGTTTTCCAATAGGGACTTGTTTGAAGCCATGATTTGGGTGATTATGTTCTCAAGTGTTTAGTGACAAATAAAAGACACTGTTTTCCTCTTTAATAAGAAATCAAGATGGTAATAACGGAGGTCCATCCACACTGGTCACAGGTCATTCCCTCTTCTTCAAGTATTGAGTTTTTCAGTGATATTTGTGTGTGCCTTTTGGAATTCCATTTCTAGGAAATAATTCTTAGAAATTTTATTCTAACTCTATATCTTCTAATTTATTCTAAGACTTGCTTTCCTTACTCGCTAAGTTCCCAGGTCCTGGATGGTATTTTATTTTGGTTCATGATACATGGAAAATTCGTCATAAAAAGAACTCCCGTTAGAATTCAGTTTTTCAGTTTTCTAAAATTTAAATTTTTAGAAATTGTTTAAATTAATTATAAAATATTCTTCTTACATTAAAAGCAGAAAGAACTGAATGCAAATCTCATCTCAGTAATCTACCAACCTTATGACCTTGGGAAAGTTGTTTTATGTCTTCAGGATGAAACTCAGGATAATGCCAAAGCAGGGGAATAAGCTGGTGCAATTTGCCAGCATGGCTTTCTGCAGGAGGTCAGTGGGCATACCTGTACAAGTTCCATGTAAAGATTTTTAGCTGGTCCTCCCTTGCTGGGTACCTTGAATTTATTTTATTTATATCTCTTTTTTTTCTTGAAGCTTACTCTCGGTGGCCCTGCTTATGGTTTGGGGGTGAATTTAACAGTCAAGTGACTTAAGTGATACACTTAAGTGTATCAAGTGAAAGTGTATAAGTGATAGCTCTTATTCTTAATAATGAAGACTGGAGAATTTGAGTCACAGCTAGGCTCAAATTTTTCTTCAGGTATTTATTAATTTTATCACCTTAACAAGTTATTTCATTTCTTTGAAACTCAACTCCTCATCTTTAACATAGAAATAAGACCTTTTTCATTGTATTGTTTTCTGTATTAAAGATGTATGTCAACTATCTTATGCAGAGTTGGGCATATTATAGGAACTTCAGTAATGATATCTATCCATTACCTCTATGATTGACAGCTGTCACATTTCAGCATTTGCACCAGGAACTTCCGATACTATCCTGGGAAGAACAAAGCCTAGACAAATAACATAGAAGCTACCATACTATCACTCGTAAATATTTATCCCCCAACCAGAGGGACAGAAGTCATATTTCTGATTTGCGGTTCCCTTGGCTTTTGCTCTATTCTTTGTCTTCAATGTCTAGATTATGGAAATTTTCTCAATTTCATTGCACTGATGATATTCATCATTTTGTACCTTTTGTAACACTTTCTTCTTTCTTTTCAAATGAGCACTTTGTCAATCCTAACCCCCAAATCCGTCTCATCCTCCCCTTCCCCACCCCCGTGTCCACATGTCTGTTCTCTATGTCTGCGTCTCTATTCCTGCTCTGCAAATAGGTTCATCTGTACCATTTTTCTAGATTCCACATATATGTGTTAATATATGATATTTGTCATTCTCTTTCTGACTTACTTCACTCTGTATGACAGACTCTAGGTCCATCCACATCTCTACAAATGACCCAATTTCATTCCTTTTTATGGCTGAGTAGTATTCCACTGTATATATGTGCCACATCTTCTTTATCCATTCATCTGTTGTTGGACATTCAGGTTGTTTCCATATCCTGGCTATTGTTTCCTGGCTATTGTAAATAGTGTTGCAATGAACACTGGGATACATGTGTCTTTTTGAATTTTGGTTTTCTCAGGGTATATGCCCAGTAGTGGGATTGCTGGGTCATATGGTAGTTCTATTTTTAGTTTTTTAAGGAACCTCCTTACTGTTCTCCATAGTGGCTGCATCAATTAAGATTGACATATATACACTACCATGTGTAAAATAGATAGCTAGTGGGAACCTGCTGTATAGCACAGGGGGCTCAGCTCGGTGCTCTGTGATGACTTAGATGGGTGGGATTGGGGGGACAGGTGGGGGGGAGGTCCAAGAGGGAGGGGATATATGTATACATATAGCTGATTCACTTAGTTGTACAACAGAAACTAACACAACATTGTAAAGCAACTATATGCCAATAAAAAAATTAATTTAAAAAAATGAGCTCTTTGTACCTTGGGATGAGAACTTCCTTATGAACGTGCTAAAAATTTTAGCTCAGCTGAAATCTGTCAGGCAAGCCAGCAGCTGACTTTGTTTGCGATGCTGTAGGTATTTGCAGCCATTATGATTTTAAGTAATTTCTTGTCATTTCTATACATTAGAAAAGCAAGCGTATGGCCCATTTTTCAAATGTTTTAAGCTTTCCCAAGTCAACGTTATTTCATTTCCCCTATGAAGCAAAAACGTTATGGGATATCATAACAACTAGAACTTAGGGAAGAATGTATAAGAAAGCACATTTGCAAATGATCTTGCTGTGCACTATATTTTTAAATTGTAGAGGATTAGAAAGAAAGGTTTATGGAAAAACGTTTACAGTATCAGTGCCTTCATGGGACAAACATGAGTTGAAGAAGCTAATTTCTGCTTGTTTTAAAATCACTGGAGGATCCAGAATGTTCTGGTTTCCAGCCCCCACATTCTGGCAATGTCTGCAACGGGTAAATGCTTGAGATCCAGAAGGGGCACATCCTCCAACGTCTTGTGAAAATACGCGCTCCAAAACAGGATTCTCACTGCAGTGAAGGAAAACCTACGCACTGCAGCTGATTTGCTTTGATGCCCTGATTTCTGCCACTAAGCCTGATTTCTTAATATGTCTATTTTTAGTCACCAAGGAATGAAACTGCACCTAATGCCCTTGGGATTAAAGTTAACCTCACCGTCAAAGGAGGAAAAGCAGAGAGCAAGTAGAACTCGCTGTACCGCTATTAAAAACATTTGTGCTGGGCTTCCCTGGTGGGGCAGTGGTTGAGAGTCCGCCTGCCGATGCAGGGGACCTGGGTTCGTGTCTCGGTCCGGAAGATCCCACATGCCGCGGAGCGGCTGGGCCCGTGAGCCATGGCCGCTGAGCCTGCGCGTTCGGAGCCTGTGCTCCGCAACGGGAGAGGCCACAACAGTGAGAGGCCCGCGTACCGCAAAAACAAACAAACAAAAAAAACATTTGTGCTTGATTTTGTCTTTGTGTTAAATCGAGAAGCTTCTATATAATTTAGGTATAAGAATCAACTGAAAAAACAAACAAAAGAATCACTGACACTGTTCCTACTCAAAAGGAACAATTCTATTTTTAGGGATGGTGGCTCTGTCTGTCCATTTATTGTACACCTTACATTCTGTTTCCCTAAAAGTGGCCTTATACTTGATTAAAGGATTCTGGTTTTGAGTAACAACCTGAACTTGCAAACCTGAATTAAATACAAAAAGTGGCGGGGGTGGGGGAAGCTTTTAAAATCCAGTGAGTGACCTTGTCAGGTAGAAGTAAATATTTTTAAGAAGACAGGGTGTCATGGTGGACTGCTCATGACTTTGATCGAATCTGGATTCTTTCCCAAGTTCTGCTCTGCACTACAGCTTTGAAGAAAGTTCTGAAAACTGAGACCTATTGTCCTCAGCTGTGAAATGAGTATAACACTATGAAAGACAGTCGTTTGGATTAAATAAGATAATGCTTGTAAAGTAGTTAAGGCGATTAATACAGTACTAGGCCTACAGGTGGGGTCACTCAATAAATGGTCTTACTGCTTAGGATATAAAGTTTATAAATATGCACCTTATAAGAAAATCTTACTTCACTAAAAATTTTAAAACTTTTACTTAGCAATTTGCACACTACCAAGACAATTTTCCCTTCAGTTAAAGATTTATTTTTGGACTTTGGCTTTTGTTAATAATTGTTTTATCTAGTAAAAAGATGTTGCTGCCTAGCTATATCAAAGGTCACCGGTCACAAGCATAAGACATAAATTTAGCTGTGACTTCATAAATTGTAAAGTTTCATTGCAGGCAATAGTCATTGAGTGTGAAGGAAAAGTATCAATATTACTTGTGAGAATAAAAAAGACATTCTCAACAATTTTTAGAATCTGAATCATCTTGGATAAAACATTTCCATAAATTGATTTCACATCCCATCTTTCCAGGGAATCATAAGGCTCATTGAGCGGGCATATTATGCAATCTTGTTCCCAAGTCCAGCCCATGGGAAAGCGCTTACAGGAGGGAAAAGAGAAAAAAAGAAATGTACCTTTACTATGTGCTGATCAAAGTGCTACACACTGCATGACAAACCCAAATATCATCTGAGGTCCCCTTGCTTCTTGAGATGGAATCTTAATTTACTCAGAGCCCCACTAATTAAACTACGTATGAATACCAGGAGACATCTGTACAATTTTTTTAATTCTCAGGAACCTATCTTTTCTATGGTCATCTGTACCTCCAGTGAGAACATAAGACTAGATAAAGGAGAGCTTGGGGAACCTGGGGAAACCTCTGTTAGGTAACACCTTGGCCAGGACTCCAGGGAATGGTGCAGATTTACTGCTAGGATGGTTCCTAGAAGATCGAAAAAAGTAATGACCCGTGATGAAAGAAGTTGAAGTCTGCATCGCCAAGGCAGATGGTGGAGAAAGGATAAAATGGCTCAGGACCCCTATTAATCATAATAAAAATATCAGTCAAATGTAAATTGAGAAACATTCTATAAAACAAGTACGCCTCGGGCTTCCCTGGTGGCGCAGTGTTTGGGAGTCCGCCTGCCGATGTAGGGGACACGGGTTCGTGCCCTGGTCCGGGAGGGTCTCACATGCCGCGGAGTGGCTGGGTCCGTGAGCCATGGCCGCTGAGCCTGCGCGTCCGGAGCCTGTGCTCTGCAACAGTGAGAGGCCCGCGTACCGCAAACAAACAAACAAGTACGCCTCAAATCTGTCAAGGTTATCAGAAACAAGGAAAGTCTGAGAAACTGTCACTGCCTAGAGGAGGCTAAATAAAGAGATGACATAATGTCATGGAATATTCTGGATGAGATCCTACAGCAGGAAAAGAACATTAGGTAAAAATCAAGAAAATCCAAATGAAGTATGGACTTTAGTTAATAAAAATGTATTAATAATAGTTTATTAGTTGTGACAATTGTAACATCGTAATGTGAGAAATTAATAATAGGGGAAACTGGCTGGGGGATATATGAGAACTCCGTACTACCTTTGTACCTTTTCTGTATAACTAAAACTATTCTAAAATTAAAAGTTTATTCAGAAAAAAATAGAATCGGGTAAGTGAACAAGCTGGACAGGTATATTATAGGCAGCCGGAAGACTCAGCAGAGGATTAGGCTTCACCAGAGGTGCCCTGAAGAAAAGAAGCTAGATGTCAGCCTTAACTGCCAGAAGCTAAGATGTCACAATTGTTATAACAAATGGCAAGGCCAGAGTGGCAGTCAAGGAGGCTTAACTCAGTGAGAACTATGGACATGTAAATAGAGGATAGTGCCTCTAAGGGTAATGATACCTGGAGATCTGAGGAATCAGCATGTTTCCTAAAGTCTGAATTACTGTGAGTCCCCTGGGTTCATTAACTCACCTGGTAGTCACTTCCTCAGTCCATGAATGTGTACTTGCGACTGACATCCTTGGCTATTGGAGTATCCACCACACTAAGTCCCTTGGCCTATGGGGTAATTACCAGCACAGTAAGGAAAACAAGTGGAAACCTCTGAAACTTCATCCCAAGCCTGGCCAAAATAGTAAATTTAAAGCAATATCACATCCCAGAGGAGACGACAGAGAGATTAAAACATTACAAGATTTAAGGAAGGCAGGAGTGAGAGTCATTCTCCTAGTTCTATTTCATTTGTTAGACTGAGCTCCTATAAAAGCCAAATGGATCCTAGAGAATGGTGTAGACGATCACAAGCTCAACCAAGGAGTAGCTACAACCAGGGTTACCATGGCAAACAAGATATTTCTGTGACAGTAGGTTGATATAGTATGACTTTGGGTACATGGTATGTGACCATTAATTTGGTGAATGTATTCCTTTCAATCCCACCACAATTGAGGATCAGAAACAGTTGACACAGTAAAGAGATGGCAATATATTTACAATTTTATCCCAGAGTTATGTTGACTCTCCTTTTCTTTGTCATAATATAGTAAAGAGATTTGGGCTTTTCTGACATCCTGCAAAATATGACACTGATCTAGTATATCACTGACATCACATTGATCAGCTAGAATAAGGAGGAGGTGACTTACATGCAAAAGCCTTTGAGACATAAGTGCTACAGAGGCACGTAGATCAACCTTAAGAATATTTAGAGACCTGCCACTACGGTGAAACATTTTGGGGGAGCCAGAGGTCAGAGATGTATCAGGACATTTCTTTAAAGTAAAAGACAAATTATGAATCTTGCATCCTCTTCCACAAAGAAATCTAATTCCTGGAAATCTCTTTTGTTCTGGAGGTAACCCATTTCACAACTAGGAATACTGCTCTGACCCATATATTGCATGCCATGAAAGAATGTCAGCATTGACTGGGAACCAGAGAAATAAAGATCTAAGCTGCAGTGTAAGTGGGCCTGCCACTTGGGTCACATGATCTGGCAGGATCTATGATTCTGGAGATGTCATTCGTGGAAAAAGATGTACTAAAGAATTTGTGTCAGACCCCTGTGAGAGAATCAACACGTAGACTCCTGGGTCCTGAACCCTGGTAGAGACAGAAATGTTGCATATTTTTGGAACTTCTCATCATGAACTGGATGGATGGACCAAGTCATAAAGCCAGGCAGTAGTTCCAACTGAAATCCATTAGAAGGCAGAACTATTTTTTATTCAGGATCGAGTATAGGCAGAACCAAGTTTGGTTTAAGGATCAGTCAACTTGGTATGTAATGGAAAACAAAAATGGACAGTGGCTGCCATACAGCCTCCCTGAGGGTGGCCTCTGAAGTGCACTGTTACTCAAGTAGATCTATAAGGCACTTGGTGGCAAGATGATTATTTTGGGCCCCTTCCAACTGGGAAAGTGATTCATTCTCAGAGAGTGGGCATTTAATCCAAATGTGGGTTTTTCTTTTCTGTCCACAGAGCATCAGACAGCACCACCCAAAATGAGAACACTGCTTTCTCTTCTTGATTCGCACTCATAAACTTGCACTAGGGCTTTTAATGTGGATCAGACTTTACTAAAGCTTTGGGAAGGTGAGGGTGGGAGGATTGTTTACATAACCGCATGCAAACAACTTGAAACTGAATACCATCCATCCCTTTTCTTAAAAGGGTTTGGTTTTGTTTTGTTTTCTGCCATTGTACACTTTGGTTATTCATCTTCTCTCTTCTTTTCTTTCTTCCTCTCTCTTTCTCCTGAGGAGCAAAATCCCTCAACCAACTAATCAAATAAAAATTCTCCCATTTTCTTCTTCAGAGTAATTCGGTTCTGTACAGTTCCAACCGACTAACTCAGTTCTGAGCCTCCCTTTGACCAATAAAAAAGGTAAAGAAAGCTTTGAATTACTACTGTAAGAACCCAATCCTTGTTTGCTGTGGAGCAGGGTGTTTGATCTTCCAGATAGAGATATAATAAAATCCATGTTGATGATGCTGTAAACAAAATCTTTGAACTCTATATCTTAGGAGATATAAACTAATATAAAATTTAGTTCTATGCTACTCTGATTCCAGATTTAGGTGCAGGCAGTATCTATTTTTCCTAAAAGATAACGTTGTAAAATCTGAGCATAAACTTATTTTAGGGAGGACAAAATAAAATATGTTTTAAAATATGTTTTAAATCACTCAGAGAAGAAAACCCATGGTTGGGTTTTGGAAGACCTGGTTCAAGTTCCACTAATTAGCCTGTGCTTTAATTTCATCTACAGAATGAAAGTGCATATAATAATAATGCTTACCCTTCCTGCCTCAAGACATTGATATGACACCTAAATGATAAAATTAATTTGATAATACAAAACAGTGTAGCATTATTTGAGTTTGCTAAATTAGATTTGAATAAGACTGCCATCATCAGAGACATTATTATATACCTGCACACATACATATGAACATCTTATAAGTATACACAGACTCTATATTCAAAATTGTTGGTAGTGATTGTGTTTTGGAGCCCATAGTTCTAGACAACAGATTGGCAAACTATGTCCCTAAGGCCAAATTCAACCCTTGTTTGATTTGCTTGTCATTATAAATAAAATGTTACTGGAACACAGCCCTGCCCTCTCATTTACTTTTTTGTTTTTTACCTTTTTTTAATTGCATTTTATTTTTTATGTTTTTAATTTAATTTTACTTATTTTTATACAACACGTTCTTATTAGTTACCTATTGTATACATATTAGTGTACACAGGTCAATCCCAATCTCCCAGTTCATCCTACCACCACCCCCTGACCCTGCTTTCCCTCCTTGGTGTCCATACGTTTGTTCTCTACATCTGTGTCTCAATTTCTGTCTTGCAAACCAGTTCATCTGTACCATTTTTCTAGATTCCACATATATGCTGGGAGGTAAACTTTCCTCTGAAGATAAGGAGACCATGGAAAAAGCCGTAGAAGAAAAGATTGAGTGGCTGGAAAGTCACCAAAATGCTGACATCAAAGATTTCAAAGCTAAAAAGAAGGAGCTAGAAGAAATTGTTCAGCCAATTATCAGCAAACTCTATGGAAGCGAAGGCCTTCCCCCAACCAGTGATGAGGAACCAGCAGACAAAGATGAGTTGTAGACACTGCACTGCTAGGGCTGTAATATTGTAAATAACTGGACTCAGGAACTTTTGTTAGGAGAAAACTGAGAGAACTTAAGTCTCGAATGTAACTGGAATCTTCACCTTGGAGTGGAGTTGAAAATGCTATAGCCCAAGTGGCTGTTTACTGCTTATCATTAGCAGTTGCTCACACGTCTTGGGGTGGCGGGAAAAGGAGGAATTGGCTCTCATCAAAAGTGGGTAAAAAAGCTGGGTTAGGAGTGTGTGTTCACCTTGAAAAAGTTCTATTGAACAATTGGGTCATGATATTTGTTTTTCTCTTTCTGACTTACTTCATTCTGTATGACAGTCTCTAGGTCCATCCATGTCTCTACAAATAACCCAATTTCATTCCTGTTTATGGCTGAGTATTATTCCATTGTATATATGTACCACATCTTCCTTACCCATTCATTTCTCTATGGGCATTTAGGTTGCTTCCATGACCTGGCTATTGTAAATAGTGTTACAGTGAACATTAGGGTGTATGTGTCTTTTTGAATTATGGTTTTCTCTGGGTATAATCCCAGTAGTGGGATTACTGGGTCATATGGTAATTCTATTTTTAGTTTTTTAAGGAACCTCCATACTGTTCTCCATAGTGGCTGTATCAATTTACATTCCCACCAACAGTGCAAGAGGGTTCCCATTTCTCCACACCCTCTCAAGCATCTGTTGTTTGTAGATTTTCTGAGGATGCCCATTCTAACCTGTGTGAGGTGATACCTCATTGTAGTTTTGATTTGCATTTCTCTAATAATTAGTGATGTTGAGCAGCCTTTCATGTGCCTGTTGGCCATCTGCATGTCTTCTTTGGAGAAGTGTCTATTTAGGTCTTCCACCCACATTTTGATTGGGTTGTTTGGTTTCTTAATATTGAGCTGCATAACCTGTTTATATATTTTGGAGATTTAATCCTTTTTCCATTGATTCATTTGCATATATTTTCTCCCATTCTGAGACTTGCCTTTTCATCTTGTTTATAGTTTCCTTTGCTGTGCAAAAGCTTTGAAGTTTCATTAGGTCCCATTTGTTTATTTTTGCTTTTATTTCCATTTCTCTAAGAGGTGGGTCAAAAAAGATCTTGCTATGATTTATGTCAAAGAGTGTTCTTCCTATGTTTTCCTCTAAGAGTTTTATAGAGTCCCGTCTTACATTTAGGTCTTTAATCCATTTTGAGTTTACTTTAGTGTATGGTGTTAGGGAGTGTTCTAATTTCATTCTTTTCCATGTAGTTGCCCAGTTTTCCCAGCATCATTTATTGAAGAGGCTGTCTTTTCTCCAGTGTATATTCTTGCCTCCTTTATCAAAGATAAGGTGACCATATGTGTGTGGGTTTATCTCTGGGCTTTCTATCCTGTTCCATTGATCTATATTTCTGTTTTTGTGCCAGTTCCATACTGTCTTGATTACTGTAGCTTTGTAGTATAGTCTGAAGTCAGGGAGTCTGATTCCTCCAGCTCCATTTATTTGCCTCAAGTTTGCTTTGGCTATTCGGGGTCTTTTGTGTCTCTATACAAATTTTAAGATTTTTTTGTTCTAATTCTGTAAAAAGTGCCATTGGTAATTTGATAGGGATTGCACTGAATCTGTAGATTGCTTTGGGTAGGACAGTCATTTTCACGGTATTAATTCTTCCAATCCAAGAACATGGTATATCTCTCCATCTGTTTGTGTCATCTTTGATTTTTTTCTTCAGTGTCTTATAGCTTTCTGAGTACAGGTTTTTTGCCTCCTTAAGTAGGTTTATTCTTAAGTATTTTATTCTTTTGGTTGCAGGGTTAAAGGGATTGTTTCCTTAATTTCTCTTTCTGAACTTTCATTGTTAGTTTATAGGAATGCAAGAGATTTCTGTGCATTAATTTTGTATCCTGCAACTTTACCAGTTTCATTTATTAGCTCTAGTAGTTTTCTGGTGGCATATTGGGATTATCTATGTATAGTATAATGTCATCTGCAAACAGTGACAGTTTAACTACTTCTCTGATTTGTATTCTTTTATTTCTTTTTCTTCTCTGAATGGCATGGCTAAGACTTCCGAAACTGTATTAAATAATAGTGGTGAGAGTGGACATCCTTGTCTTTTTCCTGATCGTAGAGGAAATGCTTTCGTTTTTTCACCATTGAGAATGTTGTTTGCTATGGGTTTGTCATATATGGCCTTTATTATATTGAGGTAGGTTCCCTCTTTGCCCACTTTCTGGAGAATTTGTATCATAAATGGGGGTTGAATTTTGTCAAAAGCTTTTTCTGCATCTACTGAGATGATCATATGGTTTTTATTCCTTAATTTGTTAATGTGGTTTATCACATTGATTGATTTGTGTATATTGAAGAAACCTTGCATCCCTGGGATAAATCCCACTTGGTCATGGTGTATGATCCTTTTAATGTGTTGTTGGATTCTGTTTGCTAGTATTTTGTTGAGGATTTTTGCGTCTATATTCATCAGTGATATTGGTCTGTAATGTTCTTTTTTTGTAGTATCTTTGTCTGGTTTTGGTATCAGGGTGATGGTGGCCTTGTAGAATGTATTTGGGAGTATTCCTTCCTCTGCAATTTTTTGGAAGAGTTTGAGAAGGATGGGTGTTAGCTCTTCTCTGAATGTTTGATAAAATTCACCTGTGTAGCCTCTGACCCTAGACTTTTATTTGTTGGAAGATTTTTAATCACAGTTTCAATTTCATTACTTGTGATTTGTCTGTTTCTATTTCTTCCTGGTTCAGTCTTGGAATGTTATCCCTTTCTAAGAATTTGTCCGTTTCTTCCAGGTTTTCCATTTTATTGGCATAGAGTTCCTTGTAGTAGTCTCTTATGATACTTTGTATTTCTGTGGTGTCTGTTGTAATCTCTCCTTTTTCATCTCTAATTTTATTGACTTGAGTCCTCTCCCTCTTTTTCTTTGATGAGTCTGGTTAAAGGTTTATCAATTTTGTTTATCTTCTCAAAGAACCAGCTTTTCGTTTTATTGATCTTTGCTATTGTTTTCTTTGTTTCTATTTCATTTATTTCTGCTCTGAGTTTATGATTTCTTTCCTTCTACTAACTTTGGGTTTTCTTTGTTCTTCTTTCTCTTGTTCCTTTAGAGGCAGTGTTTGATTGCGTATTTGAGATTTTTCTTGTTCCTTGAGGTAGGATTGTATTGCTATAAAATTACCTCTTAGAAATGCTTTAGCTACATTCCAGAGGTTTTGTATCATTTTATTTTCATTGTCATTCATCTCTAGGTATTTTGTGATTTCCTCTTTGATTTATCAGTGATATCTTGGTTATTTAATAATGTATTGTTTAGCCTCCATGTGTTTGTGTTTTTTACATTTTTTTCCCAGTAATTTGTTTCTAATGTCATAGCATTGTGGTCGGAAAAGAGGGTTGATATGATTTTAGTTTTCTTAAACTGACCAAGGCTTGATTTGTGATCCAAGATGTGATCTACCCTGGAGAATGTTCCATGTACACTTGAGAAGAAAGTGTAATCTGCTGTTTTAAATCAAATGTCCTATAAATATCAACTAAATCTGTCTTGTCTATTGTGTCATTTAAAGCCTGTGTTTCCTTATTAATTTTTTGTCTAGATGATCTGTCCATTGGTGTAAGTGAGGTGTTAAAGTCCACCACTATTATTGTGCTACTGTTGATTTCCTGTTTTGTAGCTGTTAGCATTTGACTTATGTATTGACGTGTTCCTATGTTGGGTGCATAGATATTTAGAATTGTTATATCTTCTTCTTGGATTGATCCCTTGATCATTATGTTGTGTCCTTCCTCATCTGTTGTAACATTCTTTATTTTAAAGTCTATTTTATCTGATATGAGTATTGCTACTCCAGCTTTCTTTTGACTTCCATTTGCATGGAATATTTTTTCCATCCCCTCACTTTCAGTCTGTATGTGTCTCTAGGTCTGAAGTGGGTCTCTTGTAAACAGCCTATATATGGGTCTTGTTTTTGTATCCATTCAGCAAACCTGTGTCTTTTGGTTGGAGCATTTAATCCATTCACATTCAAGGTAATTATCGATATATATGTTCCTATTACTATTTTCTTAATTGTTTTGGTTTTGTTTTTGTAGGTTCTTTTCTTCACTTTTGTTTCCTTCTTAGAGAAGTTCCTGTAGCATTTATTGTAGAGCTGGTTTGGTGGTGCTGAATTCTCTTAGCTTTTGCATGTCTGTAAAGCTTTGGATTTCTCCATCGAATCTGAATGAGATCCTTGCTGGGTAGAGTAATCTTGGTTATAGGTTCTTCCCTTTCATCACTTTAAATATATCATGCCACTCCCTTCTGACTTGTAGAGTTTCTGCTGAGAAATCAGCTGTTAACCTTATGGGAGTTCCCTTGTATGTTACTTGTCGTTTTACACTTGTTGCTTTTAATAATTTTTCTTTGTCTTTAATTTTTTTCAGTTTGATTAGTATGTGTCTTGGTGTGTTTCTCCTTGGGTTTATCCTGCCTGGGACTCTCTGTGCTTCATGGACTTGGGTGGCTATTTCCTTTCCCAAGTTAGGGAAGTTTTCGACTACTATCTCTTCAAATATTTTCTCGGGTCTTTTCTCTCTCTCTTCTCCTCCTGGGACCTCTATAATGTGAATGTTGGTACGTGTAATGTTGTTTCAGATGTCTCTTAGGCTGTCTTCATTTCTTTTCATTCTTTTTTCTTTATTCTGTTCCATAGCAGTGAATTCCATCATTCTGTCTTCCAGGTCACTTATCCATTCTTCAGCCTCAGTTTTTCTGCTGTTGTTTCCTTCTAGTGTATTTTTCATTTCAGTTATTGTATTGTTCATTTTGTTTGTTTGTTCTTTAACTCTTCTAGGTGTTTGTTTTTTAATTCTTCTATGTCTTTGTTAAACATTTCTTGCATCTTCTCAATCTTTGTCTCCATTCTTTTTCCGAGGACCTGGGTCATCTTCACTTCACAATTATTCTGAATTCTTTTTCTGGATGGTTGCCTATCTCCACTTCATTTAATTGTTTTTCTGGGGTTTTATCTTGTTCTTTCATATGGTACATAGTCCTCTGCCTTTTCATTTTGTCTATCTTTCTGTGAATGTGATTTTCATTCCACAGTTCTTCTTGCTTCTGCTGTCTGCCCTCTGGTGGATGAGGCTATCTAAGAGGCTTGCATAAGCTTCCTGATGGGAGGGACTGGTGGTGGGTAGAGCTGGGTGTTTCTCTGGTGAGCAGAACTCAGTAAAACTTCAATCCACTTGTCTGCTGATGGGTGGGGCTGAGATGCCTCCCTGTTGGTTGTTTGGCCTGAGGTGAACCAGCACTGGAGGCTACAGGCTCTTTGGTGGGGTTAATGGTGGCCTCCAGGGGGGCTCATGTCAAGAAGGATTTCCCTGAATTTCTTCTGCCATTGTGTCCTTTTCCCTGTGGTGAGCCACATCCAACCCCTGTCTATGCAAGACACCCTCCAACACTAGCAGGTAGGTCTGGTTCAGTCTCCTGTGAGGTCATTGCTCCTTTCCCCTTGGTCCTGATGCACACACTACTTTGTGTGTGCCCTCCAAGCGTGGAGTCTCTGTTTTCCCTGGTCCTGTCAAAGTCCTGTAATCAAATCCCACTAGCCTTCAAAGTCTGATTCTCTGGGAATTCCTCCTCCTGTTACCGGACCCCCAGGTTGGGAAGCCTGACGTGGAGCTCAGAACCTTCACTAGAGTGGGTGGACTTCTGTAGTATAAGTGTTCTCCAGTTTGTGAGTCACCCACCCAGCGTTTACGGGGATTTGATTTTATTGTGATTGCGCCCCCTGTACCATCTCATTATGGCTTCTCCTTTGTCTTTGGATGTGGGGTACCTTTTTTAGTTTGTTCCAGTGTCTTCCTGTCAATGATTGTTCAGCAGTTATTTGTGATTCGAGTTCTCTCGCAAGAGGGAGTAGGTGCACGTCCTTCTACTCTGCCATCTTGAACCAGTCCTCACCACTCATTTACTATTGTCTGTGGTTGCTTTCCTACTACAATGACAGAGTTCATTAGTGCAACAGAGACTTTATGGGTCACAAACCTAAAATATTTACTGTTTGTTCATTTACAGAAAAAGTTTGCCAACCCCTGCTCTAGATACTAGAAAAATATATTTACATGCTGTGGTCTAATCTGCATTGTGAAGTGGAGACTCATGCCATTTTCCAGATCATTCAAGCCCCAAACAAGTTCTTTTCATTGTGTCATTATTTTGGATGGAAGAATTTTAAGGTCTGAGTGAGTCAGACAATTGGTCATTTCTCCAACTTACTTCTGCTGCTCATAATTCATTGGACTAGGTAATTTTCAA